>NC_056735.1:1245910579-1246240369 GCF_019279795.1 Protopterus annectens | reverse complement strand
ACACTGGAACCTCATTCGGCTTTCCTGAGAACACTGGAGAAAATGAAGGTCTCTCCAAACACCATTATATTGGGCGACTTCAACTACCCAAACATTGATTGGGAAAACCACGCAAGCCCAAACACCCTCACCCAACGGTTCCTAGAATTTATAAACTCATATGCTATGGAACAACTGGTCACCACTCCCATTGTAAATGTCATCCCAACAGAGTGTAGCCTTCCTGAGATCACAGATGCACAGGTGAGAGCTGCCCTCTCCAAAGTAAAAAACACAGCATCAGTGGGACCAGACTGTGTCCCGGGCTGCGTCTTTCACGAGCACCAAGAAGAACTAAACCCTCATATAAAGTCACTGTTCACTCTCAGCCTTACTACAGGATATGTACCCAAGGAATGGTGTACAGCAACAGTGGTCTCACTCCACAAAGGTGGTGCCACAACAGACCCCTGAAACTATCGCCCTATAAGCCTGACTAGCCTGGTCTGCAAAGCTATTGAGCGTATCATCATGGAAATCATAAACAAAGACATTGGGAACCACCAGACACTGAATCCTACCCAATTCGGCTTTGGTAAGGGCAGATCTTGCCTCTTGAATCTGTTCGACTTCTTTGAAACAGTTACCAAAGCAATAGATGAAGGGAAGGTAGTCCACACAGCCTACCTGGACCTCGCAAAAGACTTAAACACAATATCCCACTCGGGCTTCATAAATAAGCTCACCAGCTTAAATAACCCCTATGTCACAAGATGGGTTGCAAATTGGCTCAGGGATAGAAACCACATGGTCAGAATAGCAGGTGCCATGTTCGACTCTAAACCAGTTACAAGTGGTGTCCCATAAGGCTCAGTCCTGGGACCTCTCTTTTTCGGTATATATTTCTCCAAGGTACAGGCTAACACGGGTGGACTATGGCTGACCAAGTTCGCAGATGACTGCAAACTGGGTGCCGTAATCGACTCTCCAGCTGACACAAGCATCCTCCAAAAGGGTCTCACAGAAACGGATAACTGGTGCCCGAGCCATGGCCTAAAGCTAAATGCCAAAAAGTGCATAGTCATCCCCTTTGGGAAAAACAAAGTGCCCACAAATTACCACATAGGTGGTAATCCATTAAGTATGGAAGAAGTAATTAGGGACTTGGGGACCCAAGTAGATAGCAATCTCTCCTTTGACAATCACGTTGCCAAAGTGGTTAGAAAGACCTTCTATATAGCCCACCTTATCACGAAAGGGTTCACATCTAGATCAAGAGAGGTCATTGTGCCTCTCTACTCATCACTTATTAGGCTCATAATTGAATACAATGCTGCATTTGGGATGTACCTTACCAGACACCTGCAGCAACTGGAAAGATCCCAAAAGTACCTCACCAAGAGGATCAAGGGGCTCAAACAAATGTCCTATGCAGTTTGGCTAAAGAAACTCCAGAGCTACTCAGTTGTGTACCGCCTACTCGGAGGCGATCTGTGTCTGACGTATAAAGCCATGTCCAACCCAGAATTAATGGACATGCTTCACCTCAGGAAATCCAAATCCCCTTAGAGCTACACGCTCCAGGGACTTGAACCTCGGCACTGAAATAAATAGGACATGCTGGAGGGGCAGATTCATATCCCAGAGGCTCCCCTCACTCTGGAACAAAATCCCAATCCTTGTTAGGCAGAGCCCCTCACTGACCCTCTTCAAGAGAAATCTTGACGAGTGGATGGGAGATCATAAGTTTACCCCTGGGATCTCTTCTGTGTACCTGCTTGACAGAGGTACAGTAAACTAACCTTAAAAGGGCTACCTTCTGTGACCTACTATACAGTGGCATAGTCAACTAATCTAAAAGGGTGGCAAAAGCCAAACACACTCTGTTTAGGCTTATAAATGCCCTAGGCTATGAACCTGTATATATATATATATATATATATATATATATATATATATATATATATATATACACACACATATACATATAAAACTCCAGTAGACATCAGTACTAGACTGGATACTCATTTCATACAGAAATAACTTTACAAGCACTAGTATACTGCCTAACTGTTAGTGACCATCTCCCCTGCTTTGCAAATTGACAACCTAGTCATGTGAAAAGGCAGCATCAGTATATGGAATTCTGTAAGATAACACATTTTGACACTGATACTGTAATAACTGATAGAATTGTAGGTTACTAAAATAAACTGGAAATAACTGAAAGAAACTGGAATGAGACTGGAATGAATGCCTTTATCTTTTACTTACCCAGTATAGTGATAAACAGGTGCCAGTCTCTCCTTTATTTGTCAAGTCTTCTTGTATCTTTCAGAATAAGTCTGCATACACTGTTGTTCTGTTAGAAGTGTTTTATTATCTACAGTGGAGGTAAATGTCTACAATATCCATATCAAATCTTACTGTCTCCATTAACAGTGCTGATGAAATAGACTGAATTATTATATCTGTAGCTTCTGTACTTTTACTCTCCATAAATTCTCTAGTCAGAATATCAAATCTTGTCTCCAGTAACAGTGCTGATTCTGCACTCTTCCTTTTCTACTGAATAATGTCGTTAATATTCTGGAGTACTGGATATTTTACCTGATTTCGCACTCGCTCTCAAGTGTCTGTACCAGAAGTTTTGAGGACTGCAGTGCAATGAGTTTTTGCTCATCATTCCAAACTAACTGTGTCTGAAGTATCTCCTAATAATATTAAAGCCCTGTAAATTTCTACATGCCTCTTTAACTTTGATTCCCAAGCTTCGAACTATCTTTGTACTTAATGTACTGCACATTCTGTTAGCACATTTTATTCTTATCAGTATTCCTGACTGAAGATTATTTTCAGTGATTGAAAAATGCGTTCCCTGAATTGCATGCATAATGTGAAGGACTGCTTTAATATGGTTTCATATCTAGACTACATTTAAATGAAACATGATCTTACAGATGAATTTATATCACCTCTAAAAACTTACAACTGGAATATACTAAACATTCCCTTTAGAAGGAGACACTTAAATGTGATTGTCTTTACGGCAATACTAAATGAGTATGCTCCACTGAGGGGAAAAAGTCAGGCAAAACCCTGCCCCATGTTTAACCCAAAAGTCAAGTAATGGCCTTGGACATTTTGGCATCTCTAAAAACCTAGACTATATTTTAACTATTTTTAGACATCTAAGAACTGTCACACATATAATATAAAACTTGATAAAAAAGCCCTGCTTTCACAACTAACAAGTAACCAACCAAAACAACTCTAAAGGATTTTGAGAATGCAGTTAAAAGCTGTTAATCCCAGGCCATACCTCTCACCTCAACACATCACTTGGATCAGCCCCCATCTGTGACTGCAAATGAATTCATTGCTCAGTTAGCTAAGTTGTAGCTTTTTCAATTAAACACAGCAATGCATCCAGCCCACTACCCCTCTTCCAATCCGAAATTCATTTAATACACTTCTTTGAGCCAGACCTAACTGCCATGAAGGAACATCTTCTCAGACCCAACCCACAGCCTTGGCTGTTGCAGCCGTCCTCCATAATATCTAAAAATAGCAGGTGATGCTATTTCCTTCCCTATGCCTGTTCTTATAAATGTATATATAAAAGAATGTCATCTCCCTACCACCTTGATAAAAAACTTACAACCTTTACACAGAGGTGGACCTTCATCCAGTTATTCCAGTCAGAGATCCATTGCTATACTCCGTGTGTCCAAGATCTTGGGAAATTTTATCTATGCACAGCTACTGAATTACCTGATCATCAGCATCCTACTCTCCCCATCCCAACATAACATAACAACGTAACTTTCAGCCTCATCACAGCACTGTCACAATATTAGTACTATATTCAGAAAATGTGAACAAAAACAAACACAGGAAAGTTGGTAGCAACCATGTCTCATGGATAGGGGCAACAAGTAAATGTCCTAACATATCCTTGTTCTGCTTGCCTCTGGGCTATTTGTATACTAAATATAATGGCTAAAAGCTACTGTGGGAATGTAAGTCTAAGCCTTTTTAGATCTTTAGAGATCAGTAACCTAGTAAGTACCTATGAAGCTATGGTAGCCTCTCATTTCCTTGACTTGTCAAAAGCCTTTGACACTCTCTTACATCAAATTATTACAAAAGCTTTCGTATATTGATCTTTTATTCACCTCCCTGTACTAGTTTAACAGCTTACCTTACTGACAGGTAGTAAGCAGTGAAGTGGCAAAATTAATTCTCCTCATTTTAACCCATCAGTGTAAAGATACCACACAAGGCTCCATACTTGGACCCCTCACATTTAATGTCTTCATAATGACCTATGCCCAGCATCCAGTTGTGCCACCATGATTCAACATGGATTTACTTCAACACTTATCTCTTCTGACCCCAACCTGCACAAACTTCACAAATTGGTATAAAAACCGATGTTAAGTTGTCTATCTTGCCGTCATTCTTGCTGGTTGGGATCGGAGACGATTCTCGGCTCCGACTCGGCCATCTTCAATAGTTCGATAGCTGTTTACTGGCTAGAGACTACCCCTTATCCCATAATGCCTAGCGATAACTACCCAGATCTCATTTGCCACTTCAGCTGTGAGGGTGTCGTTTTTCTGACTCAGGCTCGTATATTTAGCTTTTTGTGTAAACTTTCCTTCTAAATTTAAAAATTTTCTAATATTTTTTTTCTATTTAGAATAGTTATACTTGTTGCTATTATTTTTTCTTGTATCTCGCCCTTGTGTTAGAACTCGTATAAGTTAGAGAGTTCTCCCCGCCCCTCCCCCATCCCTAGGTTAGCCGTTTAACTTAGAGGCTCTCCTTTTTCTCTTTTCTCTTACTGTTATATAAAAAATATATATATATTGTAGTTAGCATAGTACTGGTGTGTTTGTCTAGGTTAGTACTGTTTTTTTGTCAGTAGTTACTTCTCAGTCCTCCTTTTTTTAGTACAGCATGTCTAAGGAAGCTAAGGTTTCTGGTTTTAAGAAGTGTGACTCATGCTGTCAGAAAATGTCTCTGACAGATGGGCAGACTAGTTGTGTCTACTGTTTAGGCACTGTTCACCTGCAGGACTCTTGTTGTATTTGCCATGCTTTTAGTCCAAGAGTCCTACAGGAGCGTAAGAACAAACTGATTCTTAGGGGTCTGTTAAAACCACAGGATTCACCGGCAAAGAGTTCACAACCAGTGAAATCCCCAAAGTCCACTAAGCCATCAGCTCCATCCTCCGAGCCGACTACTGTGCTGGATTTACCTTCTAAGTCTGGCACCGACGAGACAACCTCCCCGTCGGCTCCATCGGATGTTTCGGAGCCGTCGCAGAGTCACAAGAGGCTGAGATCCCCTTCCTAAGAGTCGGTGCATTCGGCTCCTCGGTCTCCATTGCTTCAAAGTGAGCGTAGCCACCGGTCCTCTAGGCTGTCAGATCACGATGTGGAGAGAGTAGTCAGTAGGTTGTTAAAGTTGCAGGCACTAGCTAAATTATTGTCCAGCCCTCCTCAACAGGTATCGGCTCCGTCCACTTCACTTGATATTCCCCCTCCGACTCCAATGAGTTCGGAGCCGGAGTTCGGGTAGTGGAACCGTCGGCTCTGATCACCATATCCTCTTTGGTTCTGACCTCTGCTCCGATTACCTCAGTACTTCCTTCGATCGAAGAATCTTGTCGCCAGAGCTTCCTCATCGGCTCCGGGGGGGGCGTGGCATGGGTACCTTGTCCGACCCCGTTCTCCCTCTCAGAGCTTTGGCGCCATCATCAGCCTCGGAGCCTTCCCTCTCGGCGCGGAGAAAGATTCCTGTTTCTTCGGAGCCAGGGTTTTCTCTTCTTCGAGATGGGGCCGCCTTTAAGGTCATGCAGAGCGTGCTGTCCCCTGAGTCAGCTCCACTACCGGCTCCGCCGACTCTGTTCCCTGTAGTGTATGGGCCAACCTCTGCTCCTCCTCCAAACCCCAAGCATAGGGAACTGATGGTCCAGGACACCCCATTGGGTGTTTTCTCTTCTTCCGAGGCCTCTCCTGATCTCTCAGAGGAGCCCCCTCGGAAGAAGAAGTGCAAGAGGAAGCACATTGACTCTGCGGAGTCGTCACTTCTGATACGGACTTAGATTATTCGGAAGGATCCCCAAGATCCCCCTCTGAAGATGTTTCGTTCGCAGACATCCTTGAAATGCTTAGGCAGAGGGGAACTGGACTCCCCTAGCCCCTACCGAGGATGAGTCCGTATTCCTGGATGCCTTCGGTTCCCGACCTTACACCTCCTAGGTTTCTCCGCCTTTTGATCCACTCATGTCTGTAGTGGCTCGAAAGGCTTGGTCAGCTCCGGACACAGTGGAACCAAATCCGAGGAGACTAGATAAGTTCATTACAGCCCCCCCCCCCGATAAGCAGTTTCTTTCTAAGGGATGGCAGAGACCTCTTCATCTGTTCATCCTCCTAACAAGGAGTCTAGGACAATGGACAGATACAGAAAGCAAATGTTTGCTTCAGTGACCTTCTCCATGAGGTCCCTGAACTACTTATGTCACTTTACTCGTCTTCAGAGGGATCTCCTAAAAGAGCTAGGAGATACCCTTCAAGATACTACAGCTGAGGTAGTTCAAGCCGGAGTAACTTCCCAGCTAGTGACTCTTAATTCCGTAGTCAACTCCTCCATGAGGCTCATTTCCTATGCTGCCGATGGAGCGAGTAGAGCCGCGGGCACTGCTGTGGCCCTCAGGAGGTATGCATGGATGCGGCTGTGTAATTTTGTGGAACCCTTTCAAGCGTCTTTCATCAACACCCCCTTTGATGACTCCATTCTCTTTGGGCCACAGGTGAAAGACACTTTGACTTGGTGTGAGCAAGAAGGCAAGACTCTCTCTGCTGTGGTAGTCCGTTTTTCCACTCCCTCAAGACCCTTCCCCAAGGGTCAGAAGAGTGGGAAGATGTAGTTCTGCAAATCTCAGGGAGCCTTGCCTGACACACACAGTGATTTTTCCTCCAGAGGCAGAGGGGGAAACAACAATAATAGATGCCGCCCTCGTGGCATAGGGGGTCCGCAGAACCAGGGAAACCGAGAATCCTTCTCTGACAAGCCCTTCCATCATCCCTGAAGGGTTGCCTGGCTGCTCACCTCTGGAAGCAGTCGGGGGAAGACTTTCACTGTACCCAAAAGCCTGACAAAATTTAACAAGAGACAGATGGGTACTGTCCATTATATCCGGTGGTTACAAAATTCCCTTCCATCAAACCTCCTTTCAGTCAAAGAAGGCCCTTCCAGATGTTCCACCCAATCTGAGGGAGCAAGCAGTTATAGAAGTTTCAAAACTGCTAAGAAAAAGAGCCATCCAAGAGGTCCCCGCAGACCAGCTCGGATCTGTAATTTACTCAAGGTTCTTTTTAATACCAAAAAAGACAGGGGACTGGAGACCCATTCTGGCTCTCAGCAAATTAAACAGATCTGTACAAAGAACAAAGTTTCAGATGGTCATGCTACAGTCCATTCTACCCTTTCTGGGTCAGGACAATTGGATGTGCTCAATAGATCTTCAGGATGCGTACTACCATATCAAGATGGACAGATGTTCCAGGAGATTTCTTCACTTTCGGGTAGGGGCCAGTCATTACCAGTTCAGAGCTCTGCCCTTTGGTCTCACCACAGACCCCAGGGTGTTCACCAAATGTATGGCAGTGGTCACAGCTCACCTGAGACGTCAAGGATTCCAGGTGCTTCCATATCCAGACGACTGGCTCCTCACTGCTGCCACCAGGCATCAACTCCTACAAGCACGGGTTTACACAATCACTTTTTGCACCTAGCTAGGTATTACCATAAATTTCAAAAAATCTGCCTTGTTGCCCTCTCAGTCTATCACTTAAATAAGAGCAGAATTAAACACAAAGGAATTGTTTGCAAGGTTACCACTGGAAAGGGTGTCCACTGTTCGTCAACAAGTGCAAGTTCTAATGCAGAGCAAGAAGATACAAGTCAAATATGTCCTTCAAACTCTAGGCTCCATGGCAGCTGCCATCCTCTTCCTTCCATTGGCGCGCTTCCATATGAGGATTCTTCAGTGGCTTCTTTTCACACAGTGGTCTTTCCAAGAGCTACCCATGTCTCACATGATCATGATTACAGAGGCATGCAAAAGGCACCTTTCCTGGTGGATGGTCTCCCCACTAGTGACTCAGGGCAGACCCTTCATTCAGCCCCCTCCAGTAGCCACAGTGACCACAGACGCCTCCCTGATAGGGTGGGGGGAGGGCATTATCTGGACAGGACAGTCCAAGGCACTTGGCAACCTCATGAGTACCATCTGCACATAAATGTCCTAGAAATGAGAGCTGTGCTCCTAGCGTTGCAAGCCCTTCAAGACTCTCTTCCTTCCGGGACCATTGCAATTCAAACAGACAACATGTCAGTGGTGTGGTGCATCAACAAGCAGGGCAGAACCAGATCCTACCCCTTGTGTCGAGAAGCACTCAGACTTTGACAGTGGGCGATTTCCTCCCAACTTTTTCTGATTGCGACGCACATCCTTGGGAGATCCAACGTCATAGCGGACAGGCCCAGCAGAGCTATCCTCATGCCTCACGAGTGGTCTCTGAATCAGGAAGTTGTGGACCTGATCTTCAGCAAATGGGGACTGCCTTGCTGCGATCTTTTTGCCACCCCATTCAACAGCAAATGCAGCAACTACTTCTCCCTCCTTCCGCTTCCAGGTCATCTACCCAGGGACGCTCTAGTCCACGATTGGTCTCAGGGACTCCATTATGCATTTCCTCCCTTTCCCCTTGTACCAAGACTCATACAGAAAGCAAAGTCGTTGGGTTGCAGAATGATCCTCATTTCCCCCTACTGGCCTTGACAGATTTGGTTTCCGTTCCTACACCTCTATCTTCTCGATCAGCCCTGG
Organism: Protopterus annectens; assembly: GCF_019279795.1. Classification (NCBI taxonomy): domain Eukaryota; kingdom Metazoa; phylum Chordata; order Ceratodontiformes; family Protopteridae; genus Protopterus; species Protopterus annectens. The sequence continues at coordinate 1,246,231,485 of NC_056735.1, read as the reverse complement.
TCTCTGGACCCGATTCCAGAGCTACTGGTTCATCAATCAGGTGGGTTGCATCAGTCCCTTCAGACTCTCCAGCTCACAGCTTGGTTGCTCCACTTCCAACCCTAGCCGGGCTCCCTAGCATTTCCCCAACAGTCCGTGAGATTATCGTTTCTTCACATAAGTCCACCACCCGAACTATTTATGCTAACAAATGGAAACAATTTTCTTATTGGGCTGAGCCTAGGAATGTGGATCCCTTCTCAGCCCCAGTCCATGAGATCCTAGAGTTCCTAGCACAACTGTTTCACTCTGGAGTCGCTTCCGCTACTATTAGGGTGCAATTAGCAGCCATTTCCAATTTTCACATCGGCTTACAGAATTCAAGCATCATGTCTCACAATCTCTGTAAAGCCTTTTTGAGAGGGACATCTCTTCTTAGACCTCCAGTGAGAGACCCCCCCCTCCTCCCTGGGACCTTAATCTAGTCCTAACGTCCTTAATTTGGCCTCCTTTTGAACCAGCGGCATCATGCTCCATCAAATTTCTCTCTTGGAAAAACACTCTTTCTGGTTGCTATTACTTCAGCCAGACGAGTCTCAGAACTACAGGCACTATGTGTCCGTCCCCTTTATCTGTTTTTTCATAGGGATAAAGTTTCTCTGAGGACAAATCCTTCGTTTCTTCCCAAAGTCTGCTCTGAACATAATTTAAATCAATCTATAAATCTCCCCGTTTTCTTCCCCAATCATAGCAACAAGGCAGAGTACAAACTTCACCAATTGGACGTGCACAGGCAATTGCATTTTTACCTTCATAGAACTAAGGAAATAAGAAAATTAGACCAATTGTTTCTGTCTTATGCCTTAAACAAACAAGGTCTCCCAGTTTCCAAGGTTACTTTATCTAGATGGCTATCCCATACTATTTCATTTATTTATCAGTTACAGGATAAGGAATTACCATCTAAACCGAAAGGTCATTCTACTAGGGCATTAGCCACCTCTGTAGCTTTCCAGTCTAGTTGCCCATGGATTCCATATGTGCAGCTGCTACGTGGGAAAATCCTCATACCTTTATTTCTCATTACAAGGTGGATATGGTCTCCCGGAGCAGAGCTGATTTTGGTTCCACTGTTCTGAAGAGTCTGTTCCACTGGGGCACCCAGGATAGTAGGTGCTAGGGATGCTGTCCCAACCAGCAAGAATGAAGGTGAGATACACAACTTAACACAAAGAAGTTATGTATCTACCATAACGTTCCATGTCAGTTGTCTTCATCTCGCCTTCTTTCTTGTGTCCTGCCCTCCGTCCCCCTGTTCTAGTGGATCGAGAGGAGTCCCTTTTCACTGGCTGAGTATTCTTTGTTTCCCCCTATTGATTTAGAGGATATGGGAGGTATACGTCAACCAGTTCTTTTGACTGGTTTATTCTCTTGTTATGTCTAGAGTTAGCTATTTCAAATGAGATCTTGGTAGCTATCGCTAGGCATTATGGGATAAGGGGTAGCCTCGAGCCAGTAAACAGCCCTTGAGCTATTGAAGATGGCCGAGTCGGAGCCGAGGATCGGCTCTGATCCCAACCAGCAAGAAATAAGATGAGTTGAAGACAACTAACATGAAACGTTATGGTAGGTACATAACTTCTTTTTCCCTTCTATAGAATCTTGGTTAGAAAACTCATAAATCCTACCATCTCCCCTCCCCCCAAAAAAAACTACTGCCATTCACCATTAAGTACCTCACTCCAACCAAAACTCACTTTGATATAACCTTGGTGACAAAACAAAGGTAGACTTGGTACCACATAAACTCTTTGGAGTAGAGCTAGTGGCAGAGGACTGTGGGAAGGGAGGAGCTCGAGCCTGGAAGCTAAAGTCTGTTGAAGGTGGCCGAATCAGATCCAAGGATCTGATGCGTAACCCATCAGTGAAGCAGAAAGTTTGGAGCAACATCAGATTAAAGGAATTTCGAGCACAACAAGGGAAATTGGCTAGGCTTAAAATGATCTGCAAGGGCAGTTAGCCTAGTACTTGCCTATGAACCTATAAAAGTATAAGTCATCACATGGCATACTTAGCAAACTGCTCAAAATGTGATATATTCTGCAAAAGGAAACCTATCAGAAACCTGAAGTAAAGAATTTGGGTCCAAAATGAAATTTGACATTCATATACAAACTGTTGTAAAAAAAAAAAAAAAAAAAAAAAAAAAGGCAAAACCTTGGTCTGCTATATTGAGTAAAACTTTTCCTAAAAGAAAGGAATTGAGAAAGACTTGCTAAAACTTTTTTGCTTCCAACTGTACTGTATGCCTGTCCCATCTGCACAGACAATCAACTGAAACAACAAAGCTGGAACAATTTTACAATAAGATAGCAAACTTTACTATGAATCACTCCCATAGATGTCATCATTACAGAACCCTACAACAACTTAGCTGGATGAAATTCTCCCACCAAGTTCACTACTCACTGCTTATAATAGTCTACAGTATATTACACTACCCAGAAAAATATTCTGTCCTAGAACACGTGCTTAGTCTACTCTCCAGTAAGGCTTCTCCACTCTAAAGATAAAAGGGCACTTGCTGTTACTATGTCGCAGAACACTGCTGGCAGTGCTGTTTTCTCCATTTACTTCTGCAAAATGTGGAATGGCATTCTGCCTTCACTTTCGACAGCTTGACAACAAACACAATTTTAAATTAAACAATATATAATTTATAACAGATTTCTGACTCTGCATATGTATACCATCTGAGAAAATAAATTCATTTTTCCTGAGACTCCTTCTCTAATCCGCTCCACACGTATCTGCTGACATAACTTTTACAAAATTGCCACATTTCCTACACACTCCACTTATTTTGCCTTTTATCCTAATACTTTTTCTTTGTTTCTTTCTCTCTTTTTTTTTTTTTTACATTCTGTTCTCTTCTTCCAGTACACTTCCAGTCTCTCACAATCCCACAGAAAAGTTTGTGTACTGACAACATATTCATCCCTTGTGCTTCCTTTGTCCTACTGCCCTCTATTCTCATCTCTGTCTACTCTTATGCACAGTAGGATCTTCCACCTTGTATAAAAGCCAAAGTACTCTGTTGCACTAAATCCATGATATCCAACTACATGTAATTCTAAAACCAATGTTCAATGCATTTAAGGTTGTTCATTTTCCCAATGTACCAAATTACTGTATGCATTATGGATATGCCTTCATATAGAAACTCTCTTACTACCTCTATTTTTGTCATTATTATTTGTATGAGTCATTGACTTCCTATTGTATTTTTTTGTATATATTAGTCAAGTCACACCTGCTTTTGTATGATTGATTTTCTTTTTGTTTAAATTATTGCAACTGTATTAACTTCTCTAATAGTGTAACTGTGGAGATTTCTCCCTGGGTCTCCACTAAAAAGGGGTTCTCATGACAAGTCAGACTTAACTGGTAAATCTCAATCTAATAAACCAGTACACTAAAGAAACCTTTGTATCCACACTTTGGAAAAAAATCTTACATACTAACATTACACAAAGGCGGTAGCTCTGTTTGTTGACTTATCTAGCTTCAGACCCTTAGACATTATCTCTCCATTGTCAAAGCTTCTGAAGAAATGTAACCAGTCACAAGTTTTTACCTTTATTGCAGACAACTTGATGTTGTTTGTGTTTCACTGTTGCAGTTCCGACTGTTGGGATTTCCTGCCATGAAAGCCCTTGGCCAGCCCAACTACCAGAGAAAACTTTCACCTCCCAGGCTGGCGTATGCCCTTACCGACATCAGTATGCTGAGGTATAAAGGGACCCAGCCTGTGTCATCACTTCAGCCTTTTCTTGCCGTCGGAGCCCAAAGCAGTATACAAGTGCTTTGGTTGGTCCACAGCAGAGAGAAGTTGTCATCAGAAAGACTGGGAACTCTCTTCTATTTCACTTAACTCATGTCAGATAAAGTAAGTAATTGTCTCAGGTGTGGTAAGCAAATCCTACACATAGACTTCATACTCTGTGTGTTACTTGCTTAGGTCCAGACCATGATGTCCCTAATTGTCATTTTTGTGCTAGGTTTAACGCTAGAATGATTAGGAGTAGGGCTGAATTCCTAGCTCATTTTCTAAGACAAGAATCATTTGATCTATGTCTGATGGCATCCACTGGTCATCCCGATCTTGAGCTGCATAAGTGCAAAAAAGAGAAAAAGCTTAAGCCAAAGTCATCGGATGACAATCACTCCCCAGCTAACTCTCTTGCTAGACTGGTAATTGTTGAAGGTGGGGTGCTTTCACAGCCTCCTTTGACATTTGAAAACAGCAACCCAGGCCTCTGTTGAGATTCATTTGGAGTCTGCCATACCTTCGGTTCCTTCAACTTCCACTGCTCATTAGTTGGGTCTGAGGTCGCTCTGCAGGCCACGGCTTCTGACAAGTGCTGGTTAACTGGCAATACAACAAGGCTTAAAAAAAAAAAAAGAGAAAAAGCTTAAGCCAAAGTCATCGGATGACAATCACTCCCCAGCTAACTCTCTTGCTAGACTGGTAATTGTTGAAGGTGGGGTGCTTTCACAGCCTCCTTTGACATTTGAAAACAGCAACCCAGGCCTCTGTTGAGATTCATTTGGAGTCTGCCATACCTTCGGTTCCTTCAACTTCCACTGCTCATTAGTTGGGTCTGAGGTTGCTCTGCAGGCCACGGCTTCTGACGAGTGCTGGTTAACTGGCAATACAACGAGGCTTAAGCCTACACCTGTGCATTTCCACAGAGAGTCCACACCAGGGCTTCGGGCACACCTAGGGCTAAGGCCAAACCCACCCAAAGAAGGGCAGTGTGGCAAGGCTTCCACCTAGGCTTACAGGCTCCCAGTTATGGGATCCCAACAGGATTTGATTAAGCTGGCTGAGGACTTAATTAACATTGTAAGGGTCAGACAGACCACAGGTGAAGCCACCCCAAGAAAAAAGGTTGACTGTACTGATCTTGACCCAGATCCCTTATCTCAGGAGGTTTCAGACTTGGAAGACTCTGGCTCAGAGGAAGAACCGTCTTACACATCCTTTGAGGATTCAGATTCTGAGGAGAATCTTCCCTTGGCTTCACCTGTAGAGGATCAAACTTTTGGGGAAACTCTGCATGCTATGAGTCAGCATTTTCAGTGGGAAGCACAAATTACCCACAGGCCAAGTAGAGAGTTTAGGGAGTTCTTGGACCTCCCTGAGCACAAACTTTTAGCTATCCCTCCCATTTTGGATGCGGTAGAGGATGTTTTGCAGGATGCCTCCATGAACCCTGACCCCCTTTCCCTTGCCCCCAGGAAGCCAGATAGATTTTGTAGGGTGCAATACACCCATAAATATCTGTTTAAATATCCTTTGGTTGATCCAGAAGTTGTTACTCCTTGGCCTAAAGGGGCTAGGGCCAGTGCATTCAGGAATCCCTTGTTCACAGGCACGGAGAGTAGGGCCCTAGACAGGTTCAGAAAAAAGGGTATACACCTCCACTACCCTGTCTATGGGGGCCCTCAACTGTCATTTCCATATAATCAGATATCAGCAAACCATCATGGATCAACTCAAGCAAAACATTTCTACCATAGGGATAAAAATCTTTCTAAGGAACTTTTGGACTTGTCTCTTCACTTCCCAGGTTGCTAACCACACTCTGCATTGTGGCTATGAAGCCATGGAGGCATCCTGCAGGGCAGCTGTCACTGCTTCAGTAATTAGGAGACATGCATGGCTTAGGGAGCAATCTCCCCCAATCATGTAAATGTTAACCTGCTGGACACTCCCCTTGACAAAGACAGACTTTTTGGAGCAAAAGCTGAAGCAGTACTCAAAAAGATGGAAGACAAGGCAAAGTCCATGCAAACAGTTAAGGACTTCCTACAAGTGCAACCACCTAGGTTCAGCAGGAACTTTCCACCCAAGCACTGGTCCTTTACTACCCAGCCTAGGAGTAAACAGAGAAGGCCTCAAAAGGACAGAGCTTCCAGGCAAAGGCATCACCAACAGAGATCTAGGCAGTGGATCTCTGAAACACCCAGGCAAGGGAGTTCTAGGTCACAGCCCCAGCCAGAACACATTTATGACACTCTCCCTCCGCTCCACCATTCACCACTACCCCAAAAATGGAGGAAGACTGTTTCTTTTCTTCCAAAACTGGACCCACATTACTTCAGATTAATGGGTTCTAAACATTATTGCAAATGGTTACAAACTCGCTTTCAAAGAGCCCTTAGTATAGTCAGGTTTACCAGATGTACCCCTGAATCTCAAACAGATATAGATTCTTTATTTTCAGGGAGTGGTGGAGCCAGTTCCAGAGAGACAAAAGGGAAAGGCAATTACTCAAGGTTATTCCTAGTCCCAAGAAAAGAAGGATCTTGTCACCCTATTCTGGACCTGTCCAGCTTAAACTAATTCCTCAGGGTAACAAAGTTCAAAATACTGACACTTCAGAAGTTACTGCCCATGATTACTCCTCAGGCCTTCGTGGTTTCAATAGACCTACAGGATGCCTACTTACACATTCCTATTCAAAAGTCACACACAAGCTTTCTTAGCTTCAGAGCAAGCTCCTGTCACCATCAGTTTTCAGCTCTGCCCTTTGGGTTGTTTCCTGCTCCAAGGGTTTTCGCAAAGTGTTTGGCACCGGTTATTGCTTACTGCAGAACCCAAGGAGTTTAGATTTATCCTTACCTGGACATTTGTCTAATACAAGCTGCAGACATGCCAAAGATCAACAAAGATCTGAAATTTACACAGGACCTTCTGACTTCTCTGGGTTTTTCACTGTAAACCTCAAGAAATCCGGCCTGGTCCCATCCAAACAGTCTTCCTGGGCGCCCTCCTGGACTCTTCCCTCCAGAGGGGCTTCCATCCCCCAGACAAGGTCACCTATTTGACCTGTTACTTCTTTCAGATACAGGAAAATCAAAGCAGCTCAAGCAGGGAATTCCTCAGAGCACTGGGGGTCATGGCATCCTGTATTCTCATGGTACCCCTAGCAAAAACTGCACATGAAAAAGCTGCAGTGGTACCTGAAGAGCATGTGGTGCCAGAGCTGTCAGTCACTGGATGCCCAGATACCCCTGATACCTTGTCTCTCAGCCAGGGGTTTGCATGGTGGGCACAAGCTTGTACGTAAAATCAAGGTCTACCTTTCAGATTCTTACCCCAGGGCCAAATCCTCACCACAGATGCCCCGAAGACAGTATGGGAGGCACATACACAATACCTCCAAACTCAAGGGTTATGGACGCTCAACACAGAAGGAGGCACATAAATTGGAAGGAACTCATGGCAGTACAAAATGGTTTACTGGCTTTCAAGGAAAAATGGGACCCAGGGGTCATAGTAGTACAAGCAGACAGTACCACGGTCGTATGGTACATAGGCAGGGAGGCATGCATTCCTACCCCCTGTGCCGTCTAGCCATACAAATATGGCAGACAGCACAATCCCTAGGTCTGCACCTCATGACACAGTCCATGCCAGGCAAAAAGAATACCCTGGCAGACCACTTCAGCAAGAATCTGGCAGATCCCCACAAATGACATCTCCATCAGGAAGTTTTGCACACAATAAAACAGCAGTGGAGGGTCCCTCATGTGGATATATTTGCCAACAAAGACAACACTCACTGGGATACATTCTGCTCCAGGACAAGGCAGAAATCTGCATGGAGAACAGATGCCTTCTCTTTCCCTTGGACACACCTCTTCATTTATGCCTTCCCACTACTACCGCTGTTGCCGCTAGTGCTTCTGAAGACCAGGGAGGAGGGCCCAAAGGCCATCCTGATAACACCGGACTGGCCCAGACAGCAGTGGTTCCCTTCCCTCTTTGAGCTCACCAGTCAAAAGCCTTTGATGTTACCACAGAGGGTGGACCTACTTACCCACAAGTGAGGAAAAGTCACCCCATCCTTCAGACTCTCAGCCCAGTTTATTCCATAGTGCCCTACAGTGCCTCCAACTTGAGTCAGCAGGTACAGACCTTTTAAAAGAATCTAGAAGGCCTAGCACCAGAAAATCTTGCTCACCCAAATGGAAAAGATTCTCTGGTGCCATATGCACTGGCTTCAGCCAAATTCTGTCAGTATTCCCGGAATTCTGGAGTACCTGGCCAACCTAGTGGAGAAAGGCCTCTCTTATTTACTCCATCAAGAAACATGCCTCAGCCATCTCTGCCCACATCCATAGTCATCCTCCAATTTATTCTCACCATTAAATGAAGCAATTTCTTAGGGGAATTATTCACGTTAGGCCCCCCTGGAGGAAACCCACCCCTCCTTGGGACCTCAACTTTGTCATATCAAAGTTACCTTTGCCTCCTTTCAAGCCTGCAGCTTCTACCACCTTAAAGCTTCTTACCTGGAAAAAGCCCTACTACTGGCTATCACTTCAGTCAGGAGGGTCTTAGAGTTGCAGGCCCTAATGGCAATGGAACCTTTCATTATTTTCCATAAAGACAAGGTCTCCCTCTGAACTAATCTTTCCTTCATCACTAAGGTGGCTACGAATGTGTTTCTGAATCAGGCCATTCATCTACCTACCTTCTTTCACAACCCTCAAAACAGAGGGGGAAATATTACTGCACTCTGGATGCTACACTTCTAACTGGACAAGGACTAAACCATTGAGGAAAACCGACCAGCTGTTCATTACGTTTGCCCCAGGCTCAGAAGGAAAACCATCTTCTAAATAGACTATTTCCAAGTAGATTTCTCATTGCGTTTGTCTTTCTGTTACAGTCATCATGGCAAAAAGCCCCCTGATTTGATTTGCTCACACTCTTCGAGGGCTACAACTACTTCTACAACATTCCTCAAAGGGGTTCCCACTAAGGACATCTTGGAGGCAGCCATTTGGTCTTCTGTGCATAACTTCACTAGGCACTACCACCTGGCAACTATTTTCAAGCTACCACCTGGCAATGAAGTTTTGAGCAGGTTTTATATCTGCAGTCCTGAAGGGAGTCCTCTCCTTAATTTCCTTCCACCCTCTGTAAAGCTTTGGGAATCTTCCCAACAGTCAGGACTGCAACAGTGAAACACAAAGAACATAGTACAGTTGTGTACACTTACCATACATGTAGATGTTTGATTGTATTCACTGCTGGTCTTCTTTCCATGTCACTTATGCCCTCAGTGTACTAGGTGGGCTACTAGAGTCAACCAAGGACCCTACATCTCCCAACCTTGGTTTGGGTCCACTCTGCCTTGACCCATCTTAGGTGCACTTGGGTCCTCCTTGGATCCACACTTAGTCCTACAAGAGCACACCTAGGGGCTTCTTCTAAGTAGGTCAAGAAAATACTGAAGTGATGACACAGGCTGGCTGCCTTTATACCTGAGTGCACTGACTTTGATAAGGGCATACGCCAGCCTGGGAGATCAAAATATTTTTCTCTGGTTGTCAGGCCGGCAAAGGGCTTTCATGGCAGGAAATCCCAACAGTCAGGACTGCAACAGTAAATGCACCCGAACGTCTACATTTATTGTAAGTGTATTGTACTTTCCTGTCCACTACACAGCATGGTTTCCGGAGCTATGATGGGACCTCCACAGCCTTCCTTAGTTTCATAACCTCTATTAATGAGAACAGAAATAATGGCAACCTAGTTTCAACACTTTTACTTGATATGTAGAAAGTCTTTGACATAGTTATTGCATCTAGAGTTGCTACTGAAAGGGGGCTTGGCTAAGATGTCTAACTGAGAGCAGCAACTGGTAAAAGTTCTGAAAATATGATCAAAAAATCAAAAAATTAAAATTTGGAGATACTTGTTAGCTAATTTTATTCAGTAATTGAGAAAAATTTATAGCTTCAAGTTCTTCAAAGGCTGCCATTTTCCTGTCAGAATTTCATCTGCTTGGTTAAGAGAGAAGAGACTTCAATGAGCCACTCAAGAAATGGTACTCTGGATTCTTGTGTTAAAAAGCTAGTATCCAGGATGTATTACTTAAAATGGGCAAACTGGATGCCAAAATAGAAAGTTTCAAAGACGAGACCACTAAAGCTGGGACGTTTAGAAATTCTTATGAAACAAAGTGCACTGATCGCGAAGGAGAATAAACTGAAGGTGAGTCTGACTGAATTTTTTTTAAAACAAAATAACTCTCTCACAAATAAAGCTGATGATTTAGAAAATATACTGGGTTGAAATAAAGTACAAGGGAGACAGTGTAATAAACCTTTGTAACAATCTGGCTACACAAAACATTAAATCTACCTAAAACTTTATATTTTGGAATTGACAGGGCACATAGATTCCTCAGAACATCTTCAAGAAGGAAGACTCACCGCCCCATTCACTTATAGTTAAGTTTGTGTTTAGCTTAGAAAAATATCAAATATTAAAAGCAGCATGGTCCAGCCTACCTATTAAAACAGGTGAAAAATCTAGTAAGATTTGGCAATGATTATTCCAGCAAAGTAATGAGTAAAAGAAAATATGATTACCACTGATCAAGGAACTTAAAAAGAGCAACATTAAAGCCACTTTGGTATTTCTTATGAAGATCAAATTATTTCTTTCTGAGGGAACTAAAATATTTGATACACTGACATACTGAAAAATGGATTGGAATGGTATGTACCTCGAGACAGACTGAGCGGAATTCCTGAAAACTACTTCTAAAATTAAAAAAACTTTAAAAATAAATTACTTTTGTTCTCTTGATTGCAGGACATTTATTTTCTGAAACACTTTCAAGTAAAAAGTTGGTGTTGGACTTTAAGCTTTGAAACATTTGTTAGTATGTATTTATATTTTAAGCTAAAACATTTTTCATGATAAGTAATATAAATGATTAGTTTTACTGCTGTATATATTTGCACCAAAACATTTTTCATAAGGAATATAATTGATTAGTTTTACTGCTGTAGTATATTTACAGTGAAAGACTTAATACATTTCATTTAACTAAACTTATACATGTTAAACAAATACTTCCTCTGAGAGAATGTCATTAAATTATAGTCAGTAGAATCGGAAGTTAAGAATTTTATTTTAGCTTTTCGTAGTATGTGCATTGTCTAGCATTGCCACCTATCCATTTTTGTCCAGACTGTCCAGAAACCAGATTGTCTGGCAGTCTGGAAAACACTGTGCAAACTGTGTTTAAAAAAAGAAACAGACTGTCTGAGTTTGTTAAATTGGTGGACTTGCTATGTCTTTTTACAGAAAAGCATAGTAAATCAGCAGAAAAAAGGCACCAGGAACACAAAAAGAGGACATTCCTCCTTGGCTGACGATGTTGGTGATGTCACGAAATGGGCTGAAAGTGGGCGGAAAAGGGGGTGAAATGGGAGTGTTTGGGGAGGTGCGAGGTATGTGCCCTTGGTCCGCTTTTAGCAATAGCTAAAAGTGGCAACCCTGTGCATTGCTGGGATAAGTGAATGTCAGATCTAAGTTATATGCTAATTAGCAGTAAGTGATGCTGATTTTGGTTTATTTGTTCCTGTATAACACATTCCTCTTTCCTTTCACAAGTCATTTATGAATCATGTAACACTTAAAAAAAAAAAAAAAAAAAAAAAAAAAAAGCTTGAGAACAAAATAATGTTTCAGTTGCATCAGAATGCTGGATTCTTGCGTGCCTTGATTCCCAACTTGAGCTGTTCCGAAGAAAATCCAGGTCAAAGTTCTGTGAAAACAGAAGGGCGCTTCTTTTCCTTTCTTCTTTTTTTCAAGTATTTGTGAGAAATCTACTCACAATAACATATTTTTTTCTTTTCTTTACTTAAAAGTGAAGAATTGGTAAAACAACAGCTACAATAATGTTTTATATTGAGCTGTTGCTGACAAAATTTCCTAAGATTTTGCTGAATTCTAATAGCTTACACGGTAGTGTTATTAACTCTAACTGTGCATATTCATGTAAAAAAATACAGTTGGATGTGTGTTGCTGATTAGAAAGGTTTAAAAGAATAAAGAAGAACGAGAAACTTAGAGGAAATTAGCAGCTATGTATTGTCATTTTCATATGCTGTAATCAAATTCTAATGTCAGGATGTGAAGCTCTAATCAGTTTTTCAGCTGCTAAAAGCACACATTCAAATTAAGCAAGCCAGGAATTCATTTATATATATAATCAAGATTGCTTGGGATACAAGAATTAATGGGACGAATAAACATCTTATGAATAATAAGCATACACGTGCTATAATCTCCAATAGAAAGCTCATGATTCAATAGCTGTTTGATGGGAGATTTTAGAAGTACAAGTTATATAGAATAAGGTAGAATATTAATAGGCAAATAAGACAGAAAATAAATATATTTAAGTAACAAACTGCTCATAAGTAAGAAATGTATTACATATACCTGCATATGGCAGAAATGTGGATATACAAGATCTCATATAATTTACATAGAAAATCATATAATAATGTCTGGAAATATCCTGAAAGGTGAAATTTGAAACTTAGTCATGTGAATTTTGAACCTTTTTCCATGTTATATGTTATTAGATTCAACAATACTACCTGAAATAACTCATTTCATAATCAGAGCTCAAATTTAAGTATTATAATGCTGAATCACTACATCCACTTTGATAGAAAGTAAACCAGACTTTTCAGTATGTTTGAAATCTGGAAGGTAGAATAGGATTTGAATTAAGCACATTCTAACTTTTGAATTCAATATAGACTGCAGACATCTTTTCTTAACTCTTTTATGAATTAGTTTAATAAGCTAAAGAATTTTTAAATATTTTATTTATTATGTTGAGTTCTAAACATTTTTGAGATATAGACACTTGTACTTTTATAAATCTAACAAAAGCTCTGAATTTTAAAATATCTGTGTGTCTTTTAGTGTGATGAATATATATATATGGGCTTGGATTTTTTTAGTTTAATATGATAAGATTATCTGTCACCTGTAAGTGTACAGAAGTCTTTATCTGTTCAAGTCCCACTTTGTTCTGCTTATTTATTTAGAGATTTATAATGTTAAATGCGTAAATAATTTAGGAATATTTGATGGATAATGTATACTACTACTGTTACGTAGTAGGTGTATATGATACTATTTTTTGGATTTGTGATTAACCGAAGAGGATTATTGAACAGTAATGTAGAATTGGGGGAAATAGTTTTAAATGGCAAAATATATAACTAAATTAATAGTCTTGCATTATTTTATCTTGCATATAATCTATTATAAGTCGCAGTAGCTTTTGGCTATTTTTTATGACTTTTTAGGTATTGGTAAGTAGAGAGATAGTATAGTAGTTTGTCTATTCCATAGGCAAACTAGGAGCTTTGGTATCCATGGTAGGTTGTGTTTTGTTAGTAATATATACAGTTACACTTGTAGACTTGTTTTAGTAGTAGAATTTGTAGAAAGGAAAAATTCTAAATTGTGGAATGTTAAGATAGTGTTGGAGGAATGCATTAGAGTCTTGTATACAGTCAGTATGGTGGATAAATATGTCATTTTTTAAAATAAATCTTTTTAAGTACACAGTGCAGATAGTTTTAGTCTATTGTCTATTAATGTAAATGGATTAAATAATAGCGACAACAGGAAATTGTTAATCAGATATTTAAAATTAAGTAGAGGAGACATTATATTCTTGTAAGACTCACTTGATAGATAAAATATATGGAATATTAAAAAAACTTAGGTTACAAAATGTTATCTGCTTCTTTTAATAAAAAGAAGAGAGAATCTGCTACACTTTGGACAAACTATACTGCAGTGCCTAAGGTCATGAAATACATTAATGATCCCAAAGGAGTGTACACAGTTGTAATAATTAAATATAATGGCAAACTCTATACACTAGCTAATTTTTACTGGATCCCTGGAATAGGTGCAAGAGTGGCTAAATATCACTTAAACCTACTACAAAGTCATTGGAAGGGTTGTTTAATTCTTACAGGGGATTTTAGCTGCACATCTGTTATAGAAGATACAAGTGAACTGAAGAAAGCTAAAATTCTGGCATCAGCTAAATCACTAAACAGATGCATTAGTAATAATTTAACTGTTTTAAAAGTAAAAGTAGAAGGTTAGTCATTGTTCTTTACTCATTCTTTTGGGTATGGGATGCAAACTAGAATAGATGGAATTTATGCTTCTACAGATTTACTTAATAAAAGTGAGTTAATTTAAAACAATTTATTGTCCTTTATCTGATCATAATACACTAAATATTATTATGTTAATAGATTTAAGATAATTTCGGATTTTAGAATGCTAGTATACAAGCTGAAATTAAAGGAATTTAAGAGTTATCTTAGGGAGCAAATTGAGAATTTTTTTATCTTTGAATGGTAGTGGTCAGATTAGTAAAGTCATACTATACGGCTCCTTAAAAATGTATATTAAAGATAGAATGGGAGTATGTACTAGTCATGAAAGGTTGGGATAAAGAGTTGCTAGAAATACAAGATAAAATACATAAAGTGAGGTTTGAACAATTTAATTAGATATTATTGACGTTATTAAAAAAAATTAATGACAAAATATCCAGCAGTTTAAATGCGTAAAATGGAGATAGGTTTAGAAAAAATAAAATTGCACAGTTATCTGATGACTTCAAAAAATCTACACAGATTAACAGAAGTAAGATGTTAAGCAGAAAAGCATAAATCAGTGATATCCAAAATCCTCACACTAATAAGCTTACTTCAGACATACAGGAAATGCTTAATATTTTTGTAAGAATTCCATGAGGATCGTAAAAAAGATAAAAATAACCCTTATTATAAAATTGGCAAGTAATTAAAGAAAACGTTACCAATAAATTTAATGATCATCAAATATCTCTGTTGAATAAGCCTATTAACCTAAGTTTAATAAGGTTAAAAAAAGGGAAACATGTTAAAGTTCTAGGATTCCATGGTTTAAGTATGGAATTATATTGTCTGCTTCCATTAAATATTTTACAATTACAGAGTGATGTTTTCAGGATAATAGAGTGACAAAACAGTTCCTCCCTCATAGAAATTTTCTGTAATCTCACCTATACTTAAACAAGGAAAGGATAATAAGTTAGTTTCTTCATATAGACCCATTTCATTATTAAATGTAGACTATAAAATATTTGCTTTCATCTTCACTACAAGATTGAGATATGTTAGATTAAATAATAAAGATCAGACAGGATTTATTGTCAATAGATTAACATATTGTAATAAAAAAAGGGTAGCAACTATCTTAGGCTTAGCAAAGGAATAAACAATAAATCTGCCCTAATTAGCTTAGATATCAAGAGAGCTTTTGATTCTGTAGATTGGAACTACTTATTTAAAACTTTAGAAGCATTTGCCTTTCCAGAACAAATGACTGGAATAGTAAAAAAGCTGTATAGAGACACCAAAGCGTGTGGTAAAATCAGATTTTACATTTCTCAAAAATGTACTTTAAACAAAAGCACAAAAGCTAATAAAGTAAGAAGCAATGAAAAAAATATGGATTCTGAATTAACAAGGATCTAAAATGCAACTTTTTGCAGATTATATTTTACTAGCTATAGCAGATTTAAATTATTCATTTAATAGATGAGGAAATTGAAAAGTCTGAAAAGGTATCTCTGCTGAAATGCAATAATAAAACAAACTTTAGCAGTAAATTACTGTATAGCAAATTTAAAGATAATTATAATTGGGATAGAAAATAACTAAAATATTTAGGAATAAATGTTTATCAAGATGAAATTTTTGAAGCTACAATTGAAGAAATGCTGCTTATTAAAAATGGAATGATCTTTTTTTTTTTTTTAATTTCAAAGGTATGTTAGTAGTTATTAAATGATATTACCCTGACTGTATACATATTGCATTCAGTAGTTTTAATACCTGACAAAAAATAAAAAGAAAATGGAATAAAATGTTAGCTCCATTCTTATGGTATTCTAAAAGCTAAGAATTGCTTATAGAAATCATACAAGATTTTGGGAGTATGGTGGTATTAGCTTCCCAGATGTAGAATCGTATTCCATTGCTGCAAATTTTAACTGTTATACACTGGATAGACTCACCTTACACTAGTCAACAGAAAACTATTCAGAAGTAGATTTTACTAAATTTTGATACGTTTAACATATATGATAAATTAGAAATGCGTAACAATCCTTTCATCTGGTTAATAAAATATACTTTAGAAGGAAATTCATTTTAGTCTTTAGACTCTGCATATATGAAATCAATTCTTAAAGCAGTTAGAAATGTTTTTACAGCTTCATTAATATCAAAATGGAAATTTTTCTGCTTTCCTATTGTACACACCTCTAAATTTAAGGAAACTCAGAACAGTGTTATAATTAATTTACTAGAAAGGAATGGATTAGTATTATAGTCTGGTTGCTTTCAAAAAAGGACAAGCTACATAGCCAGAATATTTAATGAAAGAGTATAAGTTGGCTAAATCTGATGGTTCAGTGTATTCCTAACACTGTATAACAGTATGTGATGTTGAACTTCTTCCTTTCTGTGTATATATTGGAAATATTTTAAATTAATAATTTTCTTTAAAAAAATTGCAATTGCTACTCAAACGGTTTTCTCTAGGAATTCATGAATCCTTCACTATCCTGGTTTAACAGTTAACCTCTGTAGTAGACAGGATGCAGTAAAATGGAAAATTAGATTTCTTCCTTTCTCCCTCCTTCCCTGTCAGAGTTTGAGTCCCTAAGGCTCAATTCTAGGCCCACTACTTTTAAAAGTGTTCATAAACAACTTATACTTTAGCAGCTAAACAATCCATGACCATCTACTATGTGGATGACTCGGCACTCCTTTGCTGTGCTAAAAGCCTAGTTAAGCTAAAAGAGCTCACCCAAGAATCTTTTTCCAACATTGAGTCTTCGCTGTTGGGCTCAGTTGCTTCTGAATCCTAAACAAAATCTAAATTTATGTCCTTACTTAGATTACTGTTACAGTATTCCAATACTAATGAGTTGTCTCATTAAGGTGTAACCCGACTTCTGGCCAGCATGCCAAAAACCTTCCCTGTGCCTGTTCCCTTGCCTGTGGGCATAGAGGTACCTAAGTGGACATGGGACCATGAAATCCTCAGACTGTCTTGTCACCGATCTTATCACAGGAGTTTTGCTTCCATCAATCTGTTGTCTGCTTTGTTAGCTGCTACCATTGCCTACTGTTATTCAGATGAGTGCTGTGTAGGGGGAATGTTCTTTTTCTTGTATTTTTCTCTAAAATATTTTTTAATGTCAGCTAATAGAGGGAAGTGTGACTCTGGTAGGCAGATACTTTATAAGGGTCTACACTCCCAGTGCTTGTTTTGTCTATGGGTTGAACACAGTTACAGAAACGATCACTTATATGTTCCTAAAACCTTCTGTACCCAACTTTCTTTGTTATGCACAAACTTAGAAACCCTATGTTTGAAGCACATAGCTGAATCCAAAATGGTGCAACCCATGACCTTAGGCTTCCTGCTCACACCAAAAAAGAAATTCAAGCAGGCTAGACCTGAACAGTCTACTGCTCAGTCTGACTCCGATAAGCCACTTGAAATGCAAGAATGCAGTGTATGTCTGGCTTCTTCTCTCCAGCTGCTGCTACTACAAATCTGCCTGAGGCTGGTGTGGTGTCTGGTGCTTGCATCCCTGAACAGACTTTTCATACTGATTTGGCTGAGAAGGGGAAAACCATGGAGGAGGGACTTGAATCCAGACATGCTGCCTGGGGTAGGTGTTAGGCTTACCAAGCCACTATTTGTTAGTAACCATGAAAGTGGATATGGAGGAGCATGCAGCCATGTGAAAAAGGCATCATAAACCTCTTTGAGGATGTGTACCTCCTACCTGACCTGGCTAGGGGGGAATGGAGTTAGAACATAAGATATATGTAATTACTCGGAGGTTGGCAAGGGCACAAAGTACCCACATGGTATCTGAATGACAGCCTTCCCTGGACAGCTCTACTCAGTGAATTCACAAGGTAAAGGAAATGATAGAACATGTCTGATCAAGGATGGGTGGTGGCTTGATTGTCAGGGATGAGGGCGGCATAGAACTTCTTCTTTCAGCTGCTCCCGTTAAGGGTCGCCACAGCGGATCAACTGTTTCGCATCTTGCTCTGTCACACCAACCACGTGCATGTCCTCTCTCACCACATCCATAAACCTCATCTTAGGCCTTCCGCTTTTCCTGTTACCTGGCAGCTTCATCCTTAGCATCTTTTTCTCAATATACTCTGCATCCTTCCTCAACACATGTCCAAACCAACGTAATCTTGCCTCTCTGGCTTTGTCTCCAAACCTTGCAACCTGGGCTGACCCTCTAATATACTTATTCCTAATCCTGTCCATCCTTGTCACACCCAGTGCAAATCTTAACATCTTCAACTCTGCCACATCAAGCTCTGACTTCTGCCTTTTTGTCAGTGCCACTATCTCCAACCCATATAACATAGTTGGTCTCACTACCCCTTTCACTCTTACTGGTACTCGTCTGTTACAAATCACTCCTGACACTCTCCTCCACCCACTCCATCCTGGCTGTACTCTCTTCTTCACCTCTCTTCCACACTTACCGTTACTGTGAACTGTTGATCCCAAGTATTTAAACTCATTCACCTTCTCCATCTCTACTACTTGCATCCTCACCATTCCTCTATCCTCCCTCTCATTCACACTCACACATTGTCTTAGCCCTGCTGACCTTCATTCCTCTTCTCTCTAGAGCATATCTCCACCTCTCCAGGGTCTCCTCCACCTGTTCCCCTACTCTCACTACAGATCACAGTGTCATCTGCAAACATCACAGTCCACAGGGACTCCTGTCTGATCTCGTCTGTCAACCTGTCCATCACCATTGCAAATAAGAAAGGGCTCAGAGCTGATCATTGATGTAATCCCACCTCCACCTTAAACGCATCCGTCACTCCCACCGCAGACCTCACCGCTTCACACTACCCTCATACATATCCTGTACCACTCTTACATACTTCTCTGACACTCCCGACTTCCTCATACAATACCACAACTCCTCTCTAGGCACCCTGTCATATGCTTTCTCTAAGTCCACAAAGACACAATGCAACTCCTTCTGACCTTCTCTGTACTTCTCCATCAACACTCTCAGAGCAAACTTCGTATCTGTAGTGCTCTTTCCTGGCATGAAACCATACTGCTGATCACGTATCATCACCTCCCTTCTTAACCTAACTTCCACTACTCTTTCCCATAACTTCATGCTGTGACTGATCAGTTTAATCCCTCTGTAGCTACTACAGCTCTGCACATCACCCTTATTCTTAAAAATCGGTACCAAAACACTTTTTCTCCACTCCTCAGGCATCCTCTCACTTTCCAAGATTTCATTAAACAATCTAGTTAAAAACTCCACTGCCATTTCACCTAAACACCTCCATGCTTCCACAGGTATGTCATCTGGACCAACAGCCTTTCCATTCTTCATCCTCTTCATAGCTATCCTTACTTTCTCCTTGCTAATCCACTGCACTTCATGATTCACTGTCTGCACATCATCCAACCTTCTTTCCCTCTCATTCTCTTCATTCATCAGCCCCTCAAAGTACACTTTCCATCTGCTCAACACATTCTCCTCGATTGTGAGTACATTTCCCTCATTATCCTTTATCACCCTTACCTGCAGCACATCTTTACTAGCTCGGTCCCTCTGTCTAGCCAATCAGTACGGGTCCTTTTCTCCCTCCTTAGTGTCCAACCTTTCATGCAACTCTTCATATGCCTTATCCTTAGCCTTCGCCACCTCTCTCTTTGCAATGCACCTCATCTCCTTATACTCTTGTCTACTTTCTTCATCTCTCTGACAATCCCACTTCTTCTTCACCAACCTCTTTCTCTGTATACTCTCCTGTACTTCTTCATTCCACCACCAGGTCTCCTTGTCCTTCTTCCTCTTTCCAGATGTCACACCAAGCACCCTTCTAGCCATCTCTCTTACTAGCTCTGCTGTAGTTACCCAGCTATTCAGTAACTCTTCACTGCCACCCAGTACCTGTCTTAACTCTTCCCTGAACTCCACCTCACAATTACCCTTTTTCAATTTCCACCATTTGATCCTTGGTGCTGCCCTCACACTCATCCTCCTCTTCTTGATCACCAATGTCATCCTACAAACCACCATCCTATGCTGCCCAACTACACTTTCCCCTGCCACCACTTTACAGTCTCCAATCTCCTTCAGACTGGCCCTACATAAGATATAATCCACCTGTGTGCATCTTCCTCCACTCTTGTATGTCACCCTATGCTCCTCCCTCTTGTTAAAATATGTATTCACCACAGCCATGTCCATCCTTTTCGCAAAATCCACTACCATCTGACCTTCTGCATTCCTTTACTTAACACCATACCTACCCATCACTTCCTCATCCCCTCTGTTCCCTTCACCAACATGCTCATTTAAATCTGCTCCAATCACCAGTCTCTCACCCTTGGGTACAGTCATCACCACTTCATCCAACTCACTCCAGAATTTTTCTTTCTCATCCATCGCACACCCAACTTGTGGAGCATATGCACTAACAGCATTACACCATCAATTTCCAGATTCATAAATATCACTCTATCCGACACTCTTTTCACCTCCAAAACACTCTTAGCATAATGTTCCTTCAGGATAACCCCTACGCCATTTCTCCTCCCATCCACACTATGATAAAACAATTTGAATCTCCGTCCGATACACCTAGCCTTGCTCCCCTTCCATCTGGTCTGTTGCACACACAATATACCAACTTTCTTTCAGTCCATCATATCAGCTAGCTCTCTCCCTATACCAGTCATACTGCCAACATTCAAAGTTCTGACCCTCACTATCACAATCCTAGCCTTTACCTGCCTTCAGGCATGCCTTCCCCCTCTTCTCCTCCTTCGGCCAACAGTAGCCCAATTTCCGCCAGCACCCTGTTGGCCAACAGTACTGGTGGCGGTCGTTGTTAACCCGGGCCTCGACCGATCCGGTATGTATATCTGTGCTGTTGTCCGCATGTATGATTTGGCAACATTTTACACCTGATGCCCTTCGTGATGCAACCCTTCCCATTTATCAGGGCGTGGGGCCAGCACAAAGAAATGCACTGGCTTGTGCATCTCCAGTGGCTGGGTTGAGGGAGGTTCTAGTTCTATGAGGGAGGCATAGAACTATATATTAAAAAAAAATTATAAAGTAGACATCAGGGGAAAAAAAATAGGGTTCAACCAGGACGTTACAAAACAAAGCTGTGAATTTTCATCTTATTTAGTTTGCACCTGTTATTCTTTGTCAATTTATCCTGTAAAATTATCAGTAGAGCAGACCTTAAGGTAATTTCCAGTTAGGAAAGCTTTTCCAGTCTGCCTGCATAGTAGACTCCAAATGTAATGAGGCATCCATTAACCTTCACTGCAGTTTAATAAAAAAAAATCTTATCTGAGATGAAGGGCAGTGGTTAGAAAAATATCTTTATTTTTATTTTACATTTGTTGACCGGGATAGTCCGACTGGATATATGTCCATTTTCAGTGGAGGCCCGGGGAGAAAAGCTCCAAGCTAATAATACATTGAACATTTAGTAAATGTTAGTTTCAAGCAGATTACAGTCATAAGCAATCCCAGCATTTAGCACATATAGTACTATCTACTTATAAAACACTTCACAAAACATAACATTATTTTCAAAGTTATATATGCGTAACATTACATTAATCTTTAGATTGAATCTTGCTCAGTAGCATTCTAAAAACAAAATAATTGTAGAAAGCATTTAACCCTAATTAATATTGTTCTTTTATTCCTAGCTGGTGGCCTGCAGAGGTTGTCAACCCCATAGTCAGTACTCTGCTATGGGTGTTGCTGGATTCCGGACTTCCTTCATGACCCCTTTCCATGCTATTCGGTCCATGGCAATGTTTCTGGCCTCCTGTAGGTTGAGTCACTGGCTTCTCGGGTCCTCTTCAACTCGTTTAGCCCAAGTCTTCTTTGGTGCAGATTTGTGAACTCTCCAGTTCATTGGGCACTCTTTCCATAATAGTCTGTATGGCAAGTGGCAGTTATATATCCTGCACATATGTCCAAACCAGCACAGCCTCCCATTCTGGATCTGTTCGGTGATCATTGGCTGCTGATCACATCTGGTCCAGATGCTGTCGTTTTTAATGTGGCCACGACATGAGACTCCCAAGATTTGGTGCAGTCATCTCATTTGGAAAACTTCAAGCGTGTTCATGTTTGGCTTGAGGAGGATCCACAATTCCAGTCCATAAAGGAGAATTGGTAAGATCAGTGCCTGGAAAAGCCAAATTGCGATGGTGATGACGATGTTTATCCTCTTCCATAGACACCACTTGAGTGAGGCAAATGCTGCAGTGACTTGTCCAGTCCTGCTGTGGACTTCAGCTATTGATGCCACTTTCTTCTCTTGGGCCAGCGAACCCAGATACTTGAATTCTTGTGTTTGTTCGATCTGAACTCCCCCGAGGTGGATGGTGATTTGTGACCTGTCGCCTGCTATCACTTTATTCTTATCCGCATTTTATCCATAGGCCATATGATTCGGCGATGTAGGCAATGTCGTAGAGGATATATGTGACCTCAGCATCACTGTTTCTGAAAATGGTGCTTTCATCGGTGAACATCAGGTCAGCCACAGAATGGCGTTCCTCGTACTGAACTCCGCTCCTGCCCTCAAATATTCTCTTCATGATGGCATCAACCACTATGTTAAACAACAGTGGAGAGACCACGTCCCCTTGATAGACCCCAGTCTGGATGGTAAGCTTTTCAGAAAGTTCGTTCTGAATGTGCACTTGGCAGTATGAACCATTGTGTGACGTTTGAAGGAGTCTGATGATTTTCTTCGGCACGTACTCTTTCTGCAATCTCTTCCAAGGACAGGCCGGCAAATAGAGTCAAATGCGGACTTTAAATAGATAAAGAAGATAAATGTGCATTGTTCACACCAGAATTTTTCCTCCATTAGCTGATGGATGGTGAAGATTTGATCACAGCATCCTCCATGTGGTCTGAATCTGGCCTGTTCTTCCCTGCTGGTTTCCTTGTAGTGTTTCTGAAGCCTGGTTTTTATTACCTTCCTAAAGACTGTGCGGATGATGGAGAGCAAGCTGATGCCATGGTAGTTCTTGCATTCCCTGTTGTCCCCCTTCTTGTGGTAGGTACAATGATGGCCTTCTTCCATGTGGATGGTATCTGTTTCATAACACATTGCAGCTCGATCAGTGCGTGGAGTTGGAGGAACAGACTATCGCCTCCCAAATACCTGATATGCTGCTGGTGAATAGACATTTCTCAGTGTTCTGATAGCTGATTTCACCTCTACGACTGCTGGCTTTGCATCAGTCATTTGGGCGTCAGAGAGAGTGATGGGTGGTGGATCGGCAATTGGACCATGAGATGGGTCATAGTTGTAAAGCTCTTGAAAGAATTTCCGTGGATATTTCAGGTGTTTACAAGGTGAGATCACGAATGTCCCAAACACTTTTTTGATGATGTCACTGGTGGGTTTGATCTTCCCACTCAATCGTTTGAGGCTGTTGTACAGGGTGTGATACTGGTGTCTGGATGCAGCTTCCTCAAAATTGGCTGCCACCTGGCTCCAGTACACTTCTCTTTCTCCTTTCAGCCTCTAGCAAACTTCTCAAATGAGCTGCCAGTATCCTTCATAGTTGACCAGCTTCACCTGCTTACACTGGGCTGCGAGATCCAGGCACTAATCTGATATCCATGTTATGCGTTCAGTGGCAGAAGGGTGGGCATAGTGATTTGTGCATTCCATGATGGAGTTTGATATCTGCTTTTCTGTCTCATCCATGTCCTCCATTTGGGCCAGTGCTGCTTACTGATTTGACAGTGATATCTGGAATTCCTTTTTGCAGGCAGGGGGCCATCAGCTGCTTCCAGTCCAGCCTGGCTTGCAGAGGTGATTTACACTTTGCTCACTGTAAGCAAAGCTGCACCACTGCATGGATGGGGTAATGATCAGACCTACAGCCAGGTCCTCGTATAGTACTGATATCCTTGAGTGATGATTGGAAGTAGGAGTTGACCAGGATGTAGTCTAATATGGCTGAGTCCTCACCATTTGGGATGTGAGCTGGTGTTTGTGGGGGTGCTGGAAATAGTTGTTTCCCAGAATGAGATTTTTTGATGCAGTAAAGGACAGAAGCCACAGGCCATTATCATCCATGTCCTCATGGTCAAATCTCTACCCATCATTTCTTTCCAGCTGGACTGGTCTCCCCGATATGGACGTAGAAGTCTCCCTCCAAGATGATCTGTGCCTGTGATTTTGAATCCAGCATGTATTGGAGCTAGTTGTAGAAGTTATCCTTGGCTGGGTCTGGACTCGTCTCGGTTGGTGTGTAGATGGACAGAATGTGGGTCTTGATGGTACGCTGCAAGGCAGTCCAGTATTGGTTGAAAATGATTGCTTCTTGCAGCCTGGCTATCCACAATAAAACCAATGGCAGGCTCTCTTCTTGCCACCAAAGTATTACAGAGTCATCACTTCATTGGCTGTAGGTGGTTGGATGGTCAATGTTCCAGATCCAGTGAGTCTTAACTCTGACACTGCACAATCAAGATTTTGCATTTCATGAGTTCCTTGGCAATGATTTCCTTTTGGCAAACATGGTGGCCGGTTCGAACATTCCACACGACAATATGGGTTTCCAACTTTGATATAATGAATTTCTTTTGGCCAGTAGCCCACTTCTTACCAGCACCCTGGGTCCCCAATACTGGAGCATCGGCTGCCCTGGATGCTGTAGCATGAGCAAATAAGTTTGTTTGAATTTCCATATGGTTTCTTGCCCGGTTTCCCGGTTCTGGTCACCGCAGTGAGATGACCACCTTCCTCCTTTTACAGCTGAGCTTAGGACCATCCTTGGTGGAGTTTTATTAAGTTATATTATAATTTTAAGTTAACGTTTATAGTAAACATATACATTTCTTTCCTTGTTAGACTCAAAGGTGAATGTGTAATCATAATCTTCTGTGCATAAACAGTCCTAAAGCTTGGTATCAGTGCCCCACTATTTTTGCAACATTCCCCAGTAAAAATATACCTTGTGTGTTAACCGTGTGTAGTCAACTATGAACATCTGAAGTTATAAGCTGCTTATAAGTGTGAATCAGGAATGTATAGCATTCTAACAAAGCAGAATATATCCTGTAGAAACTGGATTAAGCTTCCTAGTGTAACATGAAAGAATCTTAATCCTTTTACTGAGCATGAATTAGCACTTTGTATGTCTATTTTAGAAGGCCTGCATTTTATCAGTAAGTGATTAACCAATAAGTAACCCCACACTCACTAACCGTCCATGAGTCTTTTAGGTTCATAGGTAGGTACTAGGCTATTGGCCCTAGGGCTTATATAAGCCTAGCCTAAGATACCCTGGCTTTCGCTACCCAAGAAAATTATTTTCCTGTGCCACTGTCGAGCAGAGCCATAGAAGTGATCCCTGGGGTGAATTTCCTATCTCCCATCCAATCATCAAGATTTTTCTTGAAGAGTGCTAATGAGGAGCTTTGTTTGATATAGATAGGTAGTTTGTTCCAGAGTATGGGAAGTCTCTGGGACAGGAATCTATCCCTCCAGCATGTTCTGTTTATTGTGGTGACGAGGTTTAGGTCCCTAGAGCGTGTAGCTCATATGGATTGGGATTTCTTTAAGTGGAGCATGTTTAAAAGCTCTGGGTTTGACATTGCTTTGTGTGTTAGGCAGAGATCGCCTCTGAGTAGGCGATATGCAATGGAGTAAAGCTGCAGTTTTTTGAGACGGTCTGCATAGGGCATCTCTTTGAGGCCGGTAATCCTCTTTGTGAGGTATTTCTGTGGCCTTTCCAGTTGTTGTAGATGTCTTGTGAGGTACATACCAAAAGGGGCATTGTACTCTATAATGGGTCTAATGAGTGACGAGTACAGGGGAACAATGACCTCTTTTTTCCTGGATGAGAAACCTTTTGTGATGAGGTGTGCCACATAGAAGGATTTCCTGACTACTGTGGCAATGTGATTATCAAAGGAGAGACTACTGTCCACCTATGTTCCAAGGTCTCTTATCACACTTTCGGTGTTAAGTGGACTACCACCTATGTGGTAGTTCATGGGTACTGAGTTTTTACCAAAAGGAATGACAATGCACTTTTTGGCATTGAGCTTGAGGCCATGGCTTTGACACCAGGCATCTGTCTCAGCAAGGCCTTTTTGTAGGATGTCCACATATTTTGGAGTTTTGATTATGGCTCCTAGTTTGCAGTCATCTGCGAACTTCATTAGCCAGAGACCTTCTGTGTTGGCCTGTACTTCAGAGAAGTAGATACCAAACAGGAGAGGACCCAGGACTGGACCCTGTGGTACTCCACTTGTCACTGGTCTGAAGCTGGATTTGGAGTCTGCTACTTTCACTGTGTGGGTTCTGTCAGTGAGCCAATTGGCAACCCATCTTGTGACATAGGGATTTATACCTAGTTTAGTGAGTTTATAATTCCAGAGTGGGGGATGGTATCAAAAGACTTGGCGAGATCTAGATAGGCTGTGTGAACCACCTTACCCTCATCTATGGCTTTGGTGACTGCTTCAAAGAAGTCTGTCCGGTTTAGGAGACATTATCTGCCTTTTACAACCCCGAATTGGGTGGGGTCTTGAGTTTGGAGATTACCAATTTCATTGTTTATAAGTTCCATGATGATACACTCCATAGCCTTGCAGACCAGGCTCGTTAGGCTAATTGGGCGGTAGTTTCCGGGGTCTGTGCTGGCTCCCCCTTTGTGGAGTGGGATAACTGTTGCTGTGCACCATTCAGTGGGCACATAGCCTGAGGTGAGGCTATGATTGAACATGGTACTTAGGTGGGGTGCCAGTTCGTTCTGTAGTTCATGTAGAACACAGCCAGGGATGTCATCTGGTCCCATGGATGCTGTGTTCTTGGCTTTGGATAGTGTGTTTTTTACCTGTGCAGCCGTGATTACAGGAACTTTGCATTCTTCTGGTCTAGAAATGGGCCCTTTAGGGGATGACAGAGGGGTAAAGTTAGCACTAAACCTATCTGCCAGGATGTTGGCAATATCCGTTGGTTCTGTATATTTAGTGCCATTGTGCTGTGACTCAGAGCAGATATGAGTGTTGCCATTGAGATTCTTGACATAGCTATAGAATGCTTTGTGGTTGTCTTTAGAGTCAGTGGCGATTTTGTTTTCATAACTAGCTTTGGAGGATTTTATGGGGGATCTCAGCTTCTTACTGAAGCTGACCAGGGAGTTTCTCCAATTATGGGATTTTACTATTTTTTGCAACAGTTTCTTTCTTCTATTGTAGAGTTTGTTTTCATTATAACTTTACCAAATAAAATTATAAGTTCATAGTTAAGTACTACGCTAGCTACCCTTGTGGGCCATTTTAAGTCTATCCAATTTCCCTTTTTGCAATCAAAGTAACCAATCCCATTTGGTGCCCATGGTTGGTAATTGTATATTTCCCCTAATGAGAATAACAGGGATTATACCATAGATAATTTGAAGGGACCCATGCATTGGATAAAGCATTTAGGAGCTGCCTCTGTCCAGTAGTAGTATAAGGGGCATTTCTGGGGTGAACTTTGTTTACCATCCCTTTATTTATTTAACATTTGTTTACCGGGAAAGTTCAACTTGAAACAAACCAATTTTCAGTGGAGGCCTGGGTAGAAACGCTCCAGCTCTATATCTAAGCTGATCTTGAATATGGACAGGGTTGAACTTTGTTTTATGTAGATGGGGAGTTTGTTCTAGAGCTCAGTCTATTGCCTGTTTTCATTAAAAAGACGGTCAAGAAATTAGTATGTTGGATCAAAATATTATATGCCCATATGCAATGTGTAAATAGCCCATTTATGCACATTTTGGGGAGTGACAAGGGAAGGAAGAGGGAAGCACCCAAGGAAACTATTTGATTAGCTATCTCCACTAGAATGTAGGTTTCAGAAAGCTTGATTGCAAAACCAAATGCTTCTTGATAATTGTATTCACTGCTCTTCCATTGAAATACCTGTACTCCCTTATAACTGTCTGCATCCTTTATCTTACTGTTTGTGTCAACAAAGTTAATTACAGTTAATTTGCTATAGTTGCAATATTCCCAAGAACACCCTTAACCTACCATATTTACCTCCTTTCAATTTTTAGGGTAGTGTTCTTGAAATCACAAGGGCAGCCACGGTAGTGCAGCAGTTAGCCTTGCCGCCTCACAGCAAGAGGTTCTCCGGTTCGATCCTCGGCTGGGGTGCCTTCTGTGCGCAGTCTGCATGTCCTCCCTGTGATCGCGTGGGTTTCCTTGGGGTGCTACGGTTTCATCCCACATCCCAAAGACATTCTGTAGGTGGATTGGACTCTCTAAATTAGCCCTGGGTGTGAGTGCGTGCATGTGTGTGCCTTCTGTGGAAGGTTGGGAGCTGGGCTGGCAACACGACACCATAAAACTCCACTGCCAATCATGAGCTGACAGGTGATCCGCTGTGGCGACCCCTAACCGGGAAAAAAGCCGAAAGAAGAAGTTGTTCTTGAAATCACAAACCCATTGCAATTTTTTATTAATCGTAAATGTGGAAAGTTCAAGGAAAGCAGTATGTTAAATAAATTTGTCCAGTTATTAGATTTATATAGCAACTTCTTTCTCGAGAGTCACAGCTGACTCCAAGAGCAGCCCTGTAGACAGCCATAGCTATTGGCAGAGTTTACAAGGCAAAAAAGGGAAATGGAAGTAGGTTGTGATATCTTTCTTCAGTGTCACACTCGCACACATGCACTCATACCTGTTAACAGTTAAGAGTTTGTGATCCACCTACTGCATGTCTTTGGGATGTGGGAGGAAACCAGAGTACCAGATGAGAATCCACACAAACACAAAGAGGGCATGCAGACTCCACACAGAAGGCACTCCAGCTGAGAACCAAACCGGAGAGTGAATGACTTGCATGTTTACCCCAATTTTACAGTAGTTGTGACTGGAAAGAATGGGCCAGCTGCCACTACAGGGAACTCAGAATCAAGGTGTTGTCATTGTTCCACCTCCCATTCATAACCAACACAATCATGTTCATTCATTAAGGCTGTAGAATTCAATGATTGTA
Organism: Protopterus annectens; assembly: GCF_019279795.1. Taxonomy (NCBI): domain Eukaryota; kingdom Metazoa; phylum Chordata; order Ceratodontiformes; family Protopteridae; genus Protopterus; species Protopterus annectens. The sequence continues at coordinate 1,246,202,430 of NC_056735.1, read as the reverse complement.
AATGCTACTTAATTTATGTAAGTTGAAAAAGCAGAGAATAAATGCATTCTGGTTTTTATTGCAATTTTTAACTTATATATCCTGTGTATATTTCAGGTTCACATAAGTTTTCAGTGGCTGCATGCTGCTCCTTCTGATGATCTCAGCAGTAAAGTCAGCTGCAGAAAAAGAGTACGCCAGCTAAAGCTGTACTATAAAATCTCAAATCTCCTCATCCCCATAAATTTATAGTTAATGCCTTAACTGAAAATGTATTTATCTTTAAAATTGACTACATTATTTATTTATTTCAGTTTGATTACCGGGGAGGTCCACTGGGCTTGGGGGCCCGTTTTCAGTGGAGGCCTGGGGAGAAAAGCTCCACATTAACAATTTTAATTACAAAAAAGAGTTCAAACAGATAAGATTACAATTAACAGTTTTGTACAAAAATAGACTACAATACCAATATCAGCTGGCTCAAAGCAAAAAGAATTAACAATTTCAGTGAATTCAGTGGGAAAAAGATTGCCATATGTATAGAAAGCAAAGAAAAGGTAAAGAAGAAAAATTAAAACATTAAAAACTTTAAATGTTTAGAAGCTTAATGCAATTAGTATTTTAGTTGAGGAGAGGAAGATAAGGAGGTTTGCCTGGGTAGCTTAAGCAATAGACGAAAAAATGCTTTGGTAGCTACTACATTTAGAATTGTAAGTGGGCTTAGAGGAGGATTAGGAAGGTATAGAGGTTAGCCTGGAGAGAAAGGGGAGGATAATTAGACAGGTGTTGGTTGAAGGGTACAGTTGCATATCCTATTTAGATAAAGGTGAGAATAAAGTTGGGTTTTAAAGTTGGTTAGGTTGTTGCAGTTTCTTATGGAGGTGGGTAGGGCATTCCATTTTTTAGCAAGGGTGAAGGATAAGAGAAGTTGGCCTGCTGGGTGCTTTGGTTTTTGTACTGTGATCTGGTTTTGGTGAGAAGATCTAAGGGATCTGAGGGGAGTATAGGGTTGAAGAATATTCGAAAGTGCAGGACAGTTAGTAGGATGGAACAGTAGTTTATGAGCTGTGGTGAGTTGGAGAAAGTTAAGATGATTTGGGAGTTCAAGCCAGTTTAGAGAGTGAAGGGAGGTGCAGTTATGCGAGGAGGATTTGGATTTAGTGACAAATTTAGAGATTTTATTGTAGCATTGTTACAATTTGGAGGTAAGGGTAGAAGGATAGGTTAGTGAGCAGAGGAGTGCCATATAGTAGAGATGGAAGGAGGAAAGTAGAGGCAAGGGTTAGCCTAGTGGAAGGGGACAGAAAGCGGATGTTTCTATACAGTAGGCCAATTTTTATGTGTGTTTTTTTATGTTTAGTTGAATATGAGTATTGAATTTGAGCTGGTTATCTATTGTAACACCAAGAAGTTTAGTGGAGGTTACTATTTCAATTGTGGAGTTGTTAAGGCTGGTTATTTGGAAAGAGTTTTTGTCAAGAGATGAGGATTTGGAGGGGAAGAAGAGCAGGATCTTGGTTTTGTTGGCATTTAGAGAGAGGTGGATGTTATGTAGTCCTATCTCGCCATTATTCTTCACCTGTGGGTTCGGAGCCGACAGTCGGCTCTGACTCGGCCTATATACTAGCTCAAAAGTCTTTGATTGGCTGGCTAAGATGGTATCCCACAATACTGTGCTCCACATCTCCAAATCTCATTTGCCACTTGTAGAGCTCGGACGTGGCCTCGACTTGGCTTGGCTAAGTACCTTTTGAAAACTATTTTTCTTGGGAAATTTCTTGAGAAATTATCTGACATTGTTTAATGTTTGATTAGATTTTGTGTGAGAGCGATTGTTGGCATTTTTGGTTCTCTTGTGTGTGCTTGTGCGGTTTTTGTGGTATCCCTTCCCTCGGGCTAGGCCCGTTTGAGTTAGAGGACCTAGTCCTCCCTTGTGATTGTTCGTCGGACTTTGTGGTGTTCTGTTGTGTGGAGACCGTTTTTAATTAGAGGTCTCTTATCGTTGTGTCTAGTCAGTGACTGTCTGTTATAGTAGGCGCTCGCTTCCCGCCTTTTTCTTCTCGGTTACTAGAAAGTTGGAGTTCTGTGCTTAGTTCTATCATGTCTAAAGAGCAAAAAGAACATAAGCCTTCTGGCTTTAAAAAGTGTTCGAAATGTGCATATAAAATGTCTATTACAGACGGACATTCCATCTGTGTTTATTGTCTTGGAGCCATCCACCTTCAGGAGTCTTGCAGTTTTTTTCACTCCTTTAGTCCTCGGGTGCTCCAAGAAAGGAAAAATAAGTTGATACTAAAGGGTCTATTACAACCATCCTTCGAGGAAAAGTTAGCTTCTACTCCCAGCTCCGAGTCGAAGTCTAAGACTTCTAAGTCCAAAAAGAGATCACCGGCTCCATCTTTGGTCTCGGAGCTTCCCTCTAAGATTTTGGTTGTGGAATCTGCTTCCTTGGCTCCACCGATCACGGAGCCGCAGTAAGTCACTGTTTTGACTGAATCTTCGACCGCTCCGTTAATTATGGAACCAATTCTGAGCCGGTCTCCAAATTTAAGACAAGTCTCTCCAGATAAGAGGTCTGCTTCTCCATCGGTTTTCTCCAAATCCTCCAGGCTTTCAGATCTGGATGTGGATAGGGTGGTGCAGCGGCTCCTGGAATCGCCAGTGTTGGCTAAACTCTTCTCGGCTCCAACCCAGTCGGTTCCGGAGCCAGCCCTGTTAGTCGTACCTGCTATTCCTCCTCCGAGTGCATCGTTGTCTTCGGAGCCGGTGAGGTTTGTTCCTGTGTCGGCTCCGATACCCCAACTGGGATTCTCGGTACTGACTTCTGCTCCGACCCTGTTGGCTCCGTCCACAGGGTCCGGGACTAGAGTCTCTTCTGTCGGCGCCGAGGGGGATGACTCTGAGCACAGGTCGGTGCCGAGCCTTACTCTGGGCGCATCGGCAAGGGGGACTCCGGCCCTGGTCATGGCCCTAGAGGGCGGTCGATCCTCAGACTCAGGGGGCCCCGCCTTCGAGGCATTGCGGAGCGCGCTGGCTGGTTCAGCTACCTCCCTCGGATCGGTTCTCCCGTCCCCTACTGCACTAGCGGTAGCTTCTGACACTTCTCTATCATTGGACAGCAGGGCACAAAGGCCTAAGGACACCCCCATGAGCGGTCCCCTTCTTTCTGAGGAACCCTCAGACTCTGTGCCTGAGGAACCCCCCAGAAAGAAATCTTGTAAGAGGAAGCATATAGGCTCCCAAGACGAGTCCCTCACTTCAGATACTGACCTCGAGGAGTCGGAGGGGTCCCCCAAGTCGTCCTCTGAGGATGTTTCATTCTCCGAAATACTGGAGATTTTGAAACAAAGAGGAGACTGGCCTTCCAAAACCCCCTCCGAGGAGGAGGAGTCAGTATTCCTTAAGGCTTTTGGTGCCCAGCCTTCCGCCTCCTGGGTATCTCCACCCTTCGATGAGCTCCTAGACTTAATTTGTCGAAGGGTGTGAGAGACCCCTGACTCAGTGGAGCCTATCCCTCGATGTCCGAACAAATTCTTGTCTGCCCCCCAAGGGAAGGAATTTCTGACAAAAGGAACCCCAGTAGATGCTATGGTGGTGGCGGCCGCCACACAGAAGGAAATTGTGGAATCTTCCTCTACAGTTCATCCCCCAGAGTCCAGGATGATGGACCGCTACGGGAAGCATACCTTTTCTTCAGTGACCTTTACCCTGCGGTCGCTGAATTACTTGATTCATTTCACGCGGCTCCAAAGAGATCTTCTTAAGGAGGTAGGAGATACTGTCAGGGGTAATGTTCCTGAGACAGTGGCTCAAACAGTCAACGCTCAGCTTTCCACCCTTAATTCTATTGCAAACTCGTCCATGCGACTAATCTCGTACGCAGCCAAGGGAGTGAGCAGGGCGGCCAGTTCAGGAGTGGCCCTCAGGAGGCAGGTCTGGCTACGCCTGTGTCACTTTGCGGAGGCCTTTAAGGCTTCCTTTACAGATGCCCCTTTCGACGGTTCCTCCTTGTTTGGGACCAAAGTAAAAGACACACTCACCAGGTGCGAACAAGAGGGTAAGACCTTGTCTGCCATGGGAGTCCATTTTTCCCTACCGTCGAGACCTTATCCCAAGGCTCAGCGGCGGAGAAAGATGTGGTTCAGAAAATCACAGAGGTCTTTTCCTGATGCACAAGGTGAGACCCCCCCGAGGCAGAGGGGGGGGCGGGTCATACTCTGGAAGACGCCACCCCAGAGACAGAGGGGGCTCCCGCAACTCGGGGGACCGGGATTCTTTCTGTGGTTCCCCATACTCTCACTGTTGAGGGTATGCCCGGCTGCGCTTCTCCGGAGCCAGTCGGGGGTCTGATTTCCCATTATCCAGAAGCCTGGGCAAGAATAACCCAGGGCAGATGGGTTTAGGGATAATCGCCGGAGGTTACACCATTCCATTTCACTCCTTTCCCCCTAACCCCAAAAGGATCCCAGACCCACCACCCGGTCAAAGGGACCAAGCAGCATCAGAGGTCTCTCAGCTGCTAGAAAAATGAGTCATCCAGCTAGTCCCCCCAGACCAGATCGGATTAGGGACCTACTCAAGATTATTTTTGGTGCCGAAAAGCACGGGGGACCTGAGACCCATTCTGGATCTCAGCCAACTAAACCATTATGTTTGCAAGTTCAGAATGGTCACACTACAATCAATTCTTCCGCTGCTGGCAAAGGAAGTATGGATGTACTCCATCGACATGAAGGATGCCTATTACCACATAAAAATGGACAAAGCATCCCGGTGTCATCTACGCTTCCGGCTGGGAGTCAGACACTTTGTTTCGAGCCCTGCCCTTTGGTCTCATCACAGTCCCCAGGATGTTCACCAAATGCATGGCAGTGGTGACGGCTCACTTGAGGCGTCTAGGATTCCAGGTGTTTCCTTACCTGGACGACTGGCTCCTAGCCGCCCCCACCAAGCATCTACTTTGTCAAAACAGAAACTATACCATCAGCATTTGCCATCAGCTAGGCATCACAATAAACTGGAAAAAATCTGCCTTGCTACCCTCACAGCGTGTCTTATTTATAGAAACAGAGTTGGATACTATTCGGATGAGAGTGTTTCTGCCCATGGAAAGGATCGCAAGGTTACAAAGGCAGGTTCAGAAGAGGATACCTTTGACACGTGTAAAGACAAGGCTAGTGCTGCAGCTACTAGGCACGATGGCATCCACTATCATGACGGTTCCTTTAGCGAGGCTGCACATGCGCATATTACAGTGGTTCCTGTTCGCTCAGTGGTCCTTTCAGAGTTTGCCTCCATCTCATCCCATCTTGATCACAAACATATGCAGACAGGATCTGAGTTGGTGGCTGTGCACCGACAACCTAGTAGTAGGAAAACCATTTTCTTCACCCGACCCGGTAGCCACAGTGACCACGGATGCCTCCCGGATAGGGTGTGGGGGGGCATTATCTTGGCAGGTTGGTCCAAGGTACGTGGCAGGAACACGAGATGAATTTGCAGATAAATGTCCTGGAGATGAGGGCAGTGCTCCTAGCGTTGCAGGCACTACAACATGTCCTCCCGACCGGAACGATTGCGGTACACTCGGACAACATGTCCGTAGTGTGGTATTTCAACAAACAAGGGGGAACCCAATCATATCCACTATGCAGGGGAGGCTATGAGAGTGTGGAATTGGGTGATAGCTTCCCACAGGACCTTGATAGCAATGCACATTCTGGGGAAAACCAATGTGATTGCAGACAAGTTAAGCAGGGCTATCCTTCTGCCCTACGAGTGGTCCCTGAACCGCCAGGTGGCGGACAGCATATTCAACAAATGGGGTCATCTTTGCTGTGACCTATTTGCCAGCCCTCTCAATGCAAAATGCCATGCATTCTTCTCACTGATACCGCCACTGTGGGGATATCCAAGGGATGCTGTTGCACACATTTGGCCCTCGGGTCTGCTATATGCTTTCCCTCCATTTCCCCTCATCTCGAAGGTGATTCAGAAAGCACTATCTCTGGGAAGCAGATTGATTCTGATCGCTCCATACTGGCCTCGACAGGTATGGTTCCCCTTTCACCAACTGTTTGCAGTGGAGCCTCCTTGGACTCTGGACGCTCGTCCGGACTTACTGACACATATGTCGGGACAGCTCCACCCCTCCCTGGAGACCCTCCGGCTGACCGCCTGGCTACTCCACTTCCAACCATAGTCAGGTATCACGATTTTTCTCCAACTGTAGTACATATCCTTTTATCCTCTCACAAACCAGCCACTAGGAAGATCTATTCCAGTAAGTGGAACAGGTTCTCGATATGGGCACAGTCTAAAAATATTGACTCCTACACTGCTCCCATCAACACTGTGCTAGAATTCCTGTCTCAACTCTTCTACCAAGGGTCAGCCCCAGCCACCATAAAAGTTCAACTAGCGGCCATCTTTAATTATCATGTGGCTCATGAACCCAGCTTAGTGGCGCACAGACTGTGTAAAGCCTTCATGAAAGACACACTACTCCTTCGTCCCCCTGTAGCTCAACCGGTTATGCCTTGGGACCTTATTTTTGTTCTGCAGGCTCTCACTCTTGCACCCTTTGAGCCTGCTGCTGCTTGCGATTTGAAATTTCTGACATGGAAATCGGCCTTTCTAATAGCCATTACTTCTGCCAAGAGGGTTTCAGAGCTTCAGGCCTTGTTTGCTAAACCCCCTTACCTGTTTTTTCATAAAGACAGGGTCTCCCTCAGGCCGAACCTTACTTTTCTTCCCAAAGTAGTGTCACTGTCTAATATTAATCAATCCATCGAACTGCCAGTATTCTTTCCCAATTTCTCTGACAAGGCAGAGTATCAGTTTCATTACTTTGGACGTTCATAGGCAACTACGCTTTTATTTACACAGGACTAAAGAATGGAGGAAATCAGATCAACTTTTCATTTCATTCTCAGACAACCGCTTAGGGTCAGCGGTGTCCAAAGTAACCATTTCTAGATGGCTATCGGGTTGCATCTCCTTTATTTACCAGACAAGAGGTAGAAACATACCCTTTCCAGTCAGAGCACATTCTATAAGAGCAGTGTCGACGTCTACAGCATTTCAAGCCAGACTATCCTTGGATGGTATATGCGCAGCTGCAACATGGGCTTCTCCCCATACCTTTGTGTCCCATTACAAATTGGATGTGGTATCCGGGGGCAGGTCTTCCTTTGGTTCCACTGTGCTCAGGAGTATCTTTCATTGAGCCACCCGGGATATAGGTGCTAGGGAGACAGTCCCACAGGTGAAGAATAGTGGCGAGATAGGACTACATAACATCAATTAGTTATGTACTTACCATAACACTAGATGTATGTAGTCCATCTCGCCATATATTCTTCATTACCCACCCACCGTCCCCCTGCCTGGAGAATTTGGAGGATCTCTTTTGATATCGCTGGTATTAGTCCCTTTAGACAACTTGTTGGACCTTATCTTCTTGGCTGTGGATATGTGTGTGTGTGCATTGCACAAATGGCTTTTGTTAGCAGCAAACTAGATCTGGGGATGTGGAGCACGGTATTGTGGGATACCATCTTAGCCAGCCAATCAAAGACTTTTGAGCTAGTATATAGGCCGAGTCGGAGCCGACTGTCGGCTCCGAATCCACAGGTGAAGAATATATGGCGAGATGGACTACATACATCTAGCGTTATGGTAAGTACATAACTAATTGTTTTGGAACATCCAGTTTTCAGTGGTTGAAAATGCTGTTTCAGTTAGAGCTTGGAGCTCTGTTCGATAAGGGGCTTGGCAGTCCAGAGTGGAATCATCAGCATATTGCACAATTGTGGTGTTGGGGATGGCTTTATGAAAGTTGTTAATAAAGATATTGAATAGTAATGGGCCAAGAATGGAACCTTGGGGTACTCCGGTAGGGGTAGGAAGGAAGGTAGACGTAGCTTGGCCCCACTTCACAGCTTGGGACCTGTTTGAAAGGTAGCTGGAGAACCAGCAAAGAGCTTTTTGACTCAGGTTGAGGTCAGAGAGGTGGTTTAGAAGGAGGGAGTGGGAGATGGTGTCAAAGGCTTTGGATAGGTCTAGTAGAATAGATGACACTAAATTACCGGAGTCACGTGCAAAGTTCACAGAATGAAGGAAGGAGAGAAAGGCAGTGTTAGTGCTGTGTCCAGGGCGGAAGCCGTGCTGGGTTGGAGAGAGTAGTTGGTGTTCAGCAAGGAAAGGCATGAGCTGTAGGTGGATACATTTTTCTAGGATTTTGGATATAGGGGAGAGGATGGCAATGGGACGGAAATTGGAGATGTTACAATTTTTGCCTCCTTTGTGAAGTGGAAGAATGAAAGCAGAATGCCAGAGTTTGAGTACATAGGATTCGAGTAGAGACCTATTTATTAGGATGCTGATGGGAAATGCTATGGAGTCAGAAGCTATCTTTAGGAAGGAGGAAGGAATGTCATTGGGGGCATTGGAGCAAGGCTTTAGCTTATAGAGCAGTTTCTTTATTAGGTTGGTGGGTACTGGTTTGAGATTGAAAATCTGTGGGGCTGAAAAGGGAGAGGAAGATAGATTTGGGGGGAAGGGTTGCTTTTAGTGAAAGTCTTAGTTCGGCGATAGAGGAGGTGAAGAAGGAATTGAATAGTGAGGCAATTTCTGTGTCAGATTTGCTGGTGTCAGGACAGGGATTGGTTTTTTGTACTTGGTGTAAGGAGGGAGTTAATGGAGTTCCAGAACTGTTTGGGATTTCTTGTGTGGTTTTCCCGTAGTTTGATGTAGTAGGATTTTTTATCTGTAATGACTAGTTTTTTGACAAGATTTCTTAATTGTTTAAACTTAAGGAACATTTCAGGTTGTTTGTGTTTAAGGTAGGCTTTCCAGGTTTTATCCCTTTGAAGCATAATCTTTTTAGTGTCATTGGTGAGCCAAGGGGTGGTTTTAGTTTTGATTCCTTTTCGTCTTATTGGGGCTTGGGAGTTAAGGATAATTAAGAATGTGGAGTTGAAATACTCAACAGCTTTGTCTAGAGGCAAAGTTTTTAGGGGGTTCCAGTTAGCTTCAGGGAGTTTGAGAAAGAAGTTTGATTAAAGTTAGTTAGGTTACGAGTTTGAATAAAGTGGTGAGAGGAAGGTGAGGAGGGAGTGGCTTGAATGGAGAAGGCAGGGAGGTGGTCTCCTAAAGGGTCAGGATTGACACCAGATTTTATACCTTTGTGAGGATGTGTGAGGATGTGATACTAGTATCCAGTCAAGTATGGAGCCAGGGGGGTTAGTTTTGTTAGGTGTGGTAATTGAGTTTGTAAGTTGAGTGAAGTTGAATAGGTTGATAGTAATGGAGGGATTAGGGTTGCTGATTTTCCCCAGTCAATGTTTACATCTCCCATAATAAAGGTTTCTAGTTTAATGTTAGAAGAGGACCATGAGATGTCTTCTAAAGTATTGATATTGTTACCAGGAGGAATGTAGAGGGAAATAATACAGACGCTTTTGTGGTTGTTTATTTTTAGTATACCAATAACTAGTTCTGCATTATTAAAAGAGGGGCTGGTGTTGGGGTATGGGGTCATAGTTAGGAGGTTAGAGTAGATTAAGGCAACTCCACCTCCTCTTCTGTTAGTGCGATCAGATCGGAGAGAATGAAATCCTGGAGGTAGGAATTCAGATTCATTAATGTGTGGTTTTAGCCAGGTTTGAGAGATGGCTGCTATGTCTGGGGAGTTATGGGAGAGCCAGGCATGGAAGAGTGTTTTTTTTAAACTTTGTGTGTTGTTTGTGAGGAATTTGAGGTTTTTATGTGTAGTTTTTTTTTTGGAGCAAGACTGATTAGTAGGAGAGAAGTTTTGGCCTGGATTGGGGGGTGTGTCACCATTTAAATGAAGACCGTAAAGTTGGGGATAAGTTTATTTGATTTTTGTTTAGGTTGATAATGTTGGTAGTGAGTTGGTTTAAGTTTGTAGTAGTTGTTAGTGATTAGAAAAAGTTTTATTTTTAAGAGAAGGAGAGGGTGGGAGGGAACTAAAGATGCAGAGATGTTGTGGAATTGTGATGTGTAATGGTGCTGGGGAGTGAAATGGGGAGAGGGAATATGAGAGTTAGTATAGGAGGTTAAATGGTATAGTGTTAGCAGAAGTAAAGATGAAGGGAGAGTAGAGATGTATTTTGGAAGGAGGGCTGAGCATGGTAATGGGAGACAGTTAAGGATTAAAGGAGAAAGGAGATACAAGATTGTGTGTTGGGGGTGTGTTATAGAGAAGTAGGCAGGGTAGAAAAGTGGGAGAGTGTAGGGTGTATCCTGATAGGCTGGAGAGTAGGGAAGGCCTAATAGTGATGAGTTTCCTGATTGGTTGGGGAGGGGGGAGGGACCATAGAGTTAGGGATAAATCTAGGACTACTGGGTGCCGGTGGAAATTGGGGGCAGGGTAGGGGAGCGGAGTGAAGCCCGTAGGGCAAACGGAGCGGGAAGGCCCAGAAACAATCAGTGACCTGAGGCAGGAGAAGAACTACTGCAGGGGTGCAGGTATATGAATTAAAAACTTTCTTTGTACTAAAAATTCTTAGTGTCCTAAATCAATGGGGAAAAACCTTCTAGTAAAGCAAGTATATAAGTAAGGAGGGATGACAGTACAGCTGTCTTGATGAGGGACAGAGACACTTACTAAAGCAGGTATATGTGTGAGGGGAGATAAAATTACAGCTTTCTTGGTGAGGGGCAGAGACACTTTCAAGGTAGAGTTATTTAGTGGAGAGTAAGGGGGATTGTATTGCTGGGTTTAAATTATAGGGAGTATGCTGCCACCTAGTGGAGAAAGGAGGGAGGTGCACTGTCAGGAGAAGAGGTTCCACTTAGAAGTTCAGTATATAGAAGTTAGACAGAGGTAAGTATGTGGAGTAGATTGTAAGACGGTAAGCCAAGGATGGGGGTGGTGGTGGGGGGACTGTGCAGTGACCACTGGTAGGCTGCTTTCACACGTACCGAGGTAGAAATGCTGCTCAAGTTTCAGTTGATGCTAGTAAAACATATTGTAAGACAGAGTACATACACCGAGCAGGGTTGCCACCTTTTAACAAGGGCAAAGTGGGACATGGGGGTGTGGTCAACAGGATAGGGGTGTGGCCAACATGACACTGGCCACACCCCCACCATGACATCACCAGAGTTGTTAAAGGAGATGCAGTATTATAGAGGAATGGAGCAAAAAAGAGTTTACAAACAGTTTGAAAAAGGTCAAATAGTAAATGAGGTAATGTAGGGGGCATTTTGGCCATTGAAGACTAACATTAACACAGCTTGTAGAAAATGAAATGCATTATTTTTACCACTGAACATGCCCACCACACCCCACAAGACAAAAAAGTTAACCATATTCACTGAACCAAAAAACAGTAAAATGAATGAGAATGCACAGTGGATACCATAGACCTAATTTAGCTTTTGACCACAGCAGTTAAGAAATGTATGGCACTAATTTACACAGTACAATGATCTATTAATAAACATGCCCAACAGCAGCACTGGTCATAATCTGATTATAATGAAAACAGTAAATAAGTATGTTGAAGACATCACTAAAACACAAAATAAAAACTTTGCTACTTAGACGCAAACTACCCTGTAACATGGTTTAGCACAATCTCAAATACATTGCATTAACTTCAGAGCATCCATCCACAAAAAAAAAATAAATGGGAAAAAAGTCCAAACATTTTAACTTTTAAAAATACTTCTTGCAAGAGAAGTAACAAACTACAATGTACAGCAGACTCCATGGGCTCCTTTTACCTCAAAACATAGCAATTAATCCAGCACAGCAATGCAATAAACAGGCCCAAGTAAAAGTAACACACCCATATTCACATTACAAGCAAAACAGTACATTTTAACCTTATTAAAAATGCATAATAAATTAAATCCACACATTTACAAGTATAAATGAAAACAATCTTGAAACAGCTTTGGCAAATTGGCAATGTGTACCTACTAGAATAATAAATGAATTACATTAACTGTTAACATTCCCCCTCAAAAGGTAGACTTGTACCACATAGATATGGACTTGCAGGAACAGGAAAAATTACCTAAACAGTATATCATAACTTCCTGAAAACAGCATTATAGTGCATATTTCCATACAAAAAAAGTACAAACTATGCTCAAACAATTCCTATATGCATACAGACAATACCCAGAAAAAGCTACGACAATAGAAATGCATCACACTAAGTTTATATTTCACTGCCCCCCAACAGAAACAAACAACTTCTATACACAGTTCAGCCTTTTAAAAGTAATGCTTCCAAATCATACCCCCAAGCATAATAACAATTACATATACATTCAGGTTTTATATCTTTAAAAACTACTACTCAAAAATATCAAACTAACTACTACAGATTTAAATATTGCGTACTGCACCCACCATCTGCCTTTAAACATTAAAAAAATTAAACCACAATATATTCCCATTTTAAACTAGTACAAAAGTCTCATAATAACCACTGCACAGATTTAAATACTACATACTACATCCCCATCTACCTCTAAACATTAAAAACTTAAATAAAGCACACTATTCCCATTTTAAATAACTAAAGCCACAAAATGCAATTATCTACTTACCACTCACAGTTGTTGCTGGGCTGGCTGGCTCCCTTGCTGGCTGGGCTGGCTCCCTTGCTGGCTGGGCTGGCTGGCTGGGCCGGCTCCCTTGCTGGCTGGGCTGGCTGGGCTGGCTCCCTTGCTGGCTGGGCTGGCTCCCTTGCTGGCTGGGCTGGCTCCCTTGCTGGCTGGCTGGGCTGGCTCCCTTGCTGGCTGGGCTGGCTGGCTGGGCTGGCTTTGCTGGCTGGCTGGCTGGGCTGGCTTCAATGCTGGTGAAAAAAATCAGATCTTTTGTCGCAGCTGCTATAGAGCTTAGTGCTCTACAGCTGCGACCTTTATGGGGCACTTCAGAAGAAGTTCCCACCCCCTACAATGGCTGCAGCCAATTACTGTGCTGCATTACCACCCGGACCTAGCAGAGAAATCCCTCTAACTGCAGGTCCGGGTGGTGACGTAGCCGCATTGCCGTGGAAAAACCGGAAGTATTTTCGGCTTTTCCACGGCAATTTTAAAATGCGAAGCGCTGCAAGCGCAAAGGGGAAAAAACGGGACTTTTAAAGTCCCACGCTTGGTGAGCGCGGGAAGCGGGATGAGAGCACTCAAACCGTGAGTGTCCTGCTGACAACGGGACGGGTGGCAACCATAACACCGAGTCTCTTTAGGGAGATAGGGTCCCAATAAACTTAATATAGATCAAGTAGACTGCCCACCGCCGTCTTCTCTGAAAGGAAGGATATTCTGTTTTGTAGTGAAGAAGGGGAATAACATCTTGGGGAGTGGCTGAAAAGAAGAGTGAGAAAAAAACAAAACATTTAGAAAAATGGGGTGGGGGGAGAAGGAGAGAGCAAAAGTAGAGAATGCAGAGTAGAGGAGGGAGTATTATAGTGTGGAGTGAAGTGGAAGAGAGGAGAAGATAAAAAGTAAAGTGGAAGCAATAGTGCAGTAGAAAGTCAGCAAGCTTCACTTAGCACTTTGATAAACAAAATGATACTTAACAGGTTTACATGTATATCACAGCAAAACAGAGACTGTGTTAGACATTCAAATATCAGTAGTTATAGCAACAAATATTCCTAGGTGTGAGAAAGATAATTCTAAAACAGTAGTTACAATACAATGAAGAAAAGTTTCTACATTTAGTTAGTTGCTTGATGACGTTTTGTAGAGGCAAGCCTTAGTGTATAGCAATATCTAAAAACATGGACAACTATTATTATCGCCAATTAGTTAGAAAACGCCAGGATACTAGCTAGAGTTAGGTGCAGCGTCTAATGTTGCTTAACAGGCGCCTCAGTAAGGCTTGCTAGAGTGTCAGCATTGAACAGCTTAGAAGACACAAAACAGGCTTACACTAAGCCAAGAAAGCTGAGGTTGGCAAAGAGAAAGCAATAGGATCAAGTAATTATAATTATCAACAATCAAATTGAACACACCAACAGTCAAAGTAAACACCCCAGGACACTAGCGTTGTTGGCGGCGACTAGAGTTGCTTGAGAAAGGACGCCTCAATAAGGTTAGCGTCTAAATGCTAGTTGAAAGACGCTTTTAAAGTTCACTATTGTATTAGTGTTTTAACCACTACATTACAACACTTTTAGTACAATTACAGAGCTTAATAGACACAGCAAGCTTGTACTACGCCAAAAATAATATATGCTCCCTTTTTTATTACATTCCATCTCAAACAGATGTAAAATGTAAACAACTATAAACCAAATCTGCAGATTTGTTCTTGCAGAACTCTAAATTGATCACTGCCAACTTCGGCAACAGAGTAACTGGATACCTGTAAATGACAGATCCACATTTCTGCTTAGCTGACAAATCTGCAAGCTATTAAAAATGGGACAACCCCCCCCCCCCAAAAAAAAAAGAAAAGAAAAATAATAAAGCTGCCTAACTCTACAGTGACAGAAATCCAGGAAGACAGCATTACCCTTGCTAGACCTCATTTTAAAACCCCCATAGGAGAAAGACTTTTCTTTAGACTCTGCTGTTTGGAATTGACTTCCTGCAAAAGTGAATCATCAAAAGCCACTTCAGCTATTTAGACAAAAACTAAACCACAACTGTTTAAGGACACCAAATTATCTTGCTTCTGTGACAATGGCTAGTCCTTACACCTCACATTGTTGCGTTTTACTTGTAAAGATGTACTTTTTACAAATGACCACTGATTGAATGCTTAACTGAATTATTAACACTATACATAATATCACTTGCATTTATAATTGCAAATAGGTTCATAGGTGTGTACTAGGCTAATGGCCCTGGAGCCTTTGCAAGCATAACCCATAGGATTACCCTGGCATCGTGCCACTGACCTGAGATGTTCGTGTTTCACTGTTGCAGTCATCACCTGTGGGTTATTCTTGCTGTGGTAGCCCTCGGCCGGCCCGAATACCAGAGTCAATGTTTTTGTGCACCGGCTGCTGTTGCTTGTAGTCTGACATCAAGTTGTCAGAACTATAAAGCAAGGCAGTTGACGTCATTACATCAGTCTTTCTTGCCGTGGAACCCGTAGCAGAAGCAGTTTGTACGAGTGTCGGTCGGTCGCTACCAGAAGTTGAATTTCAGCAGAAAATGTCTAAAGCTAAGTACCCCGCTGAGGACCTTTTTTTTTTTTTTTTTGCTCTAACCGATGTCTGAAAAAGTTAATTGTCTCGCCTGTGGAAAGCAGATCCCACACCAAGACTTTCTTACTGCATCACTTGTTTAGGTCCAGACCACGACGTCCCTCATTGATGGTTTTGTGCCCTCTTTAATGAGAGAACCATTCGCAGTAGAGCTCTTTTTGTAGACAATTATGTTCGTATTCCATCTTTGAATTCCGATATGGCATCCATCAGCCAACAATCTGCCGATATTCCGAATAAACATAAAGATAGAGACAGGCCACACAAGGCTAAGCCTTCCAACAACGCTACCGCTAAGCAAGTCTTCAGTTTTTCAGAATTCAGTGAGGCGCTTTCGCAGCCCCTGATGCCTGACTCGCTTTCTATGCAGGTCACTGCCGAGACCCTTTCGGAGTCCAGTATGTCCCAGAAATCCACTTCGTCTTCCGAACCTTTGGCTGTCTCTCCCTCGGTTGGGTCTGGAGCTGCTACGCAGGCACCGGCTTCTGAGGAGACTGTTCACACTACTGATTCTAGACAAAAAACATCTTATCTTCCGAGTACTGTTTTTCAGAGACTAACGGATTCTCTCAGGCCTCGAAGCCAGGCCACTCTTAGGAAATCTGCTTCTAGCCACCATCTTGCTACTGCTCCCCCACCCCAAGCTCAAATGGTTAAAATGGCAGAGGATCTCATCTCCCTTATCCAAGGTACAAATTATGACAGACCAAGAGTCTGGTCTGAGGAATCAGATTATTCTGCCTGTAAAGAGGAGCAACAGCCCGTAACTGTTTATGAGGATTCATATGCAGAAGAATCCATCCCCTCTGTCTCCCCTCCAGAGGACCCCTCCTTTGGGGAAACCCTTCACTCCCTCAAGGAACATTTTCAGTGGGAATCTCAGGACTACCCACAGTCAAAGAAACAACTTGGAGGGTTTCTGGACCTGCCCCAGCACAGATGCCTGGCCATCCCACCTATTCAAGAAGTGGTAGATGATGTTTTCCTTGAAATCAGTTTAGCCCCTAATGCCCTGCCTCCTGCTCCAGCTAAACCTGACAGGTACTACAGAGTACCGGATTCTCACAAATGCCTGTACAGGAACCCTGCTGCAGATCCTGAGGTCATTACACAGGGACCCAATGGAGCTAAGACTAGTTCTGCCAAAAATTCTCTTCCTTCTGACAAAGACTCCAGAGCTCTGGACAGACGGGGTAAGAAAGTATACACCTCTGCAACCTTAGCTGTCAGAGCACTCAGTTGTCAGTTCCATATGTTAAAATATCAACACACTTTGGAACAATTAAAACAGAAGATTGCTACCTCTCCTGACAGTGCCAACTCTAAAGAGCTGGCAGAATTACTGCACTCTGCTTGTCAAATGGCCAAGCATTCATTACAATGTGAATTTGATGCCCTAGAAGTCTCTAGCAGGGCAGCAGTGACAGGATCTGTTATTAGAAGACATGCATGGCTGAAGGAACAACCTCTCCCTGATCATGTCAAGTCTAAACTTATTGATGCACCCCTAGATAAGGAACGCCTGTTTGGGGAAAAAGCAAAAGAGGTACTTAAAAAGATGGAAGACAAAGCAAAATCTATGCAAACAGTAAAATATTTCTTTTAAGTTCAGCCACCCAGATTCAGCAGGAACTTCCACTCTAAGCACCGAGCCTTCCCTGCACCCAGCAGACAGGGTCAAAGTAAGCCCCGCAGGGACAGGACATCCAGGCCCATATCCCAGGACAAGCAAAGAAGCAAACAGTGGACCACTTCTACCTCTAAGGCAGGAAATTCTAAGCCTAGCTTCTATGGTAAGCACTCACAATGACTCTCCCCCCTATGCCCTCCTTTCAATCATCTAAAACCTAGGAGGAAGGCTTACCCTCTTCAAGGACAATGGGGTCTCTATAACCAAGGACCAATGGGTATTAAAAATCATTTCTCAGGGATACAGATTCTTCTTCAGTGAACTCGCAAATCCAAGAGGGTACCCAGACCTCCCCCCAAACCAGTGGGCAGAGGCATTTAAACAGGTAAAAACCCTAATATCCCAGGGGGCAGTAGAACCTGCCCCTCTTGATCAAACAGGAAAAGGTTTTTACACCAGACTATTCATTGTTCCCAGATAAGAGGACACTTGGCACCCCATCCTGGATCTTTCCAAACTGAACACCTCCTTGGTGGTCCCCAGATTCAGACTGCTAACCTTGCAGCAGCTCCTGCCTATGCTCGTATAAAATCCCTGGCTGGTGACACTAGACCTAAAAGATGCCTACCTCCACATCCCCATCAGGGAATCGTGCAAAAAATTCCTGTGCTTCAGAGCAGGCAATCAGCACTTTCAGTTCTCTGCACTCCCCTTTGGCTTATCTGCTGCTCCCAGAGTATTCACCAAATGCTTGGCCCCGGCTATAACATTCTGCAGATAGAGAAATATACAGATTTACCCTTACCTGGATGACTGCCTCAGTCAGGCGAACAGCAAAGGAAAGTTCTCCAGGATCTTCTCTGTCAGAAAACTCCTAACTTCCCTGGGGTTCACCATCAATGAGAAAAAAATCAAAGCAAAACCCCACCAGGAAAATTGATTTCCTGGAAGCTGTGCTAGACACAGCAACCCTAATGGCCTTCCTATTCCCAGAAAAGCAGAGTTTCCTGCCTCTCTATTTCACCCAGCTGGCTTCCAGAAGTCACCTCACTGCGAGGAAGTTCCTGCAAGCCCTGGGATACATGGCATCTTGCATCCTTCTCATCCCTCTCGCCAGGCTTCTCATGAGAAAGATTCAGTGGTACTTAAAGAACCTTTGGTGTCAGCGCTCTCAATCCCTAGAGACCACTCTCCCACTGATCCCTTGCATAAGGGATGAACTTCTCTGGTGGGCAGAGGCCTGTGCCATGAAGAAGGGTCTTCCCTTCATCCTCAGCCCTTTCAGACAGACAATCACCACCGCCACCTCAGACTTAGCTTGGGGCACTCACCTAGCAGGCAGGTGTACCCAAGGCCTTTGGAAGGCCCAGAAACTTCACTTGCACATCAACCAGAAAGAAGTGATGGCAGTGCAAAACGCCCTGACTTCCTTCCAACCACATCTCAGGCCAGGGGTGGTCCTTATAAAAACAGACAACACCACAGTAATGTGGTACACCAACAAGCAGGGGGGCACTCAATCTTACCCCCATGTGCAGGTTAGCCATGAGTCTGTGGCTTACAGCGACCTCCATGAGGCTACACCTAATTGCCCAATACTTACCAGGGATCAACAACACACTGGCAGACCACCTAAGCAGAAACTTACTGGACCCCCACGAATGGCAGCTCCACAGAGAAATCTTTCTGCAAATCACCCAGGAGTGGGAGACCCCAGACGTGGACCTCTTTGACTCGCACCTCAACCACCGGCTGCACAAGTTTTGTAGCAGGGAGTATCACCTCCTAGCATTGAAAGTGGATGCCTTGACTTTCCCCTGGAGCTTCCTCTTTGTGTATGCATACCCTCCTTTGCCCCTTCTTCCCAACGTTCTGATCAAAATAAGAGAGGCCAGACCAAAGGCCATCCTCATCGCTCCAGATTGACCCCGATAGCACTGGTACCCCTTACTATGTAGTCTGACCTTACAGCCCCCAAGCTGCTTCCCCTAAGGTCAAACCTCTTGACTCAGGAGAGGGGGAAGAGTGCTACACCCAGACGTACAGACTCTCAAACTTCCAGCATGGCTCATTTACTAAAAACTATCAAGAAGTGACTGTTAAGCAAACAGGTCCTGGACATCATCACAGAGGCCAGAAGGCCCAGTACAAGAAAATCTTATGCAGGAAAATGGAAAAGATTCTGCTCCTGGAAGCAATCAAAAGGGGGCAGTACCTCCCAACCTTCCATCCCTCTCATCCTAGATTACCTAACAGAGTTGCTCAATAGTGGCCTCTCTTTGTCCTCTATTAAAATTCATGCCTCGGCCATCTCTGCCCATTATGATTCAGACCCACACATCTTCTCTCATCCGTTGATTAAGCAATTCCTCAGAGGAGCTTCTAATATCATCCTTCCAGAAGACCTCCTACTCCACCCTGGGACCTGAATTAAGTGTTAGAGAAACTAACCTTACCTCCTTTCGAACCTGCTGCCTCAACAGAATTTGAAATACCTCTCCTGGAAGACTGCCCTCCTACTAGCTATCACCTCAGCCAGAAGGGTCTCAGAACTTCAAGCTCTCATGGCTGTCGAGCCCTTCATACTTTTCCATGTAGACAGAGTCTCCCTGAGGACTGATCCCTCCTTTATGCCCAAGGTGGTATCTGATGTGACCTTAACCAGGCCGTACACCTTCCCACCTTCTTTCCCAACCCCCAAAACAAGGGGGAAACAATTCTCCACTCAGTAGACATGCACAGACAACCCAGATACTATCTGGACCGCACTGAGCCATTCAGAAAAACTGACCAACTTCTTGTAAGCTTTGCCCCAGGGGCAGAGAGCAAGCCTATCTACAAACAAACCATTTCCAAATGGATTTCACACTGTATCCATTTTTGCTACAGACTACATGGGAAACCCATCCCTAGGTCTATCTATACCCACTCCACTAGGGAAACCTCCACTTCCACTGCCTTCCTCAGAGGAGTACATACCAGGGGCATAATGGAAGTGGCCACCTGGACCTCTGTCCATACCTTTACAAAGCATTACCACCTACCTGTCATTTCGAAGTCTAGGGCAGGGTTTGCCTCTGCAATTCTGCAGGGCCCCCTTACCCTTACCTAGGACTCTGTCTATCCTTCCACCCTTTATCTCAGCTTTGGGAATCCTCCCACAGGTGATGACTGCAACAGTGAAACAAGAAGGACATAGCACAGTTGAGTACACTTACCATAAATGTAGATGTTCGAGTGTATTCACTGTTGCAGTCTTGGTTTCCCTCCCTCCATCCCCCTATTCACTTCTTCCCCTAGGGGGGCACATGCTTCCCAAGATGGCTCTTAGCCAACAGGACCACTTCTCTCTTTTCCCTTGTGCTTCTGACAGGGTTAGGGCAAGAAAAACTGATGTAATGATGTTGGCTGCCTTATAGTACTGACAACCTGATGTCAGACTACAAGCGACAGCAGCTGGCACATCAAAACATTGACTCTGGTATTCGGGCCGGCCAAGGGCTACCACAGCAGGGATAACTCACAGGTGATGACTGTAACAGTGAAAACACTCGAACATCTACATTTATGGTAAGTGTACACAACTGTACTTTCCCAGTGCCTCTGGAGTAGAGCCACTGGAGTGATCCCTGGGGTGAATTTTCTATTTCCCATCCACTCATCAAGATTTCTCTTGAAGAGGGTCAGTGAGGCGCTCCGCTTGACATGTATGGGAAGTCTGTTCCATAGCATGGGCAGTCTCTGGGTTATGAACCTGCCCCTCCAGCTTGTTCTGTTGATTGTGGTAACGAGGCTGTGGTCTCTGGAGTGTGTAGTGCAAAAGGATTGGAATTTCTTTAGATGTAGCATTTCTAACAGAGCTGGGTCAGACGTGGCTTTATAAGTCAAGCAGAGATCGCCTCTAACTAGGCGATATGAGACAGAGATTAGTTGGAGTTTTTTGAGTCTGTCCATGTAGGACGAATGTTTAAGGCCTAGGATCCTCTTTGTGAGGTACTTTTGTGGCCTTTCCAGTTGTTGCAGGTGTCTAGTGAGGTACATGCCACATGGGGCATTGTATTCGATGGTTGGCCTAAAGAAAGAAGAGTAGAGGAAGACAATGACCTCTTTCTTCGTCAATGCAAAACCCTTATTAATGAGATGTGCCACACAAAAGGTCTTTCTGACCACACTGGCAATGTGGTGCTCAAAAGAGAGGTTGCTGTGAATTTGTGTTCCTAGATCTCTTATGACTCGTGGTTAGTGGACTACTATCAGTGTGGTAATTCATGGGTACCAGGTTTTTCCCAAAGGGGATGATGACACAGTTTTTTGGCATTGATTAAGGCCATTGTTCTGACACCAGTCGGTCTCGGTGAGGCTTTTCTGTAGGATGGCAGCATCATTTGGGAAGTTAATTATGGCTCCCAGCTTGCAATTGTCTGTGAACTTTGTCAGCCAGGGTCCCTTCACGTTGGCATTGACTTCAGATTAGTAGATACCAAACAAGAGAGGACCCAGGACCGGACCCTGTGGGACTCAACTCATGACTGGTCGGCAATCTGACTTGGAGTCGGCTACTTTCACACTGTGGGTTCTATCTGTGAGCCAGTTTGCAACCCACCTAGTGATATAGGGGTTGATGTCTAGTTTAGTGAGTTTTTCTATGGTTCCTGAGTGGGGAATGGTATTAAAGGCCTTGGCCAAATCAAGGTAGGCTGTATGAACCACCTTGCCTTCATCCACAGCTCTGTGACTGACTCAAAGAAGTCGACCAGGTTGAGCAGGCATGATCTACCCCTCACAATACCAAACTGTGTGGGATCCAGAGTTTGGAGATTCCCTATATACTTGTTTATTGGGTCCATGATGATACGTTCCATAGCTTTGCATATCAGACTCATCAGGCTAATGGGGTGATGGTTCCCAGGGTCTGTAGTCACTCCTCCTTTGTGGAGAGGGATAACTGTAGCAGAGCGCCATTCATTAGGGACAAAGCTTAAAGTGAGAATGTGATTGAACAGGGCACACAGGTGAGGTGCCAGTTCACTCTGTAGTTCATGTAGAACACAGCCAGTGATATTGTCAGGGCCCACAGAAGCTGTATTCTTAGCCTTGGACAGTGCTGTTTAACCCGTGCAGCAGTAATACTGGGTGCCTGGCAATCTACTTGTATTATGATTGATCCTTTGGTGGAGGAGAGAGGGGTAAAATTGGCAGTGAATCTGATGGCCAGTATATCGGCAAGATCTGTTGGCTCGGTATAGAAGATGCCATTGTGCAATAGCTCCGAGCAAATCTGGGTATTGCTGTGGGGGTTCTTTACATAACTATAGAAGGCCTTGTGGTTGTCTTTACTATTTGCTGCAATTCTGTTTTCATAGCTAGCTTTAGAGGATTTGATGAGGGATCTCAACTTTTTGTTGAGGCTGATAAGGGAGTTTTTCCAGTCGTGGGACTTCGCCTTATTTCGCATCAGTTTCCTCTTCCTGTTGTAGAGTTAGTTTATGGCAGGGCACCACCAGATTGACTTTCCGTTTTTGGAGGAGAGCGTCTTGGTTCTATTGGGTATGGCAAGATCCACGCATTTGTGTACATGTTCGTACAGGCCATTAGTGTATGATTCAGTGGTCATGCAGCTGTTCTCCAATTGCATGGGTGCTGTGAAGTTAGCCACCTCTGTTTTTAGGAGTCCAAAGTTAGCTTTGGAGAAGTTTTTCATGGTGGTTACCTTTATGGGGGGTGGGGTGGATTTCCAAGGTGATTAGTTTGTGGTCGGATCTAACCAGGGAAGAGTTGACTATTGGTATAGAGCAGCGGTCGCCCATATTAGTAATGACCAGGTCAAGAATGTTGCTACGTCTAGTGGGAGTAAGAACAAGCTGGTCCAGGGCATTGGAATTAATGAATTCCAGGAAACATTGGGCAAGTGTATTGGTACATGAGTAGTTTTCCCAGTTAATGGAGGGGTAGTTGAAGTCGCCCAGTATGAGAGTGTTAGGTTGGACCCTAATATTCCCAAGGGTGCTTAGAAACATGGAGTGTGAGTCTTGGGACATGGTTGGGGACCTGTAGCAGGCTACGACCTGAATCGCTGTCTTACCCAATGTTAGCTGCACCTGAAGTTTCTCTGATGCCTTATGTTGGGCTACCAGTCTGGAGGTGTGCGCATCCTTTATGAATATGGAAACAACACTGCCTTTGGAGCTTCGGTCCAAGTTCTGGGGCCGAAAGGTGTGGAATGAGTTATAGTCTGACAGTGCAGGGGTGGTTTCTGCTGCCTTGAACTAAATCTCTG
This sequence comes from Protopterus annectens, assembly GCF_019279795.1. Classification (NCBI taxonomy): domain Eukaryota; kingdom Metazoa; phylum Chordata; order Ceratodontiformes; family Protopteridae; genus Protopterus; species Protopterus annectens. Next base: position 1,246,179,335 of record NC_056735.1, on the reverse strand, counting down.
TTACAGCACAAATGTCGATGTTCTTCATTTTAAGGAGTGCTTCGAGTGAGTGCATTTTGAGATAGACTTCTAGCGTTGAGCAACATGACCCTCAGATTGCATTTGTTTGTAGCTGTTATGGTGATAATTCGGTATTTGGAACACTGCCTAAAAAAGGCACTATAGAGGTGGCAAGAGCTTTGGCCAGTATCCGGAAGCCCAGGGGTGACAGATGCAGCTCATCTCTGACAAAGCATCGAGGTCTGTCAGTCATGTAATCCCAGGCAGACAGATAGTGGATACCCTTGGAATGACACCAGAAACTTAGCCAATTGTTGAAATCAGTCATTTTTTGTTTGTACTGTGGTATCATTTTGGTTGATGGTAGGAGGCTGCTCAGGGCTAGGGTCATACCCACCTGGGCTGCATAATCTCAGACCTCCTCCATGTCTCTCTTCATGTAGTCCAGGGAGGTATGTCTCAGGTCATTCACACCCACATGTACAATGACAGAGTCATATTTGTACCTGTTGTTGTGGGATCTGAGTGCGTGAGGTATGTGGTGGATCCTGGCACCTGACAGGGAGCTGGCTGTTACTTTCTCCTTATTCAACCTAGTGAGTGGCGACATCAGTGTTTCTCACTATCGAGTCACTTATGACTAGTGTGTTGGGCATGCTGTTTTGCATTAGAGGTTTGGTTGAGTGGCACACTGTTTAGGAGAGTTGTGTGTCTCGTGATTAGTGTTGTGTTGTGGTGGTCGACTGCATTTCTGCCTTTGAGGTCACTGCTGTTTGGGTAGATTTCAATTGAGAGCCTCTGGAAAGGTGGATGTGTGGTTTGTGTTTTTATTTGAGAGCTGTGATGGTGGGTGTTTTTGAACGCTATGTGTTGCATGTGATGTGGTGCAAGTGTTGCATAGATGCTTTGTCTCTCCTGTCTTACTGTGCTATGTTCAACTTTGTGTATTCTTCATTCTTTGTATAATTTTGTGTTTGTGTCTTGCACCATGATACCCTGAAAAGGATCTGTCAACTTGCCCACTTACCCAGTTATTAAACTAAAATAAATAAGTGGTTCTAGGGTTTTGTTCTTCTGAGGTCTTTTTCAGGAGTGTTGCCAGACATCTACATTTTGTACTCAAACTTAATGTTGTTGCTGGCACCACCCACCTGTCATTTTAAAACTGTACTAAACCCTCAAAATGCTATCCCAGATAATGTAGGAAGGGCACACATTATTTTCAGCTGTTACCATTTATACACATACAGAGCTTTTTTAGAGGTGTATTCCTTTCATACAAGTATTCTCTATATACCTCTGTTCTGTAAATATTTGTTTGCACAGTTCTAAACATTTTGTGCTGTTTGAGTGTTGAAGTTTCCAAAAGATGCTCAGAAAAAATGGACTCATTCAAGTACATTGAGTATGCCTAGCTGAAGTTTTGGTCTTAGTGGCTGAGGTTCAAGTTGCAGGCCTTGTCTTGAGCGTTGTCTAACTCTGGTACTTAATTCACCTGTCCTTGGTTCTCTAAACATTTCATTGCTCCCTAAAGCTGCATAGGCTTAGCACCACTGAGAGGCAGTACCTTGAAGTAAGCAAGTTACAGGATCTAAAATTTAAGCTTCCTTCCTCCTTCAGAGTGATGTAGCTGGTATGAACAGACTGCGATTTCCACCTGGTTTGGTTAGAACAGTACATCTCACAGCAGTCTCTTGTCTCCCTATATTTAAGAACATTTTTGAAATTTCTAGAATTATTGGAAAATATACTGTCAGCTGCCGTGGTTACTTTGCTGCAGGTGTTGGGGGAAACATTTTATCAGATCCATCTGTTGCAGTAATATCCTCAGCTAAGTTTGTCTACTGTGCTAGTGTGGTGGTCTGTAGGATGACGTTGGTGATCAAGAAGAGGAGGAGGAGTGTGAAAGCAGTGCCAAGGATTCAATGGTGGAAGTTAAAAAGGGTGATTGCGAAGTGGAGTTTAGGGAAGAGTTAAGACCGGCACTGGGAGGCAGTGGAGAGTTACCGAATAGCTGGGTAACTGCAGCAGAACTAGTAAGGGAGACTGCTAGAAAGGTGCTTGGTGTGACATCTGGACAGAGGAAGGAGGACAAGGAGACCTGGTGGTGGAATGAGGAAGTACATGAGAGTATACAGAGGAAGAGGCTGGTGAAGAAGAAGTGGGATTGTCAAAGAGATGAAGAAAGTAGACATGAGTATAAGGAGATGAGACGCATGGCAAAGAGAGAGGTGGTGAAAGCTAAGGATAAGGTGTATGGAGAGTTGTATGAGAGATTGGACACTAAAGAGGGAGAAAAGGACCTGTACTGATTAGCTAGACAGAGGGACAGAGCTGGGAAAGATGTGCAGCAGGTAAGGGTGATAAAGGATAGTGAGGGAAATGTACTCACAAGAGAGGAGAGTGTGTTGAGTTAGATGGAAAGAGTATTTTGAGAGGCTGATGAATGAAGAGAATGAGAGAGAGAAGTTTGGCTGATGTGGGGATAGTGAATCAGGAAGTGAAACAGATTAGCAAGGAGGAAGTAAGGACAGCTATGAAGAGGATGAAGAATGGAAATGCTGTTGGCACAGATGACATCCCAATGGAAGCATGGAGGTGCTTAGGAGAAATGGCAGTGGAATTTTTAACTAGATTGTTTAATGAAATTTTGGAAAGTCAGAGGATGCCTGAGGAGTGGAGAAAGTGTTTTGGTACCTGTCTTTAAGAATAAGGGTGATGTGCAGAGCTGCAGTAACTACAGAGGGATAAAATTGATCAGTCACAGCTTGAAGTTATGGGAAAGAGTAGTACAGATGCAGTGTTTGCTCTGAGAGTGTTACTGGAGAAATACAGAGAAGGTCAGAAGGAGTTGCATTGTGTCTTTGTAGACTTGGAGAAAGCATATGACAGGGTGCCTAGAGAAGAGTTGTGGTATTGTATGAGGAAGTCGGGAGTGGCAGAGAAGTATGTAAGAGTGGTACAGGATATGTACAAGGGTAGTGTGACAGTGGTGAGGACTGCAGTGGGAGTGACAGATCTGTTTAAGGTGGAGGTGGGATTACATCAAGGATCAGCTCTGAGCCCTTTCTTATTTACAATGGTGATAGGTTGACAGATGAGATCAGACAGGAGTCCCCGTGGACTATGATGTTTGCAGATGAGAGTGTGATCTGTAGTGAGAGTAGGAATCAGGTTGAGGAGACTCTGGAGAGGTGGAGATATGCTTTAGAGAGCAGAGGAATGAAGGTCAGCAGGGCTAAGACAAAATATATGTGTGTAAATGAGAGGGAGGGTAGAGGAATGGTGCGGATGCAGGGAGTAGAGTTGATAAAGGTGGACGAGTTTAAGTACTTGGGATCAACAGTTCAGAGTAATGGTGAATGTGGAAGAGAGGTGAAGAAGATAGTACAGGCGGGGTGGAATGGGTGGAGGAGTGTCAGGAGTGATTTGTGACAGACGGGTACCAGTAGGAGTGAAAGGGAAGGTCTACAAGAGGGTAGTGAGACCAGCTATGTTATATGGGTTGGAGACAGTGGCATTGACAAAAAGGCAGGAGTCAGAGCTGGATGTGGCAGAGTTAAAGATGTTAAGATTTGCACTCGGTGTGACTAGGATGGATAGGATTAGGAATCAGTATATTAGAGGGTCAGCTCATGTTGGACACTTTGGAGACAAAGCAAGAGAGACGAGATTGCATTGGTTTGGACATGTGCTGAGGAGGGTTGATGGGTATATTGGGAAAAAAGATGCTAAGGATGGCGCTGCCAGGTAAGAGGAAAAGAGGAAGGCCTAAGATAAGGTTTATGGACGTGGTGAGAGAGGACATGCAGGCGGTTGGTGTGACAGAGCAAGATGCAGAGGATAGGAAGAAATGAAAAGAGATGATGGTGACCCCTAACGGGAAAAGCCAAAAGATGATGATGGTGATGCTAGTAACCTCCAGATAATGTTTAAACAAATACCTGTCTCAGGGAGGAGACTTGCAGTATTTGGTTAAGTTGGTTTCTTCCTGGAGCCTCTGCATAATTTTAATAATTAAATCAACTAGATTTTGAAGTAAAGGTGTAGTGTATTTGATATGATTTTGAAGTAAGTAGGAGTAAAAATGACTCATAGTGTCAGTGAAAGAATGGAATATACAGCTGAAAGTAAGCAGTTTGTTGGAGAAAGGTTCCTTGAATCAGAGCAGGGCAGCCAGCTCTGCTTCCAGTAGAGTAACACCCTTGCCATCTTCAAGATAAACATAGATAATTTGATGGGCAGCCTCAAATTCTTCCCTGGTCTATCTTTTCTTGCCCTTCTTGAGGCTGGGGTTAGCTTTTGAATAATAAATTTTGGCTAGATTCATAATTGTCCACAGAATGATTGCACAATACTTAATTGTGAACCTAAATATCCCTGTTTGGCCACATTCCTCCTGTCAATCTCCCATGAGCATTCCAAGTGGAGCAGATGGGAAATTGGTGCATTATATTTGCACTTTAAGTGTACTTGACACCATTTTCCAGTCCATAAAGCAAAACAGGCACCATAAAATTTACGAATTATATCACTCTTCACAGTGGGGGAGTAGTCATTAACTGTTTGTGCCTTAATGAAGTTCAGTTATCATTTTTCTGCCATTTGTATTACGTCCATTAATACCCGAAATTAACTTTCTACCACTCATATTCCATCCCTTAATATCGCACTTCATCTGTTCTTATCCAGCTTTCTCTTTCATTCTTTTATTTAAACTTCATAGGCACCATCTGCTTCAGTGTCTGTGGTTGGACAGCAGCTATTAGATGGACTTTAAGGCCTTTGATAATATTGCTACCATTGTAATTGGTATCAGTTATTTGACTTCCATGACTTTTACGTAAAGACCACCCCCCCCCCCCCACCAACATTCAGTAAGAGGCTTTCTTCTATCTGCAATGCATCTATCCAAACCAGTAACTAATTACAATGAATTACTAACATTTAAAGTTCAAACCCTCATTTTCATTAGTAAAGAATGAGTTTCTTTCAATTATTACATAGTAGTTCATGCTAATATCATTAAAAAGCATTTGCCACTTCATCCTCTAAAATCAACAAGCTTTGGTTTCATATTTCAGATAGCCTCTTGCCCTTGTAGACAACTACTCATTCAGGCTGATTGTTTTCCCATGTCATGCATATCAAACACTTGGTTAAACATCATCATCATGTTAATATAAGCTGCAATTAAGATAAATTTAACAAGGCAGTTAAATTTTAATGAAAGAGCCTCAACAGTGGTTCGTAATTTTCAAATAAGTCTCCTCTTCCGTTTGTACTATAAACTACTATGTTAACTTGCATGCTGCATTATAATCCTGTGCACAAATGGGTAGGCTTCCCCAGTGCTATTATAGCCTGCTTTCAAGTTGAAGAATAATAAAGAACTTTTTTTGTGGAGGAGCATTTAGACAAGCCTCCTTTATTGTCCATTAAACTGAAAGTCGTCATCAAATTTATGAAGTTACTAAACTTTGCCATATAGAAACGTCTTACCTTACATAACTTAAAATAAGATTCCACAGACAAGAAGGAAGTATGTACCTTTATAGCATATTCTGTTAATAGTACAGCTTAATGAAAATTGTTTATCCCCATTTGAGGCATTACCAGCTTTCCCAGTCTTTGGTATAGAAAGTTTCAAGAACTTTTGCTTTCCCTGAAACAACCATTTAATGTCAGACTCCTTCAGTCTATGTAACTGTCTTGCACCAGGTGTCACCAGTATAGACAGGGGGCGTAATTTCCACTGGATTCAACTTTTCCCACATATTCATCTGTTTTTATAATTGTGTCAAGTGTCTGTGTGCTCATTAGGTCCTTTCTCTGTTTGCTCTATTTTTAACAACATCAGTTTCAAAATATCTTTAATGTTGCAGTAAATGACAGCTGGTATTTTATTTATTTGTGCTTACAGTCCTCCATTGCACTGATAAATTGAGAATAGCTCCTTAAAGTCACTTCTGAATAATCCTGTTCCTCAGATACCATTCCCCACCCAGACTTAATCTTCTGTCCAACTACCACAGTTTCTACAACATTTGCTCTGTCTCTTAGCAATAGCAAGTTAAAAACCCCTTTGATTTTAGCGTGGGTTTTTCTGTATCGTATTTATCCTTCGGTGAATGACAGATGTTTCACCAGTGCAGCACAAGTAGTCAGTAGTAAAATCAAGTCCACTCCAACATATTAGCTCTCATATAATCCAGCAAATTATATTTTTCCTTATGCTCCAAAACCTCAGATAACTTTGGATTGCATTTTCATTCTTTGGTATGACTTAGTTTGATCAAATCTTTTTTTTAACTATCCATTCTGCAGTTTCTTGGATTTCAGCCATTAACTGCTTAACAAGCTCAGGACTGCTTTTCTGCTTCTTGGTCTGGCAGTTATTCCCATGAAATTCCATAACATATTTCATATCACCTCCATTGTATTTGTCTCTTCACTAACCTTTAATCTTAATACTTTTTTTAAGGTTCTGCGGGTGACAAATGCTGAACATCTTGGAGACTGTACTCTGTCCCTCAAACGTGTTCCCCTTAAAGTATTCTGCTTTATTAATGCAGTCTGTATCACTGATTATTCAGTGACACATTTATTTCTCTCTTTCTAAAAATCATTTTGAATTAACACTTGTAATACTTGTATTAAACTGTTTCCTCTTAATAGGGTTCATAGATAGGTACTATGCTATCGGCCCTGGGGCCTATATAAGCCTAGCCAATAAGGTTCCCTGGCTTTCGCCACCCAAGAAAATTATTTTCCTGTGCCCCTGTCAAGCAGTGATCCCCGGGGTGAATTTTCTATTTCCCATCCAGTCATCAGGGTTTTTCTTAGAGGGCCAATGAGGAGCTTTGCTTGACATGAATGGAACAGAATATCCTGGGGATATGTCCATCTCCAACCAATACAACATGTTGCGGTAGCTAACCATAATTTGCATGCTTGAAGAAACTTGTTAACCATGTGAAACTGCCAGCAACTGGTTAATTTTAAAATAGAATAGTGGCCATTATATAATTTGTTTTTATCAACTGAGTAGAAGTGTTATGGATATGATAAAACTGTAAAGTGCAAGACTTTAAGTTATTTAATAAATGCTGTGTATGTACTGAACGGACATTTAATTAGAACCTTAGAGAAAATATGGAGAAGAAAAATAGAGTTTAAGTCTGAGATGGTTAGGCTCGAATGCTGCTCTTAGAGGAGATGTGTGGTAGACCAGGGCAGCAGGATATGATTGTAGAAAATGAGGAGATTATTCAGCATGGCTAAATTTGTGTAGTTATTGTTAAGCATAGAGCAGATTTTTTAAGAGGTGAGTTTTAATAAGCATTTAGATTGTATTTAAACATGAAGGATAAAGCTGAATGTATTGGGGGAATCAGCAGGAGGGCAATTAATTGATGATAAATGTATTGGTGATAGTTTAATTGTAAGCAAATTAAAAGATAGGGTGCCTTGATCTGAGGACTTTTGCTTAGTTCTGAAGGGCATATGTACATGATTGCCGAGTATGATAGGATCAGAAAGACGTGATGAATAATTGTACTAGTAGTGCTGACTGTGCATTAGTTGAGTAGACAGGAAGGCCCTGTTGGATATTTAAAAATTTGGGATACTAGAATTGAAAAGACCCTCTTTTTCTCTGTTGTCTGGTCTAACAGATGGACAATCTGTCTTGGTCGAAGCAGGGGAGTGATGCAGATGAAGTACGTAAATATAAATTGGGTGCAAACAGGATGGCTGTTATAATGTGTATAGCATGTGGAAGATATAATCAAGATAATACCAGTCTTGTTGACTGTGCTTTTCTTAGCTGTGCTGGACAGCATTGTGAGAATTTTAAAGAAATTGTGGTGATAAAAGATATTAAAATAGACCCCCTTGTTTACAGTTAGGTTGGTGGATGGATGGATAGGATGATGCAGGGGCATGATACAGACTTGAAGCAATGAGTACAAATCTCACTTGATGGAAATATGTAGACTGTTATGAAATGTATGACTTGGATTTTCTGTTTTGACAACACTTCCTTGGGAATGAGTAATAACATTTCAAGATTAGATAGATGATTAGATAATGAATTCGGGCAGTGGCTCAGGTAGTATGGTACAAGAAAGATGAAGGTGGATGGAGGCATCGTCTGGTTTAGAGACTTGCTCAAGGTCATATAGCAAACAAATGAATGCTGGGAGACTCAAATCCTGTACCCCAGGAAGCAGCTCATTAACAGCTCACACACCTAACCCTCTGCATTAACTATACCAGACAGTTGACTTGGAACACTTTGCGAAGTCACACTTTTGTTATCAGATCCATCTTTGCCCCTCAGAACCTCAACACTGGACAGCTCGGTTTCTGTTCTCTCTTCCAGACACAGATCCAGTAGGAGTCATGATCTACCCATACTTGAAGTTTCAACTCCAGTGCAGGTGGCCACAGCTTCTCCAGGTCCATTTGCCTTTGAGGTTGTGGAACGGGCTTTTTCTTATTCCTAGAGATCCAGTCTCTCATCCCTCAGATCAACTCCGTATTACCTCTTCGGTTCCGAGCTGCGAGTCCATCAGGCCTATTCCACAGGAACAGACAGTTCCAGCTAGCTTCCAATCAGTTCCCGTAGAGGAACTCCCCCTTTCTTCTGATACCTCCCCTGAACCTCCTCCCAGAGGAGATGCATCGGTAGATAACATGCAAGAGGAAGCACAAGTTGACCTGACAAATTCCTAGCTCCCCCTAAAGATAGACTAACACTGCAGCAAAGAATTCCCAGTAGATGCTATGGTGGTGGCAGTAGCCACTAAGAGTTGTAGCAGAACAGAGCTCATCTGCCTACCCACCATACAGAGCGTCTAGGGCATTGGAAAACATATCTTTGCCTCAACAACGTCCGCCTTGAGGTCTCTTAACTGCCTGGCACATTTCACAAGACTACAGAGAGATTTGACCAAAGAACTATCAAATTCTCTCTGTGAGTTCATGTCTGTGGAGGATTTCAAAAGATCATCTTCTCAGTTGGCCAGTCTTGTTAATTTTCACTGTGTCCATGAGGTTGATCTCTCACACGGCTGAAGACATCTTGTGGGTTGCTGGCTCACACTTTGCTGTAAGGAGAAATGCCTGGATGTGGCTATGTGACTTTGCAGAGCCTTTCAAGATGTCTTTCATCAACACTGCCTTTGATAGAACATCTTTATTTGGTCCATCTGTGAAAGAAACACCCGCAGCAAACAAGAAGAAAAGACCCTGTCTGCCGTGGGAGTCAACATTTCTACCCCACAACGAAGCTTCTCTAGAAGTCAAACAGGCAGTAAGAAAATTTGGTTCCGCAAATTTAGGGCACCTTCCAAGATCTGTGTGGGGACAACTTCAGCAGATGAAGCAATTCTAAAAATCAGGGTTTCTGTGATTCCTTTATGGACAGACCCTTTCAATGCTCCTGAAGTGCTACCCGACTGCCCACCCAACCTCTAGAAAGAGTCGGGAGATTGTCCTTGCACCCAGACACATGGACTACTATAACAAAAGATTCCTGGTTGCTGATCGTAGAATCGCTCTAACAATTACCATGTAACTGTGGTCAGTAAGGGTACTCTGGTTTTTACACAGCTAGGCGTATAAATACCCTAGGGCCATTAGCCTAGTAACCTACTATGAACCTGTAATCCTAAAAATAATATTCAGAGGCTACTCCATACCATTTTTCCAAACCCCAGTATACAAAAGAAAAAGCTGTACAATGTTCCACCCAGTCAGAGGAAGGCAGCAGCCTAAGAAATTCAAAAGGTACTGGAGTCATCCAGGAGGTTCTACCAGACCAAATAGGATTAGGAGCTTAACTCATGATGTGTTAAATCTCGCCGTTTATTATCACTGATGGGTTCGGAGCCAATCCTCGGCTCCAACACGGCCGATAGCAAAGCTCAAGGTTTGCCAGTAGCTCGAGACCAAGCCCCTTATCCCACAATGCACTGCTGGAATTACCTCAGATCTGGTTTGCTGTGGGAAGAGAGATCTCTGTGATCCAGCTAGCTTAGACCATTTGTGGAAAAATAATAGCATGTATATAAAAAAACTTTTACTTTTTGTTACTAAAATAGTTGCGTGTTAATATCAGGTTGTTTATTAATATAATCTATAGTTTATGTAGTTTTAAACATTTTAGTTAGTGCCCTGTTGGCTTCTTGGTTTCTTTGGGCCTTTAGCCCTATTTACTCTTATTAGTCCTTCTAATAGTCAGGGTTCTTCTCTGTGGGCCTCTCAGCCCTGTATTTGTAATCTGTAATCATATTGTTATAGTTAGTGCCCGGTTTGGGCTTAGTAGTTTGTGGATCTTTATAAGTGAGTAAGAACTTTTCTATCTTACTCTTTTCAGTTTACTGTTTGTTACTAACTATGTCAGATGAAAAGGAGAAATCCCATCCAAAATCGGGATTCAAAAAATGCCCAGATTGTGGGCAGAAAATGTCCGTCACTGATGAACACATTCAATGTGTCTACTGTCTGGGGGCTAAACACCTCCAAGACACTTGCAGCATTTGCCATTCCTTTTCTTCAAGAGTCCTCTTGGAGAGAAGGAGGAAGCTAATAGACAGGGGATTGCTACAGCAATCCTTTTCTGAGATTGAGTAGCCATGAGGGTACTAGCTCATCCTCCAAATCCTCAAAATCCAGATCTAAAGACAAAGTGACAAAAAAGACAAAAATTTCAGGAGGAGGGTCATCGGTTCCACAGACCTCGGAACCGAGTGTACCTTTGATTCGGAGCCAGCTCTCAGTTTTGGAGCTGGTCTCTGAAGTTCCTTCTTCCCCTCTGCTCCAGTCAGCACCTTCGGTGCATTCAGCTAAGTCCTCAGTCAGCCTTTCAGATTTGGGCATGGATCGGCTAGTGCAGAAGCTTTTAACAGGCACCAGGACTTGACAAGTTGTTGGCCCCAACCAGCTTGTTGATGTCGAAGACCATGGAACCGGATTTGTCTACTCCTCCTCCGAGCCGTACTGGACTCTCGGAGCCGAAGGAAACTGAGCCAATGGTTGTCGAACCCTTGGAGCCGATACCCACACCGGTGTTATCGGCTCCATCTACTCGGATGTCCTTGGCGCCGTCCAAGGACTCTAGGAGCCGACGCTCTCCCGTCGGGTCTGGGGAGGATAGTCGAACTGATTTGTCGGTGCCGACTCTTCCTCTCGGGGCTGCGGCTCGGATGAGCTCGGCTCCTACCTCGGGCTCGGAGCCCAGGGTTTCGGTGCGGGAGGATCGGATGGAACTCTCAGGTCCATCCACTCCTCCTCGTCGGAGCCATGGTGCCTTCGATGCTATGAGGAGAGTTTTGTCTCCAAAGACAACGTCAGCATCGGTTCAGCCTTCCCTCTCCCCTCAAGCTCCTGTCTGCTTCTTCATCTACTGGTCCCTCTAAGCGTAGAGACCCCGAGCGGCAAGTACCCCCACTGAGCGTCGCCTACTCTTCTGAGACCTCCCCAGATCCCCCCACTGAGGAGGTGCCCAGGAAGAGACTGTGCAAGAGGAGGCACGAGTCCCCACAGGAATCTTTGACATCTGACACGGACTTGGATGAGTCAGAAGGGTCCCCTTGATCCCCCTCTGAGGATATCTCCTTTGCAGAGATACTAGAGATTCTTAGTCAGAGGGGAGATTGGCCGTCCAAGACCCCTACTGAGGATGAGTCTGTGATCTTGAAGGCTTTTGGGTCTCAACCTTCCACTTCTTGGGTGTCTCCGCCTTACGACGAGCTCATGGAACTGATTTCTCGTAAGGCGTGGGAGTCACCGGAGGCCATGGAACCTGTTCCTCGTAAGCCCAATAAATTCATGTCTGCCCCAGTGGACAAGCCATTTTTGACAAAGGGGAGTGCCTGTTGATGCCATGGTGGTAGCTGCAGCCACCAAAAAGGAAGTATCTGAGACATCCACCTCTATCCATCCCCCTAACAGAGATTCTAGGGTCATGGATAGATATGGGAAGTGCATGTTTAGTTCAGCGACTTTTTCTCCTGAAAGAGCTAGGAGATGCTCTCCAGGGTATGGTAGCTGCAGGGGTGGCCGACAAAGTGAACGCCCAGCTTGCTACCCTAAACTCAGTTGTAAACTCGTCCATGCGTCTTATATCCTATGCAGCTGGTGGTTCGAGTAGAGCCGCTAATTTGGGAATTGCTCTTCGAAGACAAGCCTGGATGCGTCTCTGTTTCTTTGCGGAACCCTTTAAGTCTTCCTTTATTAATACCCCATTCGATGGCTCATCACTGTTTAGGCCCAAAGTAAAGGAAACTTTAATCGGGTGTGAGCAGGAAGGCAAGACCTTATCTGCCGTTGAAGTCTGTTTTTCGACCCCTACTCGGCCCTACTACCCCAAAGGCCCTAGGGGAGGGAAAATGTGGTTCTGAAAAGCACAGGGAGCCTTTCAGGACACACGTGGAGAAACCCCCTCTAGAGGCAGAGGAGGGGGTTATAGCGGAAGATGCCGCCCCCGTGGCAGACTGGGTCCGCAGCAACAGGGTGACAGGGGTCAGTTCTCCGGTCAACCCTACCAGCGCCCCTGAAAGGGAGCCCCGACTGTTCAGCTCTGGAGGCAATCGGGGGTCACTTGTCTTTGTACCCAGAAGCCTGGCTAAACATAACATCAGATACTTGGGTACAAAGTATCATTTCCAGAGGATATTTCATACCAATGTCCTTCAAGAATGTAACTGCAGTCCTGACATATGGGTTGTCCTGCCTCAGGCAGCCCTCGGTTGGCCAGATTCCAAAGTCTGGGTCCGGCGTCGGCCGATGTCGCCTCCTCTCCGACGTCAGAACGGCTGGAGTATAAAGGCATCCGCCGACGCCATCTTCTCCAGTCTTTCTTGCCGCGGTGCCCGAAGCAGAAGCAGTTCGCAAGTGCCGGTCGGTCGCCTCCTGTGTTTCTTCAGTACCGAAGTCATCTAAAAGCTAAGTACCCCGTTGGGGAACATTTTTTCTTGCCTCAGCCGATGTCAGAACAAATTGAAAAAGTTAATTGTTTGTCTTGTGGTAAACAAATACCTCATAAGGACTTCCATTCTTATTGCCTCCCTTGCCTGGGCCCAGACCACGACGTCTCGGCCTGTGCTTGCTTTAATAAGCGCACTCTAAGGCACCGGGCAGAATTTGTCGAAGACTTTTTTGGTGAATCCTACGCTTACATCATGCCGTCGGAACAACCGACAACACAAACTACCAAAAAACGAAAGGACCGGGACAGATGTCCTCGGCCCGCATCTTCCACCGATCTTACGCCTAAGCCCTCCGCGAATGCTTCGGTCCCTTCGGAAGCGGTAATCCAACCGCTCCAGGCCGACGACACCGCGTTAACACGTGCTTCGGTCTCGGAAACTACTCCGGTGCCGGTTGTTGACTTTCCTCCAGAAACCGAAGATGTCCTTCAAGGATGCATCTGCAGTCATAACATATGGGTTGTCCTGCCTCAGGCAGCCCTTCGGTCGGCCGGATTCCAAAGTCTGGGTCTGGCCTCGGCTGATGTCGCACTTTCCCCGACGTCAGAGCGTCTGGGGTATAAAAGCATCAGCCGACGCCATTTTCCTCAGTCTTTCTTGCCGCGCGGTGCCCGAAGCAGAAGCTGTTCGCAAGTGCCGGTCGGTCAGATCCAGAGATTTCAGCTACCAAGACTTGAAAAGCTAAGTACCCCGTTGGGGACTCTCTCTTGCCTCAGCCGATGTCAGACAAAGTAAATAATTGTTTAACTTGTGGGAAACAAATACCTCATAAGGATTTCCATTCTTACTGCCTTCCTTGCTTAGGCCCAGACCACGACGTATCAGCTTGTTTAGCCTGTGCCTCCTTCAACTGACGGACTCTTAGACGTCGGTCGGAGTTTGCAGAGGAATTTTTTGGAACTGCTTTTGCTTATAAAATGCCGTCGGAGATCCGACTTCGCATATGGTCAAAAAACGCAAGGAAAAGGACCGACACTCGCGGCCTGCGGTTTCGGCTGAAACCACGGCTAGGCCTACCGCGAGTGTCTCGGTTTCGGCTGAAACCGAGTCCACGGCTATTCCTACTACCGAAACCATACCTCCGACCACCGAGACCAGAGAGGCCCTGGCTGAGTCGGCTTCAGAACTCCCTACCGAAGCTAGTGTTCAGGAATTGTCCGACACCATACCTTTGGACATTTCTACCCCTGCACGTGGGGCAGCTAGGCCTCCAGCTTCTGTGTCTATTAAGGCCTTCTCTAGGGCTAAAGCTGCCAAGCTTTCAAAAGCTTTGCCTGACAAATCTACATCCCAGAGGCCTTCCTCTAGTTCACAGATTCTCAGTCTTGCTGAGGACCTTGTATCCTTAATTAGGGGTTCCCAAACTCACCCAGACAGGGCCTCCCAACCTCCTCCAGACAAAAGGCCCAGGACTGACCCCTCTGAACCTCACTCCTCAGATTACTCCACGGATGGATCTGATTTGTCAGACCACCAGGAAGGGGCCTACTCGCCTTATGAGGATTCAGATGCAGAAGAATCTATCCCTTCGGCCTCCCCCCCTGAAGAATTTTCCTTTGGGGAGACTTTGCACTCCATGAGAGAGCACTTTCAATGGCAGGGTCAGGATTTCTCTGATTCTAGAAAAAGATTAAGGACCTTTTTGCATTTGCCCCAGCATAGGCCCTTAGCTATACCTCCTGTTCTAACTGTAATTGATGATGTGTACAATGATGTCAGTACTGCACCTGATTCTCTTCCTCCGGCCCCCGCCAAACCTGACAGATATTACAGGGTCCCGGATTCTCACTTCCACCTGTATAAAGCCCATGCTGCAGACCCAGAAACTATTTCTCAGGGCCCTAAAGGGGTTGCAGCCGCTATTGCCAAAAATCCCCTACCCTCTGAAAGAGAGTCTAGAGCATTAGAGAGATGGGGAAAAAAGGTTTATACATCTGCTACTCTTTCTGTCAGGGCATTAAACTGTCAATTCCATATGATACAGTACCAAGAATTTTTGTTAGATCAGCTGAATAAGAAACTTTCTTCTCCTGAACCTTTAGACCGTAAATCCCTTCAGGATTTGGTACACAACTCACAATAGGTCAGTAATCATTTCTTAAAATGTGGCTATGATGCACTGGAGGCTTCATTTAGATCAGCTATGACTGGGGCAGTAATTCGTAGGCATGCCTGGCTGAAGGAGCAATCTTTACCAGACCCATGTCAAGGCTAAACTCCTCGATGCTCCAATGGAGAAACAAAATTTATTTGGCTCCCCTGCACAGGAGATTCTAAAGAAGGTTGAAGAAAAAGCAAAATCTGTGCAAACAGTAAAAGATTTCCTGCAAGTTCAACCTCCGAGGTTCAGCAGAAACTGGCCTACAAAGAATTGGTCCTTTCCAGACACCTCCAGAGCACAGAGAGGCAGGAACAGGCGCCCTAGAGGCAGAGGTCAATCAAAGGGTTCCTACAGGGGCCGTCAGTGGCAGCCTGCCAACCAGAGGAGTAGTGCAACAGCTACAACTACAACCACTACCACAGGACAGACCCAATGACTTGACTCTGATTCCGCCTACCAGGGATCAACTGGAAGCACCCTTGGGCGGAAAGCTGGCTTTATTCTCGAAAAACTGGCATTGCATTACAAAGGATACATGGACATTGCAAATAATAGACAAAGGATACAGGTTTCACTTCCACACCTTGCTAAAAAGAGGCGGAATGCCAAACCTTCCACCAAACCAGAAGGCAGAGGCTTTAAGACAAATCAGCAATTTACTTCAGATGAAAGCTATAGAAAAGGGTACCATCTACAGAACAAGGCCAAGGATTTTACTCCAGATTATTCCTTGTACCAAGAAAAGAAAACCAATGGAGGCCTATTCTCGACCTGTCCGCACTGAACACATATCTCATTGTACCAAAATTCAAAATGCTGACCCTACAGCAACTACTTCCCATGTTGGGCAAGGAGTCTTGGCTGGTGACTCTAGATCTCAAGGAGGCATACCTGCACGTCCCTATCCGACCAGATTGCAGAAGACACCTCAGATTTCTTGCAGGGTCAGAGCATTATCAATTCTCAGCATTGCCCTTTGGCTTATCTGCTACGCCCAGAGTATTCACGAAATGCCTGGCATCAGTAATTGCACATTGCAGACTTCAGGGAATTCAAATTTATCCATACCTGGACGACTGCCTAATACAAGCGGACAACAAGAAAAAATTGTTAAAGGACTTGGCCTATGCCATACACCTGCTACAGGCCTTGGGATACACAGTCAACATCCAAAAGTCAAGACTAGTACCATCCCAAAGGATAACCTTTTTGGGTGCGGATCTGGACACAATCACTCAGATGGCTTTTCTCACAGAAGAAAAACAAAAACAACTTCCAGATTACTTCATGATTCTGACAAGACAAACTCACCTTACTGCAAGGAAAGTCCTGCTGGCCCTGGGTTACATGGCATCCTGCATAATCTTGATTCCACATGCCAGGTTGCATATGAGGAAATTACAATGGTACCTAAGGAATGTATGGTCTCAACACAGTCACAGTCTAGAAACCATGATACCAATCATTCCATGCCTTCAAAAGGAATTCCTGTGGTGGGCTCAGGCCTGCCAGTCCAACAGAGGGTTGCCTTTCAACAAACCAAAAACAAGGCAGACCATCACCACGGACGCCTCAGACCGAGGATGGGGAGCACACATGGAGGACAAACGTATCCAAGGCCTATGGCCTCAAGTGCAGCTAAGCATGCACATAAACCAAAAGGAAATGCTGGCAGTGAGGCATGCAATCGAGGCATTCAGACCCTTCCTCCAGCAAGGACATCTGTTAATAAGGACAGACAACACCACGGTCATGTGGTACATAAACAAACAGGGAGGCACACATTCCTACCCTCTATGCCGGATGGCTATGAATCTGTGGAACCTATGCCTGAGTCTCAATATCCAGCTGCAGGCCAAATTCGTACCAGGAAAAGAGAATTCACTAGCAGACAGCTTAAGCAGAACTACCATGGATGCACACGAATGGATGCTGCATCCAGACATCTTCAAACTAATAACAAAGAAATGGGGAATGCCAGAGATAGATCTGTTCGCCTCCTCACTCAACCACCAACTGAAGAAATTCTGCTCAAGGACATACCACCCACAAGCCTGGAGGGTGGACTCTCTTTCAGCTGGAATGCCCTAACAGTATATGCCTTTCCACCTCTCCCATTGATGTACAAGGTTCTACTGAAGATCAGGGAGGAACAGCCAAAAGTGATACTAATAGCTCCGGACTGGCCAAGACAACACTGGTACCCACTATTGAGAAGCATGTCTCAGGCAAATTCATGGCCTCTTCCCCTATGGCCTCTTCTTCTAACGCAGAACAATTTCAAGACCCTGCATCCCAACTTGAAAACATTGCAGCTAACTGCCTGGAAAATTCCTTAAAACCCAACCAAACTGTTTTATCTCAGAGGGTGAAGGACATTATCCTGGAGGCTCGCAGACCTTCCACAAGAAAGACATACTCTGCTAAATGGAAGAGATTTCTCATATGGAGCACATCAAAGGGCACAGATGTCACAGTGGCAAACCTAGCACACATCCTAGAATACTTAGCAGAATTGTTCCACAATGGCCTGTCTTATTCTTCCATTAAGATTCATGCTTCAGCAATTTCAGCAGAATACAATATGGATCCACCTATCTTCTCACACCCTCTTCTCAGACAATTTTTGAGAGGGATCAAAAATGTTAAACCTCCAAGAAGACCCCCCCCCCTACCTGCATGGGATCTCAATTTTGTGCTGGAAAAATTGACACTACCTCCTTTTGAACCAGCAGCATCAGCAGACCTACAGTTTTTATTTTGGAAAACTGCATTCCTTCTGGCAATCACTTCAGCAAGAAGAGTATCTGAGTTACAGGCATTAATGGCAGTGCAGCCTTTTCTTATTTTTTCACCAGGATAGAGTGTCACTGAGAACCAATCCTGCTTTCATGCCAAAGGTGGTATCCAGGGTATCCTTGAACCAAGCTATTCACTTGCCTACGTTCTTCCCTAACCCACAGAACAAAGGGGAAAAACTTTTGCACACCTTGGATATACACAGACAACTATGCTACTATCTGGACAGAACTAAAACCAACAGAAAAACTGACCAACTTTTTGTAGCATATGCAACTGGGGTGCAAGGAAGAGCAATTTCCAAACAGACAATTTCAAAATGGATAGGAAATTGCATTCGCTTTTGCTACTCCTTTCATGGAAAGACAACTCCTGAAAATATCAGGCCTCATTCCACAAGGGCCACAGCCACCACTACAGCTTTCCTACGAGGGGTGGCTACCAAGGACATTTTAGAAGCTGCTACTTGGAGCTCCGTGCATACATTTGCCAAGCATTACAATCTACCTTTATACTCCAGATCCCGAGCAGGGTTTGCAACTGCAGTACTGCAGGGGATCTTAACTACACCATCCTTCTCTTAGTACCTCCTCCCCCAGATTGGCTATGGTATTCTACCCATATGTTATGACTGCAGATGCATCCTTGAAGGACATAGTACAGTTTTGTACCTACCATAAATGTAGATGTCCGATAGGTATGCATCTGCAGTTAGGATTACCCACCCTCCTTCCCCTCTGTGGTATTCCTAGGATGCTTACCCCTCTTTCAGCTAGCTGGGGGAATCTATTATGGTGTGTTTGTTTGTTTATATATGTATATAATTTGCTAATGTTTGGAACTTTTCAGCATTTATCCAAATTTAGCCTTCCTAGAGGGCACCTGGCATCTGGGGCAAGAAAAACTGAGGAAAATGGCGTCGGCTGATGCTTGTATACCCCAGACGCTCTGACATCGGGGAAAGTGCGACATCAGCCGAGGCCAGACCCAGACTTTGGAATCCGGCCGACCGAAGGGCTGCCTGAGGCAGGACAACCCATATGTTGACTGCAGATGCATACCTATCGGACATCTACATTTATGGTAGGTACAAAACTGTACTTTCTGGAACTACCCGACACCATTCCTGTGGACAAAGTTACCCCTGCACGTGGGGCAGCTAGGCCGTCTGTATCTATGTCCATCAAGGCCTTTGCACGCGCTAAGGCCGCCAGCCAGGCCAAGGCCCATTCTAAACCTACTTCTCAGGCCCCTTCTTCTGATAGACAAATCATGTCTCTTGCTGCAGACCTAATCTCTCTTATCAGGGGGTCTCAGCCTCACCCAGACAGAGGTTCTCAGCCGCCTGCGGAAAAAAGGCTTAGAACTGAGCAGGCAGACAAGCTGTCTTCAGATGAAGCCTCTGGGGATTCAGAGCATTCGGATACCCAAGAAGAATCCTTCCAGGCCTATGAGGATTCTGATGCTGAGGAATCAATTCCCTCTGCCTCTCCTCCAGAGGATTTTTCTTTTGGTGAAGTCCTCCACTCCATGAGGGAACATTTTAAGTGGCAGGGTCAGGAATTTTCAGATTCTAGGAAAAGGCTACGTACCTTCCTTAAACTACCCCAGCACAGACCTTTAGCTGTCCCTCCAGTTTTGGATGTCCTGGATGATGTATTCTCAGACTCTAGTGCTTCTCCTGATTCTCTCCCTCCTGCTCCTGTCAAGCCAGACAGATATTACAGGGTCCCTGACACTCACAAGCATCTCTTTAAAGCCCACTCTGTGGATCTCGAAACTATTTCACAGGGCCCCAAAGGAGTGGCTACCTCCTCGGCCAAAAATCCACTACCAGCTGACAGGGAAGCATGGTCCCTGGAGAGATGGGGTAAAAAAGTTTATACCTCTTCCACCCTTGCCATGAGGTCACTTAATTGCCTTTTTCATATGTTTCAGTACCAGGATTATTTACTGGATGATTTGCAGAAAAAGCTAGCCTCTCCTGAGCCTACAGATAAAAAGGCATTGCAGGATTTGGTTCATTATACTCAGCAGGTTAGCAATCATTTTCTTCAGTGTGGTTATGATGCATTGGAGGCTTCATGTAGGGCAGCTATGACAGGGGCTGTTATCCGTAGACATGCTTGGTTAAAAGAACAGCCACTGCCGGATCATGTTAAAGTAAAGCTCCTGGACGCACCTCTGGATAAACAGAAGCTTTTTGGTGCTAATGCTCAGGATGTGTTGAAGTCTGTTGAGGAGAAGGCAAAATCAGTACAGACAGTAAAGGATTTCCTCCAGGTTCAGCCACCCAGATTCAGCAGGAATTGGCCTTCAAAGAATTGGTCCTTTCCAGACTCTGACAAGTTTCAAAGGGGAAAGAACAGGCGTGCACGAGGTAGAGGGCAATACCGAGGCTCCTACAGGGGCCGCCAATGGCAACCTCAAAGTCAGAGAAGTGGCACAGGTATTCACCTGCACCACAGGGACAATCACAATGACTTACCTTTCACTCCGCCTACCAAGGCTCAAAGAGAAGCACCTCTAGGCGGAAAATTATCTTTATTCTCAAAAAACTGGCACATTATAACAAAGGACAATTGGATTCTGGACATAATAGACAAAGGTTACAGATTCCACTTCCATACCTTACTAACAGGACAAGGCATGACAAACCTGCCACAAAATCAAAGGGCAGAGGCACTCATAGAAGTCTCAAAGCTGTTACAAATAAAAGCAATAGAGAGGGTTCCTCCTCAGGAACAAGGCCAGGGATTTTATTCAAGACTGTTCCTTGTTCCAAGAAAAGAAAAACAATGGAGACATATACTGGACTTGTCCGTTCTAAATACTTTTCTCATGGTGCCAAAATTCAAGATGCTGACGTTACAGCAACTTCTTCCCATGCTGGGCAAGGGGTCTTGGCTGGTTACTCTGGACCTCAAGGAGGCATACCTGCATGTGCCTATCAGACACAGTTGCAGAAGATACCTCAGATTTCTTGCAGGAACAGAGCACTATCAATTCTCAGAATTGCCGTTTGGCTTATCTACTGCGCCCAGAGTATTCACGAAATGCCTGGCATCAGTAGTGGCACATTGCAGAATCCAGGGGATTCAACTATACCCTTACCTGGACGACTGCCTCATACAAGCAGACAGCAAACAAACCTTGATAAAACACTTGGATTACGTCATTCATTTGCTGCAGGCTTTAGGATACACAGTCAACATTCAAAAATCAAGAATACTGCCATCCCAAGAGATTATTTTTCTAGGAGCAAAGCTGGACACACAGCTGCAAATGGCTTTCCTCACAGAAGAGAAACAAAAGCATTTAACAGATTACTTCAAAAGCCTAGCAAAACTAACCCACCTGACCGCAAGGAAGACCCTGCAGGCCCTGGGGTTCATGGCATCTTGCACTCTCCTAATCCCTCTGGCAAGACTACACATGAGAAAGCTGCAATGGTACCTAAAAAGCTTGTGGTCTCAACACAGCCACAACCTAGAAGACATACCACTCATACCATGCCTGCAAAGGGAATTTTTGTGGTGGGCTCAAGCAAGTCACTTAAACGAAGGCATGCCTTTCAACAAAGCTCCAACAAGTCAAACTATTACAACAGACGCCTCAGACCATGGATGGGGGGTGCACATGGACGGCAGATGCATTCAAGGGCAATGGACTCCCATGGAAATGCATCAGCATATAAATCAAAAAGAGATGTTGGCAGTGATGCATGCAATACAAGCCTTTGGAAAATCTCTTCAGCAAGGTCATCTGCTAATAAGGACAGACAACACCACTGCCATGTGGTACATAAACAAACAAGGGGGCACGCATTCCTACCCCCTCTGCAGACTAACAATGACTCTATGGGAAAAGTCCCTGAAACTGAACATCTCCTTGCAATCCCAGTTTGTTCCGGGCAAGGACAATGTTCTGGCAGACAGGTTGAGCAGAAATTTCTTGGATCCACATGAATGGATGCTACACACACGCATTTTCTCACAAATTACAACTGCATGGGGAAGACCAGACATAGACCTCTTTGCATCTCATCTCAGTCATCACCTGGAAAGGTTCTGCACAAGGATACACCATCCTCTAGCCTGGAGAAACGGATGCTCTTTCCTTCAGCTGGAATGCCCTAACAATTTATGCATTCCCTCCTCTACCTTTACTCACCAAGGTGTTACTGAAGATCAAGGCAGAACAACCGAGAGGAATCTTGATAGCTCCAGACTGGCCAAGGCAACACTGGTATCCACTGCTACTGAGCATAACTCACACCAAACCGTGGCCCTGCCTCAATGGCCTCTGCTCCTGTCTCAACACAATTACAGGACTGTTCATCAGAACCTGCAAACCTTGAAGCTGACAGCTTGGAGGGTTCCATGACCGTGGCCCATGACTCCCTCTCCGAAAAAGTTCAGGAAATCTTGCTGGAGGCACGCAGACCTTCCACCAGAAAAACCTATTCGACCAAATGGAAGAGATTCATCATCTGGAATGTCAACAAGGGCCAGGATGCATCACTGATGAACATACCTCAGATATTAGAATACTTGGCAGAAATGTTTCACAGTGGCCTCTCATACTCTTCCATCAAAATCCACACTTCAGCTATCTCAGCACGTTACAACTGTGATCCACCTGTGTTCTCGCATCCCTTGCTAAGACAGTTTCTAAGAGGAATAAAGAATATCAAACCTCCAAGGAAACCACCAATTCCTGCATGGGACCTCAATTACGTTTTGGAAAAGTTAGCTCTTCCTCCTTTTGAACCAGCAGCATCTTCAGAAATGCAATTTCTCTCTTGGAAAACAGTGTTCCTGTTGGCAGTCACTTCAGCAAGAAGAGTCTCGGAGATACAGGCCCTCATGGCAGTTCCTCCTTTTCTCATCTTTCATCAGGACAGAGTTTCTCTTAGGACCAATACTTCATTCATGCCTAAGGTGATATCCAAAGTGTCACTAAACCAAGCAATTCATCTGCAATACCTTCTTTCCTAACCCTCAAAATAAAGGGGAAAAGCTGCTGCATACTTTAGACATTCACAGACAACTACGCTACTACTTGGACAGAACAAAGATCACCAGGAAGTCTGACCAACTGTTTGTAGCCTATGCTGCTGGAGCGCAGGGAAAAGCAGTCACCAAACAAAGTATTTCAAAATGGATTGGACACTGCATCAGATTCTGTTACTCTTTCCATGGAAAAAGTGTGCCAGCTAATATTAGATCGCACTCCACCAGAGCTATGGCCACATCAACAGCCTTTCTAAGAGGAGTGGCTACAAAAGATATTCTAGAGGCTGCTACATGGAGCTCCGTGCATACATTTACCAAACACTACAACCTGCCATTATACTCCAGATCCCGAGCAGGCTTTGCTTCGGCAGTCCTGCAGGGCCTTCTAGCTACACCATCTCTTGCTTAGCCCTACCACCCCCAGCTTGGCTATGGTATTCAACCCATATGTCAGGACTGCAGTTGCATTCTTGAAGGACATAGTACAGTTTTGTACCTACCATAAATGTAGATGTCCGATAGATATGCAACTGCAGTCAGGTTTTCCCTCCCTCCTACCCCTCTGTTTTCCCTTTGGGTCCTTTCTCCCCTTACCTATCTGCTGGGGTTCTCTGTCGTGGTGTATCTGTTTATTACTGTTGTGCATGTCTGTTTATCCATTAACAAAATTTAGCCTTCCTTGGAGGGCACCTGGCATCTGGGCAAGAAACACTGAAGAAGATGGCGTCGGCGGATGCCTTTATACTCCAGCCGTTCTGACGTCGGAGAGGAGGCGACATCGGCCGACGCCGGACCCAGACTTTGGAATCTGGCCGACCGAGGGCTGCCTGAGGCAGGACAACCCATATGTCAGGACTGCAGTTGCATATCTATCGGACATCTACATTTATGGTAGGTACAAAACTGTACTTTCTCTTCCCCTCCCATTCCTGTAAAAAGAATCCCAGATGTTCCACCCAATCTCAGGGAACAAGCAATCGTAGAGGTCCACAGATTGCTAGAAAAAAGAGTCCTCCAACCAGTCCCAGCAGACCAAGTTGGATTCGGAACTTACTCAAGATTCTTTTTGGTACCAAAGAAAACAGTGGACTGGAGACCTATCTTGGACTCAACCAGTTCATAAAGAAAGAGAAGTTCCGAATGGTCACACTTCAGTCCATTCTTCCCTTCCTAGGGAAAGGCAATTGGATGTGCTCTATAGATCTCAAGGACGCGTACTATCACATAAAGATGAACAGACGCTCCAGAGATCATCTGCACTTCCGGTTGGGAGCCAATCATTACCAGTTTTGAGCCCTGCCCTTTGGTCTCACCACAGCCCCCAGAGTGTTCACCAAATGCATGGCAGTGGTCTCGGCTCATCTGAGATGTCTAGGATTCCAGGTGTTTCCATACCTAGACGATTGGCTCCTCACCGCTGCCACCAGGCATCAACTGACTCGGGCAACACAATACACTCTGACATCAATTAGGCATTACAATCAACTTCGAAAAGTCTGCCTTATCGCCATTGCAGCACACCATTTTTATAGAAGCAGAGTTAGATACCTCAACTACCACTCTGCGTCTCCCTGTCGAAAGAGTCTCTCTTCTCCTCCAAAACATCAGCTCACTGGTGTCAAAGAACAAAGCTACAGTAGCAGAGGTATTGAAGGTGCTAGGTTTGATGGTGGCAGCAATCCTGGCTATACCACTCGCAAGGATGCATATGCAAATTCTGCAATGGCTCCTCTTCTTTCGGTGGTCTTACCAGAAACTACTGATGCACCACATGATTCTCATCACGGATTCTTGCAGAAGAGACCTTCGGTGGTGGTTGACGTCTCTTCATGTCACAGTCGGAAGACCCTTTGTCTCCCCCCCCCCCCCGTAGCCACTGTGACCACGGACGCTTCCCTGATAGGGTGAGGGGGGCACTTTCAGGGAAAGACTGCCCAAGGCACATGGACAGATCAAGAATCACATCTGCACATCAATGTTCTAGAGTTGAGAGCGGTGCTTCTGGCATTGCAGTACTTTCAGGACTCTCTCCCTCTAGGAACTATTGCAATTCAGACGGACAACATGTCAGTAGTCTGATACTTGAACAAGCAAGGCGGAACCAAGTCTTACCCCCTTTGTCGAGAAGCCCTCAGGGTCTGGCAATGACCTGTGTCATCCCAGCGTTTTCTGTTAGCAGCGCACATCCCGGGGAAATCCAACGTGATAGCGGACAAGCTAAGCAGGGAGATATTGCTCCCTCACGAGTGGTCTCTCAACAAGTTGCGGAGTTGATTTTCCACAAATGGGGCCAGCCTTGCTGCAGCCTTTTTGCCAGCCACATCAGTTCAAAATGCAGAAGCTACTTTGCTCTAATACCACCCCCCCCGGTCATCCCCCGAGAGATGCATTTTTACACGATTGGCCCCCAGGTCTCCTTTATGCATTTCCACTCTTCCCATTAATACCCAGATGTTTACAGAAAGCAAAATCGCTGGGAAGGACTGTTATACTCATAGCCTCCTACTGGCCTCGACAGATTTGGTTTCCGTTTCTCCACCATCATCTGTTGGAAGATCCATGGATCCTGGACCCAGTTCTGGACCTTCTGACGCACCTGTCAGGGGACCTTCATCCTTCACTGCAGTCCCTGAAACTGACTGCTTGGCTAATCCACTTCCCCTAATTGCCAGGCTTCATTCAATTTCAGAAGATACAAGACAAATTCTCTTGTCTTCTCACAAGCCATCTACCAGGAAATTATATGGCAGTAAATGGAAAAGGTTCTCAATTTGGGCCAACACGCAGAACATTGACCCTTTCCGAGCTCCACTATCTTCTATTTTAGAATTTTTGACAAAAATATTTAAGGAAGGGGCAGCAGCTGCTACAGTTCGAGTTCAGTTAGCTGCCATCTCAAATTTTCACCTTGGGTTTGGTGGCTCATATGTTATGGGCCATAAATTGTCTAAGACTTTTCTTAAAGGCGTTCTTCATATGAGACCTCCAATCAAAATTTCCTATTCTGCCTGGAATTTAAACCTTATGCTGTCTCAAATTATTCTTTCTTCCTTTTGAATCAGCATCATCTTGTGATCTCAAATTTTTATCCTGGAAAACAATATTTCTTGTGGCCATTACTTCTGCCCGCAGAGTGTCAGAACTTCAAGCATTATCTATCAGACCACCCTACATGATTTTCCATGCTGATAGAGTATCTCTCAGAACAAACCCCTCATTTTTACCTAAAGTCTGCTCTGAGTCAAATATCAATCAGGTCATTGAGCTGCCAGTCTTTTTTCCCAACCACTCTAGCAAATTGGAATACATGCTGCACAAACTTGATGTTCACAGACAGTCAGATTTTATCTTGACAGAACTAAGGAAATTAGAAAATCAGACCAACTTTTTGTATCCTTCTCAGAAGCAATAAAAGGCAATCCAGTGGCTAAAACCACCTTATCTAAATGGTTATCCGATTGTATATCCTTTGTTTATGAAAATGCGAGCATGCCATTAACGCACAAACATTCTACCAGAGCCGTCTCTACGTCTTCTGCCTTCTGCTTTTCAAGCTAAATTGCCCCTTGCTGATATTTGCGCTGCAGCCACTTGGTCTAAGCCTCATACCTTTATCACGCATTACAAAGTAGATAAGGCTTCAAGGGACAGGTCTTCCTTTGGTTCTACGGTACTGAAGAACATACTCCCATGAGCCACCCAGGTTTGAGGGTGCTAGGGACGCTACCCATCAGTGAGAATAAATGGCGAGATTTAACAATTTCACATATAGAAGTTATGTACTTAACATAACGTTCCATGTGAGTTGTTTATCTCGCCTTTATTCTCACGTCCCTCCCTCCTTCCCCCTCCTGGCTGACTGTTGACTTAGAGGCTAGTACCATCCTGTCTATTCAGTATTTCTTCTTCCCCTTTGGGAAGTGTTCTTGGTAGAAATACATAAAAGGATATGTATATGTTTGTATATATTTATATATGTATATACTGTTACTCGCAGCAAACAAGATCTGAGGTAATTCCAGCAGTGCATTGTGGGATAAGGGGCTTGGTCTCGAGCTACTGACAAACCTTGAGCTTTGCTATTGGCCGTGTTGGAGCCGAGGATCGGCTCCGAACCCATCGGTGAGAATAAAGGCGAGATAAACTACTCACAGGGAATGTTATGGTAAGTACATAACTTCTTTTTTTCTTTTTAATGCCCCAAAAGGCTGGTATGACCCTGACCTTGAGCAGCATCTTACCCTCACCTAGAATGATGCCACAGTACAAAGACAAAATGATCGATTTTAACAATTGGCTAAAATTTTGGTGTCATTCAAAGGGGATCCAGTGTCTGTCAGCCTGGGATGACATGCTCGACAAGCCACATTGCTTCGCTAGGGACTGCTTGCACCTGTCACCACTGGGCTTTCGGATATTGGCAAAGGCTCTTGCTACCCCCATAGTGCCTTTTTTAGGCAAGGCTCAAAAGTCAAACCCACCCCCATAGACAGCACAAGGAACAAGAAACTAAGGGTAATGCTGCTAAATGCCAGAAGTCTTAACCTCAAGATGCACGCACTCGAAGCTCTCCTCAGTATGGAGAACATCGATATCTGTGCAGTGACAGAAACCTGGTTCAAGGCTCCAGAGAGCACCCCAGCACTACCAGGCTATTCCTCGTATCATGCTTTTCGTCCCCAAAACCCAGACCGAACCATAAAAGGAGGGGGGGGTTCCATATTTATCAAGGATATCCACACCTCCAGGTTAGTGGCATTGCATGAAGTATCGGAGACCATCCATGTGCAACTAACAGTGGGCAAGATTGCTTTTCAGTTTATAGCATCCTACAGCCCAACCTCTCAAAGTCAGGAATCCCATTCGGCTTTCCTGAAAACATTGGAGAACATGAAGATCTCTCCGAACACCATTATATTGGGCGACTTCAACTACCCAAACATTGACTGGGAGCAATACTCAAGCCCCAGCATCTTAGCCCGAAGATTCCTGGAAATTATAAACTCAAATGCTATGGAACAACTAGTCACCACTCCCACAAGAGGGGACAACATACTAGACCTGATCATTACCAACATGGGGACTCTATGCTCCACACCAGAAGTATATCCCTCATTGATAAGATCAGACCATAAATTAATTTCACTGGATGTCCACATCCCGACCCCACCCCCAGCCCAGAAAACCACAGTGAAAAACTTCTCAAAAGCGAACTTCTCACTTCTCAAAACCAAAATGGAATCCTTCAAGGCCCCAGGGCCAGTGGAAACTACAGCCCAAACTGCAGAATCCTATATAAATGCATTCTATGGACGTCTCCAGGAATGCATGGATCATGCTATCCCAAACAAAACCAAGACCCAATCATCCAAAGGCAGGCGTCCAGTCTGGTGGACCCGTGCCATAAATAAACTGTACAACAGGAGGAGGAAGCTACTACATGATAGAGCAAAATCCCTAATAGGGAAGGCATCTCTGATCAGTACTAGCAAAAAATTACGATCCCTCATAAAATCCTCCAAGGCCAGCTTTGAGAGAAAAATTGCACAGGGCACCAAAGGCAATCATAAGCCTTTTCAAGAGCGCAGTACGCACGCGCTCAACCAGTCGGGGAAGAGTAAAGAGAAAGATATCAGGGGAAGCTCCAGAACCAAGGAGGAAAACAAGGAACTGAACTGCTTATTTTTCAATCTAACTTCCAGGACTTTTTCTACCGACGAACAGTTCATCCTGAATAAAGGCTTATCGTTTATTCCCTCCAAGGGAAGTACTTTATCTGACACGCTTATAGCCCTGCGTCTTTTCGCAAGAAAGTTATCTTTAAAGGTACTGTTTAAGGATAATTCAACTAATAACACTGATTTTGAGTACAATACGCAGTTACTTAAGAGGAAAAGTTGTTTTGTACCTTCAATGCCACACCTTGTTGAATGTTTCATGCGCTCTTGTGAATGTGATTTTTATTCATATTTTGAAGTGAAAAAACATAAGGGAATTTTTGTTAATTTGAATTATGCACAAAAATGCTCACTTGATTACCTTTCCAGTGATACGGAAATTGTCTTTAAACCAGCTGACAAGGGAGGGGGTATTGTTGCCCTAGATACATGTCTTTATTTAGAACTAATGCACAATATGCTCAACAATAAAAAGGCCTATAAATTAATAGATAAGTTAAGAGTAGGGTCCATAGTTAGTTATGTACATGATACAATATACGATATGCTTATGACCAGATGCATAGACAAAACCTTATATGATTTTTTAATCATAGATTCCCCCTTGATTCCTTTAATCAAGGGACTTCCCAAAATGCACAAAAATGAGGACCCTCCACCTTTACGTCCCATAGTGTCTGGTACACATTGGGTCACTGAGAACGCTTCACTATATGTACAATCCAAACTAGGTGTGTTGGTGAATGATATCCCCACTATCCTAAAAAATACTTATGATCTTTTGTGTGACTTAAAGCATGACTCAATAAGGAATGATCTGAAAGAAGACACTTTAATGGTCACGCTGGACATTAAAAACTTGTTTACCTGCATCCCAAATGAATATGGTCTTGATGCTATAAGATCTCACCTTACTGCACTTGGCACTATGGATCTCACCGAGAGGATCAAGGGTCTCAAACAGATGCCATATGCTGCTCAGTTAAAAAAAACTCCAGCTCTACTCAGTTGCATACCGCCTACTTCGAGGCGATCTATGCCTGACATGCAAAGATATGTCAAATCCAGAATTAATGGACATGCTCCACCTCAGTAAATTTAAATCCCTTAGAGACACATGCTCGAGGGACTTGAACCTCAGCACAGAAATATAGAACTTGCTGGAGGGACAGGTTCATAACCCAGAGGGTCCCTTCGCTCTGGAATAGAATTCCAGTTCATGTGAGGCAGAGCACCTCACTGAATCTCTTCAAGAAGAATCTCGATAAGTGGATGGGGGATCGTAGGTTTGTCCCAGGGATTACTCCTGTGTCATTATTAGACAGAGGCACAGTAAACTAAACCTTAAAAAGGGCACAGTATACTCAAATCAAGGGGTGGCGTAAGCCATACAGAATCGGGCTAGGCTTATAATTGCCCCAGGGCAGATAGCCTAGTATGAACCTATGAACCTAAAAGACAGGAAACCTGAGACCAGTTTTGGATCTGAGCAAATTGAATCAGTACATGAAAAAGTCAAAGTTCATTGGATCTGACTTGGCCGCATATTTCAGACTTTGGATCGAACTCTCAAGCTCCTCCCTCTACCCATAATGCCGTAGTCCATTCCCAATACCTCCGATCGAGTTTGTTGCCATAAAATTCCATTTTATTTGATAAAGAAAGAGGTAGCTCAAAGAATAGGGCTCAAACCTTGAAATAAATTCCAATTATAAATTCAACAGGTTCCTCCAGAAGATTATATGAAGGGGGATGTATGAATAGGGAAGTTGAAGAAGAATGAAATTGGACAACACAGAAGGATATTCCGGAGAACCGTTGAGCCAAAGGGAGCTCTGCTTCTGGATATCTGCATTTTAAATCATTTTTTGATGAAGGTTCAAAGTTTTTTTGAGTCTGACCTTGTAGCACCACAGTCAGATTCCAGGGTGGTGAAAGATCCTTTATTTGGGGGGGTGGGTTGCAACCTAAGGAGAAAAGTGACTTTCAGGAAAGCTTTACATAATTTAGGTAAATATAAGTTCACTTACAAAAAAAAAATTACTGCAAATGCTTGATAGGACTATGTGTGATGGCAGCAAATGAGATCTGAGGTATTGAGAATGGATTAGGAAATTGTGGGTAGAGGGAGGAGCTTGAAAGTTGTATCAAAAGTCTAAAATATGCAGCCGAATCAGATCCGAGGATCACATCTGTAACCCATTCATTGAGGAAGAACAAAAATGGACAACACAGATGCCTAGTAATGGTCAATACATAACTTTTTTTCTTTTAAAAAATAATTTAGGATAGATCTGGTCCTTAGTGGTCGTCACTGTTTACCTCAGATTCCTACATTTTGAGTCATGGTTCCCTGAGAGGAATTCTTTGTAAATATCTACTTTTGAGAGAAAAAAATTACTTCAGGTTTTGTAGGTTGGGATTGGAATTTGTGATTTTGTCATTAGTATATTTTACCTTAAAACTTAATTTTCCTTTTGAAGTATCTAACCAACTCTACTAAGTTCTGTTGACTGTGAGACCGTCTTGGATCCCTGAGGGGGATTCCTTTATTTTTTATCTTTTTTTTTCTGAGGAATAAATTTGCTGTTTTGACAAACAGTGTTGTGAGGGGCTGATGCGAGTGTATTTGGTGATTATTAGTAAAAGTCTTCCTCTTAAAAGTTAAATCATCTTATTATCTCATTTGTAGGATGTATAAGGGATTGGAGGTGAAAATTAAATTGGGTGGAGTCCTCTATGATAATTTCTGCTTGAGCAGAAGAACCAGGCAGGAGTGTCCTCTTTCCCCTTTGTTATTTGCATGATGTTTAGAACCATTGGCAAAGAAAATAAGGGACTCAGAAATTCAAGGATATAATTGGTATGGTAGTCAAGAAAAACTGGCAGTATTTACAGGTGATATAATTTTATAGCTGACAAAACCATAAAGAGATATTAGTGTTGAACATTTTGAGACTGTTTCATACCTTTTCGGGATACAAAGTTAATATAGCTAAAGCAAAGGCAATAGCGGTCAATTATGTGCCCACATATGAATTGGTTCAGCAGTATCCATATTTATGAGAACATGATAAAATGAAGTATTTAGGAGTATGGATTAAAAATTATTCTAGTGTGGCAGCTATGGATATGTGGGAAGAGACTAAACAAAAGATAATACAAAAACTGAGAAAATGGAAGTTTTGTTACATGGATAATGGATAGTAGCATACAAGCAGTTAAAATGTTTTTGATCCCTTTAGTCTTGTACACTGGCCAGGCATTTTTTTTTCAACCAGAGAGGAGAAGTTGAAGATAGTGATTAATAAAGAGCTAAAGGACTTTATCTGGGAAGAGAAGATGGCAAGAGTCAAGTAGGATAAGCTACTTTTTTCAGTAGAACAGGGCAGATTGGAATTACCCAATTTGAAGGAGTATTTCTGAGCTACACAGTTAAGACTCTCATACATAGCACAAGCAGAAAACTATATTTCAAAGTGGAAAGGGATGATGATGAAACGGGGGAAAGCTCAAGAAACAAGGAGAAACTGGGATTTTGGATGCAGATCTTTAAGGAGAATAACAATAATCATACAGAATATTGTATCTGTAAAGTAGCAGAAAGTATCCTATGAACTAAGCCAACACAAGAATGGAGAAAGGAGATTATGCTGATGGGGATGACTGCAATTAGGGATATAGACAATAGTCAGAGGAGGCTGGAATTTATTGGAGAAATCTAGCAAAGGAACCAAGGTACTGGAAGCTAATAGCTAGAGAGGGAGAGATGATAGGGGAGATTCCAAAGATTTATTTGGACTGCAGGTTAGAGGTTGAGTTTCCTATCATGGATTGATGTCAGAGTATAGGCAAAGAGAAAGAAATAGGGGGGTCCTAAACAAAAGACCTGCACTGGTAGAGTTTTTAGTAAAATCTAGAACAGAAGCTGCAATTAAAAAAAGGAATTAGTAGAGCATATAAAATATTGCATGATAATTATAAGAATCAATCAGAAGAGGTTAGAAAGGATTGGAAATAGAGCTTGGATAAGCAATTCACAAAGAACCAATAGGAGGTTATATGTATGTCTCCCAAATATGCAACAAAATCTAGAAGAGTTGGGATTTCTGCTCGGAAATGTTTACATATATGTTTTTATAACCCAAGTAGACTCCAGATGATTTTTTTCAGGTAGTAGACAAATGTTATGGTGTGACAAGGAAGAAAGAGGTAATATAGGAACGTATTTTTCTGGGAGTGGGGTGAGTTGGAGGACTTCAAGTATTCCCTGCAGGATGTACTGTCAGAGATGCTGGGTGGGCAGATTGGTGTGACGAGGGAGATGATTTTCTGGGCTATGATATAGAATCGGAATTGCCTAGACATGGTAAAGCCTTGCTGTGTCTAATTATGGTGGCTGCCAAAAAAGCAGTTGCTAGAAAATGGAAATCAAAATCTAAACCAAATATACTAGAAGTAGTGAATATAGTAACAGAGATAAAAACAACTGGAATTGAGATTTTTAGAAAAGGGTAAGAGCAAACTACATAGGAAAATGGGAATTATGGGAACAATACATACAGGGGAGGAATGAGATTTAAAAGAAGGCAGGACTTAAATGAGCTATGTAATTTTTGACTGAAAATAATTGGGTTGATTAGAAGTGATGTATAATGTTTGCAACTGGGAGTGTGTCACTATGGTTTGTGATATAAAATTCTTGCTACTCTGATTGTGTCGGTATGGTTTGTTTTCATTAACATAAATGTATTATTGCCTATGCAGTAAGTGATGGTTTATTTAAGATGTTCTTTGTTAAGGGGCAGGAATTGAATAATTTACATAATATTGCTTCGGCTACATGATATACAGCAATATATGTGTAATGTTTGTAAACATGAACTTAATACAGTTTGATTAATTTTATATAAATGTAAATTTGCCAGTGTCACAAGTGTTAATTCAATAAAGGTGTTTAAAAAAAGAAAGAAGTTTAGACCATCTCAGTTATGCTCAGCTGTCTGCTTGTAGGACATCTTTTGTGGTTAACAGAACCCTTGTTCCTTGTTGGGAATACCTTGTAAATTATTACTTTTTGTGGAAAAAGGTGTTAATTTTCTATTAAAATTGGTAACTTAATATCCGAGGCCAGTGTTTGGGGTTGTCACTAAATGTTTTTACCTGAAAACCAAATGTTTCTATCTGGAGGTAAGGTGAACTTTTTTGTGCATTTCTATCCACTTTTCAGATACCTATTGTCCTTAACAGATTGCTGCTATTCCCTGTTTGGATTCTTATGCAAATGATCACTTTTTATGAGGAAAAAAATGTTTTTCTATCAAAACTGGTTGTTTGGAACTGGTGCTAGTGTCCTTGTGGTTATCACTAAGAAAAAAAAATTACCTCAAATATTGACTTTTCAGTGAAGAGGTAAGACCAGCTCTGCAAGACTCATCTATGTGCTTGACGGTTACCTTTTGCAGCCAAGACTTGGACCTGGGTTCCAGTAACTTGGATCAATCCATGCCCAAGATGCAAGAAGAAAAAAGTTTTCCAGGAGACTTTGGCTTTTACTCCTGCATCCCCTTCACTTCAATCTCTGAGTGCCTCTGCTGTGGCCAGATTGTTGTTCTTCATATCACTCATCACCTCTGTTGGTCCCTCTGGTGTGCTCCTCGCAAAACCACTATGAACCATGTGATAGGCATATCCTCAGTGGCTATTCACATGACCTGTTAGGGTTAAGGAGGACTACTGTTTTTGACTTAAGGAAAGGGACTGGGGGATTCTATTTCACTAAGCTACTATGAGTCCAGTCTCAGACCCCAACTTCTTTCACAATGCAGAGCCTGTGGTCCCAAATGTTTTCACTGAAAATTCTGGCATTGTACAATAGTCTGTGGTCACTTCATCCAACTCCGATACTGCAGGAGCTCTGCTATAATGTAAGCAAAGTTAAGTTGAAGGACGTTGCTATGTATTAACTTCAGCTAGTCAAACCAGTGCCTGCCTGTGCTAGAAATTTTTAACACCCCTCCCCTTCTAAAAAAATAGTTCCTTGCTCTTTTAGGACCACTTACTAAGTTGGCCCCGGTCTTTTCTCTTGACCAATACCTTACACTGTATATGCCACTTACTTTGTTTCCCTAGCCACCAGGTTTCTGCATTTAGGAAATGAAAGAAAACCTGTTCTACTTTGTACCTTTCTGGTAATTGCTTTGTATTTATTTAATTTATTTATTTTATTTATTGACATTTGTTAACCGTGTTGGTCCAGGTGGGCTTACCCACTTTCACTGGAGACCCGAGGAGGAAAGCTCCAAAAAAAAAAAACACAGTTTACAGAGAATCAAACATTTGAGTCAAAAATATGGTCAAACTCAGTTGTACAAGAACGTTAGAGAGACAAAGCAGAAATGCAAACACATGATGTATACGTATCAATATTTTTACAGACTAAAAAATATATTTACATATTTACAAAAAATAGGTCCAACAGTATTGATTGTAGAGTTTAATAAGTATCCACAATAGTGGAGTACTTAGCTTTATGTGGAGGGACTGAAAAGGTATACAGTAGGTTTGTGAGGAGCTTAAGTAGGGGCTTGACAAGGACATATTTTGGAGTTGAGTAGACGAAGTTTGAGTTTTTCTTTAAAGTGGGATGGGTGAATGATGGAACAAATGTCTCTCGGGAGTATGTTCCAGGCTTGGGTGATGGACTGTTTATATAGGAGCCAGCTATTTTTGGGGGTTGGTAAATTTGTAGTAGTTGCTGATTAGATGTACGGAGAGTCTGCGGAGGAGTGTAGCTAGAGATGAAGGAAGAGAGAGCAGGGCAGGATGAAGGTTTATAAAGAATGAAGTGTAACATTTGAAGTTGTGACAGCAGTAGAAGATGAGGAAATTCTATCTAGTGGAGAGTATTTAGGGCAAGGCAGTGATGTGTATTGTATGGAAAGTTTGTGATAAATCTAGCTATCTTGTGGTAAGTTTGTTGGAGTTAGTTTAAAGTAGTAGTTTGAATGTTGGTGAGTACTGCGGCAGCATATCGAAGGGAGGTGAGGCGAAGAGCTTGTGCAAGGGAGAGAGTGACATTTGTAGTTAGAATTTTTTTGTTGTGATACAGTAAACCAAGTTTCTGGTAAGTCTTTTTTATACTTTGGAGGATGTGCAAGTTGAATTTGAGTTCATCATCTATGATGACCCCAAAGAGTTTAGTGCGAGCTTCAGGTTGGATAATGGTGTTATTACGGAAAGTAATAGTAAAAGTGGATTTGAGGTGAGAGAGAGGGATCAGGGGGAAAATAATAAGAGTTTGGCCTTTTTAGGGTTAAGAATGAGTAGATTCCTGGACAGCCACTTTTACTCAACAGGCCTCCCTCTCCACTGAAGAGTGTGGAGATTGGAGATATTGTCTGTGGTGGAGATGAGTTGAGCCATCTGCATATTGGGTGAGGGAGGATTATTTACAAGTATAGAGATCACTGGTAAAGACATTAAATAGGAGGGGACCCAGGATGGAACCTTGTGGTACCCCGGTTGGGACAGGTATGAATGGAGAAGTGGAAGAGAGCCATTTAACAGATTGCTGCCTGCAGGATAAGTAACTGGAGAGCCAGGCAAGGGAGGAAGAAGATAGATTGAAATTTGCAAGTTCAGTTAGCAGTAGGGGATGGGAGACTGTGTCAAAGGCTTTGGAAAGGTCAAGGAAGAGACATGATATGAGTTTACTATTGTCTAGGGCCTCAGCAGTGGTATGTGTAAAGGATAAGAGGGCAGTAGTTGTGCTGTGGTTCGGATGGAAACCATGCTGAGTGGCAGTAAGGAGGTTATGCTGAAGGAGGTAGTTGAGTGGATACATTTTTTGAGAATCTTAGAGAGGGGAGATAAAATAGCTATAGGTCAGTAGTTAGATGGGTCTGTAGAGTTTCCACCTTTATGCAGGAGAATAGTGAGAAAGGATTTCCATACGGTAGGGATGGTGGATTCCTGAATAGATCTGTTGATTAGTATAGATGCTGGATAGGCAATGGAGTCAGCAGCAAGTTTGAGGAAGGTAGGAGGTAGATTGTCAGTGGAGGGAGAGCAGGGTTTGAGTTTGTGAAGAAGAGATCTGATGTAGGAAGTAGGAACTGGATGTAAAGATAATAGTTGTTGGAAGGGGAAGGCAGAGAAGTTGTGTTATAGTTGGAAGGTATGAGTGTTTGGTTTCAATAAAGTGTTTATTGAGAAGAGTAGCAGTTTCCAGAGGAGATGTATGTGGGTAAGGGCAGGGAGTTGATGGATAGCCTGGAGAGAGAATTTTGTTAATAGTATAACAGAACTTGTGAGGGTTGGATTTGTTGTTGAATTGGGCAGAGTTATAAAAGGACTTTTTGTCGTTATTGGTTTGTTTTTGTTTTTTTGTAAGATTTCTGAGGTGTCTATGGAGCAGAAGTAATTCCTTTGTTTTTATCCAGGCTTTCCAAGCTCTCCCCCTTTTTAACATAAGGGACTTATTTTCATTTGAGAGCCAGGGAGCATATTTGGGTTTTATTCTAACCTTCCTAGAGGGAGCAAGGGAGTTCAGGGTATTCAGGAAGATGCTATTCTCATAGGTAGGTACTAGGCTATCGGCCCAAGGGCCTAAGTAAGCATAGCCAACAAGGTTCCCTGGCTGACTCCACCCAAGAAAGTTAATTTCCTGTGCCCCTGTTAAGCAGAGCCACAGAAGTGATCCCTGGGGTGTATTTCCTATTTCCCACCCACTCATCAAGATTTTTCGTGAAGAGTGCTAATGAGGAACTTTGCTTGACATAGATGGGTAGCTTGTTCCAGAGTATAGGAAGTCTTTGGGACAGGAATCTATCCCACCAGCATGTCCTGTTTATTGTGGTGACAAGTTTTAGGTCCCTAGAGCTTGTAGCTCAGAGGGATTGGTATTTCTTAAGGTGTAGCATGTCCAACAGCTCTGGATTTAACGTAGCTTTATATGTTAGGCAGAGATCTCCTCTTAGTAGGCAATATGCTACTGAGTAAAGCTGGAGTTTTTTGAGACGGTCAGTGTAGGGCATCTGTTTGAGGCCAGTAATCCTCTTTGTGAGGTACTTCCGTGGCATTTCCAGCTGCTGCAGATGTCTTGTGAGGTACATTCCAAAAGGGGAGTTGTACTCTATAATGGGTCTTATGAGTGCCGAGTAGAGGGGAACAATTGCCTTTTTTTTCCTGGATAAGAAACCTTTTGTGATGAGGTGTGCCACATAGAAGGATTTCCTGACTACTGTGGCGATGTGATTATCAAGGGAGAGACTATTGTCCACCTGGGTCCCAAGATCTCTTATCACACATTTGGCTTTAAGTAGACTGCTGTTTATGTGGTAGTTCATGTGTGCAGAGTTTTTACCAAAGGGGATGACAATGCACTTTTGGGGCATTGAGCTTGAGGCCATGCCTCTGACACCAGGCATCTGTGTCAGTGAGGCCCTTCTGTAGGATGTCCACATCATTTGGGGACTCTACTATGGCTTCTAGTTTGCAGTCATCTGTGAACTTCATTAGCCAGAGGCCTTCTGTGTTAGCCTGTACTTCAGAGAAGTAGATAACAAACAGGAGAGGTCCCAGGACTGAACCTTGTGGTACTCCACTTGTCACTGGTTTGAAGTCAGATTTGGAGTTTGCAGCTTTTACAGTGTGGGTTCTGTCAGTGAGCCAGTTGGCAACCCATCTTGTGAAGTAGGGATTTATACCTAGTTTAGTGAATTTAGCTATAATTCCAGAATGGGGGATAGTGTTGAAAGCCTTGGCGTGGTCAAGATAGGCTGTGTGAACCACCTTACCCTCGTCTACGGCTTTGGTGACTGCCTCAAAGAAGTCGATCAGGTTCAGAAGGCATGATCTGCCTTTCACAAACCCGAACTGCGTGGAGTCCAGAGTTTGGAGGTTACCAATGTCTTTTTTTATGAGTTCCATGATGATACTGAGAAGCTACTACAAGATAGAGCAAAATCCTTAAAAGGTAAGACACCTTTGATCATTATAAGTAAAAAACTAAGAGCTCTCATAAAATCATCCAAGGCAAATTTTGAGAGAAAAATCGCTAAGGACTCAAAAGACAATCATAAGGCCTTCTATAGCTATGTTAGAAACCTGGGAGGAAACTCCCAGATATGCTCAGAATTAGTTCAAAATGATGTAAAAATCACTGAACCTACAGACATTGCCAACATACTGGCTGACAGGTTCAGTGCAAACTCCCCCCCCCCAAAAGGAGAGATATCTATACCAGAGGATAGTAGCCCCCCAAACATCTCTAACGCTCAGGTGAGAACTGTTCTCTCCAAGGCGAAAAACACAGCATCCATGGGACCAGATGGTGTCCCAGGCTGTGTGCTCCATGAACTCAATGAGGAATTAAACCCGTTGTTAGGACAGCTGTTTAATCTTAGCCTCACCTCAGGATACGTACCCAAGGAGTGGCGCACAGCAACTGTGGTCCCACTTCACAAAGGCGGTGCCTCCACCGACCCTGGAAATTACCGTCCCATCAGCTTGACAAGCCTGATCTGCAAAGCTATGGAGAGGATCATAATGGAACTCATAAATAGAGATATAGGGGACTTGCAGACTTTGGATCCAACCCAGTTTGGCTTTGTCAAAGGCAGATCATGCCTTTTAAACTTGGTTGACTTCTTCGAAACAGTCACTAAGGCAATTGATGAGGGAAAGGCAGTCCACACAGCCTACCTCGACCTGGCAAAGGCCTTCGACACAATACCCCACTCAGGTATCATTGAAAAACTCATCAGCTTAAATGTAAACCCATACGTCACAAGATGGGTTGCAAACTGGCTAAGTGACAGAACCCACAGGGTCAGAGTTGCTAGCGCCATGTCAGACTCAAAGCCTGTCACAAGTGGTGTCCCACAGGGCTCAGTCCTGGGCCCACTCTTGTTCGGCATCTACTTTTCAGAAGTACAAGCAAACACAGTAGGGTTATGGCTGACAAAATTTGCAGATGACTGCAAACTGGGCGCCATAGTCGAGAATACATCTGACACAGATATCCTTCAGAAGGGTCTCATAGAAACGGATAACTGGTGCCAGAGCCATGGCCTAAAGTTAAACGCCAAGAAATGCATAGTCATACCCCTCGGGAAAAACAAGGTTACCCCTAGCTACCATATAGGTGGCAATCCACTGAGCACAGAAGAGGTTATCAGGGATCTGGGGACCCTGGTTGACAGTAACCTTTCGTTTGACACTCACGTTGCCAAAGTAGTTAGGAAGACCTTCTACATCGCCCACCTGATCATGAAGGGATTCACATCTAGATCAAGGGAGGTCATCGTCCCCCTGTACTCATCACTCATCAGACCAATGATTGAGTACAATGCCCCATTCGGAATGTATCTGACCCGACACCTGCAGCAGCTGGAAAGGCCCCAAAAGTTCCTCACCAAAAGGATAAAGGGCCTCAAAAATATGTCTTATGCTGCCCGACTGAAGGAACTCCAGCTCTATTCAGTCGCTTACCGTTTGCTCAGAGGTGATCTGTGCCTGACATACAAGGCCATGTCCAACCCAGAATTGATGAACATGCTTCACCTCAAAAAATCTAGATCCCTCAAAACCACAAGGGCGGGAGACTTAAACCTGGACACGGTTATTAATAGGACGTGTTGGAGGGACAGATTCATCACCCAGAGACTCCCTATGCTGTGGAACAAAATCCTGGTACATGTGAGGCAGAGCACCTCGCTGGCCTTGTTCAAGAGAAATCTTGACCAATGGATGGGAGATCGCAAATATACCCCAGGGATTACCTCAGTGTCACTGCTTAACAGAGGCACAGCAAAATAATGGGCATAGTTTCCTTCAAACTAAAGGGGTGGCGAAAGCCACAAAACTCTGGGCTAGGCTTATAAATGCCCTTGGGCAGATAGCCTAGTATGAACCTATGAACCTATATGTTCCATGGCCTTGCAGACCAGGCTCGTCAGGCTGGATGCTGTGTTTTTGGGTTTAGAGAGTGCAGCTTTTACCTGCATAGATGTGATTACAGGGACTCACTGTACTGTGAAGACTGGTAGAGATGGGTGAAGGCTGCCAGCCTAGCCAAATAGAATTTGATACATAATTCTGACATTTGTAAATATAAATGTAAAATACAGGCTTGTGTCTTAAATGTAAAGAAATGCTGTTTCAACAATGTGGCAACATTGCCATTTGCTTTAAGGAAAACTAAGTCAAGCATTTCTTATTGGTCCTTTGAAATTAAAATTACTTTGTCTATTCCTTTGAAGTTAGAATTTGGAGACGATGAGTCTAGAGTAAGCATCCTGCCTATTGTTTTAAGGCTGAGGTTAATGACCAGAATTTACATGTGGAATGTCCTTTATTGCTCTAAGTGTAAAAGAATGTAAATACAGTTAATGTGTAGCCTAGGAACTCCAGGAAGGCTGTAAACAAATTAAGTAATGTTTTATCAGAACTGCAGTTTCAATTTAAACAGTGAGAACCCGAGATTATTATGCATTTTTGCCTTGATATCCAACTTATCAGCACTCTGCCTGTGTCTTAAGTAAGTTATCTTAGAAGTGTGTTTCTTGTAGAAATAGCTAGGGCTATAAAGTTTAGACCAAGTGTTTTTCTGTTATATCAGAACTTTCCTACTGTATTATTTTAAGTTTCTGTGCGATCTCTGAACTCTTCAATAGCACTGTGGTGTAGTAATATTGTCTTGTGTTTTTAGTATTTATTATTAAATATTTTTAAACCCTTCTCAGATGTGGTTGGTTTATGTAGAGATAAGTTAATCTCTTGAGTACATTGCATATTTATAGAGTTTACTGTCTAAGTCACTCCTATAGCTTTAGCCCTGGTCTATACTACCAATTGGATAATAATATTGCACAGTAATAACTGGACAGCCTTTTAAGGGCCTTTGGGTAGCTGATAAATATTAGCTGGTGGTGGCAGTGATTACTACCGTATAGTCTGGATAAAGGGGCACAGCTGGAGAATCTTTGTCAGTCTTTCCCAGGAGTGTCTGTGAAGTTGTATAAATACTTAACTCAAAGTGTGTGTGTGTGTGTGTGTGTGTGTGTGTGTGTGTGTGTGTGTGTGTGTCAGCTACTTGGGCAAGGACACGAAGCACTGGTTGGACAGAGAAGGTACTGGAGGTTTTATCTTGCCAGCTAGGCTGAGATCTGGACCTTATAGCTGTGCCAGTGAGGAGTCTTATTGGGGATCTGGGGAGCACGGGAGCGACCAGCCCCAGACTGACTGTGATCTGTGTGCACTTAAGGGAAATTGTACTTTACTGTGTGTGTTTGTTTAACTTTCCTCTTATATGAGACGCTCTCTCACTGGTGTTAGTGGTGAGGATTGAGGCTCCTTGATTGCTGGGCCAGGGCGCAGGCGTCACGTGGTTTGCAGTGGTAGGATCCATTTCACATGTGTTTGGCAGTGGTGGGATATCCACATCACATATTAATTAGTTGGCAAATACTAATTGGCTTGTATTGGTGTGGGTAGAGTGAATCCTGTAGCTTATGTACAGTGATCTCTGAAGGTGTTTTGTACTCTAAATCAGCCATGCAGTGAATACTCAAAGTTCAGATCACAATTGTTTTATTTCTTTTGTTAGCTTAATTAGTCAGGGTGAGCAGGCTGCATGTCAGCAGAGGAGTATGGAAAGCTGACAAGGAGCTAGCTGGTGGAGATGTGCCAGGCCTTGGGACTGGTGCATGGAAACCTGACTAAAGCAGACCTGATTGCAGCCTTTGTTACAGGTGCATCAGAAAACAGCAACCAGGAGGACAATCAGACTCGTAGCGGAGATACAATATCCTTGGAGAATGGACAGCTCAACCTTTCTGTAGTGGACTTAAAAATCCAGCTGATGCTAAAGAGACTTGAGTTTGGACGCCAGGCGTTTGGAGATAGAAGCCAAAAAAAAGGAGCGTTAGAGGAGGCATGAGAGGGAAATGCTGACTCTTCGCTAGAGTCATGGAGGTAATGGGGAAGGGAGTAACTGGACCCCAGAAAGACAACAGGTCAGTAAATTTCTTCCGCAATTTAAAGAGGGGGATAATTTTGCTAGTTTCATTCATAAGTTTGAGAGGGTATGCAAACAGTATAGTGTTGACCAAAGGCTCTGGGTATGGTTCCTGACCCCATTACTCCATGGGAAAGCTGTAACTTTTCTGTCCAAAATGCCTGACTCTGTTTTGATTATACTGCTGTAAAAAATGTCTTTTAGAATGTTTTAAGCTAACAGCAGAAATGTATAGGAAAAAGTTTTGTGAGCATAGCCGCAAGGCAGATGAAAGTGTATGTGAATATGTTGCTGAACTGAGCACTTAATTTCATAGCTGGGTGAGTGGATGTCAGGTCATCACTTTTGAAGGGCTGGCAGACCTTTTGGTGAGGGATCAAGCCCTTAGCACTTTGCCTAAGGACATGAGGATCTGGTTAGCTGATAGACAGTGTGCTACTTCAGATGAGTTGGGGAAGAAGGAAGACCTATATCTGACCAGCAGGGCAGCCCTGCACAGGAAGGGGACCCCCAGTAATGCTCAGATGAGTTGGGGAAGAAGGAAGACCTATATCTGACCAGCAGGGCAGCCCTGCACAGGAAGGGGACCCCCAGTAATGCTCATGTGTTTAAAGTAACCCATGGTGGGCAAGGAGCCCATGGTGGGCAGCACAGACTGCCACAACAGAATCTGCCAGTAGTAGGGGAAGCCACTAGTCCAGATACACGTCCAGGGCTTAGGGTGAAATGTTTTGAATGCAACCAGTGGGGCTATGTGGCATACAGGTGTCCACGGAGGCAAGGTGGGGGAGTCAGTAATTGGGAAAGACAAAATGCCAATAGTAGGTTGTCTAGAGACAACAGGGGTACTAAACTACCATCCTGCAGATGTCCTGAAAGGGAAGGATTTGGATGAGGCAGTACCATGTTCTTATGCAGTTACTCGCGTTCAGGCTAGGAGACAAGCATGTTGGTCTGGTAGCCTGGGGGAGACCCAGACTCCATACTTGCAGCCAGGACTGATGAGGTGGTTACTTCAGGAAGGGAGCTACTTTGTAGCAGTGAGATTGAATGTGAGCCACAGCTGCTACTGATGTTCCCTTGGACAGAGTGACTGCAAAGGTAGAGGTGAGTAGTAGTAGTATCCAGGCTGACAGTGAGGCACCACTGTCAGAGGATGCCAGACTTCCTGTGGAAGGGGAGTTGGGAAGGGTTACAAGGAGAGAGTTGAGACAGACTCAGCTCTCAGACCCTACATTGCAAGTCCTGAGGCAGGTAGCTAGGGAGGCACCTGATTCTCAAGGGAAGGGGGAAATCTGTATACTGGGACAAAGGGTTACTGTACAGAGAGTGGACCCCTGAGGGTGGGCTAGAAGGTGAGAGAAGTACAGCAGTTGGTAGTACCTAGAGTCTACCATCTGGCACTTCTAGCCATAGCCCATGATATTCCCTTTGCAGGTCACATGGGCATAAAACGTACATAGAGATGTATTATGCAAAACTTCTCTTGGCCTGGAATTTCCAGAGATGTAACAGGGTACTGCAGGACCTGTGAGCAGTGCCAAAAGGTAGGCAAGGCAGGAGACAAGGTGAGAGCTCCTTTGATGCCTTTGCCTGTGATTGAGGAGCCATTTCAGAGGGTATCTATAGATATTGTGGGTCCTCTTGAGTACCCCAGGTTCCACAGGGTAAAAGTATATCCTAGTGGTAGTGGATTATGCTACAAGATACCCTGAGGTAGTGGCTTTGTCCTCCATTGAGGCAGAGCAGGTGGCAAATGCTTTGCTAGAGATTTCCAGCAGGGTGGGTTTCCCAAAAGAAATACTGTCTGACAGAGGTGCCGATTTCATGTCAGACCTATTGGCTTGTCTATGGAAGTCCTGTGGGGTGAAGCACATGAAGACCATCCCCTACCATCTCCAGACTAATGGTCTTGTTGAGAGGTTAAACTCTACAATCAAGTCCATGCTACGGGCATTTGCAGATCAATTTAAGAGGGAGTGATACAAATATTTGCCCCATCTGTTGTTTGCTTACAGAGAGGTTCCCCAGGAATCCACAGGTTTTTCACCC
Source organism: Protopterus annectens (assembly GCF_019279795.1). NCBI lineage: Eukaryota > Metazoa > Chordata > Ceratodontiformes > Protopteridae > Protopterus > Protopterus annectens. Next base: position 1,246,134,666 of record NC_056735.1, on the reverse strand, counting down.
TTTGAGTTGCTGTATGGGCATAGGGTGAGGGGACCTCTAGATTTAATTTGAGATGAGTGGGAAGGTGAGTGTGCGTCTCACAAGGAGTCTGTTGTGGCATATGTCCTAAACCTCAGGACAAGGCTCAGAGAACTCATGGGCTTGGCCCAGGAGAGCCTGGCAGAAGTCTGACAACAGAAAAAGGTGTGGTATGATAGGAATGCTCGAGCTTCAGAGTATGCTGTGGGGCAGCAGGTAATGGTTCTCATTCCTGTCAGACACAACAAGCTGCAAGCAGCTTGTGAGGGTCCCTACAAGGTGGTAAGAAAGGTAAGTGATGTTAACTACATGGTGGAACTGCTAGGCAGACGGCAGGGGCACAAATTGTACCATGTTAACATGATGAAACCTTACCATGATAGGGACGCCCTTGTGCTGAGCATTTGCAGTGGATTGCAGGAGGAGTCTGAGGGAGATCTGGGGACTGATCTCCTCAGTGAGGCTCGAGCTGACATCTCAGTGGAGGGGGTAGCAATGTCCCAGCAGCTATCTCCTACCCAGGTTCGAGAAATCCGAGCAGTGTTGCAGGAATTTGGGAACATGTTCACTGGGAAACCAGGTGCACCCACCTAGTGCAGCACCAGGTTGATACAGGACCCCAAAGGCCTATTAGGCAGGCCCCTTGTATGGTGCCTGAGAGAGTCAGACAGACTCTGAGGGAAGAGGTACAGGAGATGTTGGAACTAGGGGTGATTCAAGAGTCCAGCAGTCCCTGGGCCTTCCCAGTGGTTCTGGTGCCAAAGAAGGATGGCAGCACCAGGTTCTGTGTGGACTACAGGAAATAAAATAGTCACATAGTCTGATGCTTACCCCATGCCTACGACAGACGAGGCCCTAGAGCAACTGGGTGTGGGGCTAAGTATCTTACAACCATCAGTCTTGCCAAGGGTTACTGGCAGGTGCCCTTGACTCCCAGTGCTAGAGAGAAGTCAACCTTTGTGACTCCTTTTGGCTTGTACGAGTTCACAAAGATTCCCTTTGGGATGAAGAATGCCCCAGTGACTTTCCAGAGGCTGGTAGATCATATCCTAGTAGGAGCTGGAGGGGTTGCCCTTGCTTACCTAGATGATATTGCCATCTACAGCCATTTCTAGCCAGAGCACCTTCAGCATGTCAGGGAGGTGCTGGGCAGACTGCAGAGGGCAGGGTTGACCATTAAGCCAAGCAAATGTCAGGTGGGTATAGCAGGTGGGTCCTACTTAGGACATAGAGTGGGGAGTGGTAAGATAAGGCCAGAACCTGCCAAAGTGGAAGCCATTCAGGCTTAGCCTGCACCTGTTACTAAAAAGTAGGTGAGGGCATTTTAGGGGCATCAGGGTACTACAGAAAGTTTGTCCCCAGTTATAGTACCATAGCTACTCCCCTCACAGACCTGACAAGGAGGAATAGGCCAGATAATGTTGTGTGGACCCCAGCATGTGAGCAGGCATTCCTTTGGGAGGACAACCTGTGTTAGCCAGTCCAGATTACAGCAAAGAATTTTTGTGCAAGTGGATGCTTTGAACTCTGGGGTGGGGGCTCTACTTAGCCAGATTTCTTCAGAGGGAGAAGAGCACCCAGTGGTTTATCTCAGTCGTAGGCTCCAACCCAGGGAGGAATACTATGCAGCTGTAGAAAAGGAATGTCTAGCCATAGTGTAGGCACTGCAGAAACTTCAGCCTTATCTGTATGGAAGACAATTCACTGTAATGACAGATCACAACTCCCTAATATGGTTAAACAGAGCCAGCCAACAAAATGCCAAGTTGCTAAGATGGAGCCTGGGGTTGCAAGCATGCGAAATGTCTGTGCAGCACCGCAATGGGAGTAGCAATGCCAATGCAGATAGGCTCTCAAGACAGGGAATGGGGTGAGGTGCACTCAGATAGACCTTACCCTCTCAAGTGGCGTTTATCAATGGCCATTTGAAAAACTAGCTTGAGTTCTCCAGGTGGGGAGAGATGTGAAGGCTGCCAGCCTAGCCAAATAGAATTTGATACATAATTCTGACATTTGTAAATATAAATGTAAAATACAGGCTTGTGTCTTAATGTAAAGAAATGCTGTTTCAACAATGCGGTAACATTGCCATCTGCTTTAAGGAAAACTAAGTCAAGCATTTCTTATTGGTCCTTTGAAATTAAAATTACTTTGTCTATTCCTTTGAAGTTAGAATTTGGAGTCGATGAGTCTGGAGTAAGCATCCTGCCTATTGTTTTAAGGCTGAGGTTAATGACCAGAATTTACATGTGGAATGTCCTTTATTGCTCTAAGTGTAAAAGAATGTAAATACAGTTAATGTGTAGCCTGGGAACTCCAGGAAGGGTGTAAACAAATGATGTAATGTTTTATCAGAACTGCAGTTTCAATTTAAACAGTGAGAACCAGAGATTATTAAGCATTTTTGTCTTGATATCCAACTTATCAGCATTCTGCCTGTGTCTTAAGTTATCTTAGAAGTGTGTTTCTTGTAGAAATAGCTAGGACTATAAAGTTTAGACTGTGTTTTTCTGTTATATCAGAACTTTCCTGCTGTATTGTTTTAAGTTTCTGTGATCTCTGAACTCTTGAATAGCACTGTGGTATAGTTGTTTTGTCTTGTGTTTGTAGTATTTATTATTGAATATTTTAAACCCTTCTCAACTGTGGCTGGTTTATGTACAGATAAGTTAATCTCTAGAGTACATTGCATATTTATAGAGTTTACTGTCTAAGCCACTCCTATAGTTTTAGCCCTGGGCTATACTACCAATTGGATAATAATATTGCACAGTAATAATTGGACACCCTTTTAAGGGCCTTTGGGTAGCTGATAAATATTAGCTGGTGGTGGCAGTGATTACTACCGTATAGTCTGGGTAAAGGGGCACAGCTGGAGAATCTGTCAGTCTTTCCCAGGAGTGTCTGTGAAGTTGTATAAATACTTATCTCAAAGTGTGTGTGTGTGTGTGTATCTGCTACTTGGGCAGGGACACAAAGCATTGGTTGGACAGAGAGGGTACCGGAGGTTTTATCTTGCCAACTAAGCTGAGATCTGAACCCTATAGCTGTGCCAGTGGGGAGTCTTACTGGGGACCTGGGGAGCAACCAGCCCCAGCTGACTGTGATCTCTGTGTGCACTTAAGGGAAATTGTACTTTACTGTGTATATTTGTTTTCCTTTCCTCTTATATGAGACACCCTCTCTGATCTTAGTGGCGAGGATTGAGGGTATTTGATTGCTGGGCCAGGGCCCGGGTGTCACACTCTGCATTCTTCCTGTATAGATATGGGCTCTTTGGGGGGGGGGGTAAAGTTAGCACTGAACCTCTATCTGCCAGGATGTTGGCAATATCAGTTGGTTCTGGAATTTTCATGCTGTTGTGCTGTAACTCAGAGCAGATATGGGTGTTGCCATTGAGATTCTTGACATAACTATAGAATGCTTTGTGGTTGCCCTTAGAATCAGTGGCAATTTTGTTTTCGTAGCTAGCTTTGGAGGATCTTAGAAGGGATCTCAGCTTCTTACTGAGGCTGACCAGTCAGCTCCTCCACTCATGGGATTTTACTGTCTTTTGCAACAGTTTCTTCCTTCTGTTGTAGAGTTTGTTTATGGCAGGGGACCACCAGATTGGCTTCCTTGTTTTGGAGGATAGCGTCTTTGTTCTGTTTGGGATAGCACGATCCATGCACTCGTGATGATGTGTGTGACCAGGAGTGTATCTATGTAGAAGCACTTATAAATACTCTGCATACTATAAAGAAATTCTTCAAAAGTGCTTATGTACGCTTCTTGCAATTGTTGTGATGAATGATGATACGTGTGGTTAGGGTTGTGCCTACACATGACCATTCATAGATAATTTGTATACCATAAGGAAATTTTGAAAAGTGCTCATATGCAAAGAGTTGAAACAATATGTAATGGTTGATTTTACTTGAGTTTTGTTCAAGTTTGATACTTAAATATAGGATCACTAATAAGAAACTTTATCTGCATTTTTGTTGATCTGTGCTTGAAAAAGAAAGCACTTGACGCCGTATATGCAAATGAGGGGAAATGAAGATTCTGAGAGACTGGCTACCATTATCTTTTCTGTGTGCATACTATTTGAATGGCGCACTACTGAATTTAAATTCTTTGATTACACCTCCTATGAAGGGAAGAGCCTAAAAGATGCTTGGAAGCGAATAGGCATCATGATCCACCCTTGTTTACTTATTTGAATCCGCTGATCGGATGAGTGTATAGCTTGATTTGCATATAATTGACATCCAAAAAGGCGGGAAACGGAAGTGCTTGAAATGACATATGCAAATAAGGTGGGGTTACATTGTAAAGGATTGGTTGAAAGGAACTTCTTAGTATACATGGATTGGATGGCTACATAGAGGTATACTATTTAAAATGAACATTAGTCCCATTTTTACATCACGATCTGAAGAAGATTTTATCAAAAGCGCTTATTGTGTGGATTCTAAGGGACTTTTATTCTACTTTTATTTGTTTGTTTATTTGTTTTATTAAACAGACTTCAAGCTTTGGACCAAAGCCTGTTTGTGGATAATATTGGATTTAAGAAGCAATTTTCGGTGAACTTGCTGTCTTTGTTTCTGTAAGTGCTTATAGAGTGCATTTGTGTAGGATTCAACAGTCGTAACTGTATTGTCCATCTGCATGGGTGTCATGAAGTTCGCCACTTCTGTCTTAAGAAGCATGAAGTTGGCTTTGGAGAAATTTTTTACCATGGTTTCCTTAATGGTGGGTGCGGGCGGGATACGGATATCTAAGGTGATTAGCTTATGGTCGGATCTGACCAAGCAGGAGTTGATTTCAGGTGTGGAACACCGGTCACTCGTGTTGGTAAGACTTAGATCTAGGATATTGTTGCCCCTGGAGGGGGTGTGGATAAGTTGATCCAGGGCATTCGAATTTATGAATTCCAGAAAGCGTTGAGCAAAGGACTTGGTACATGAGTAGTTTTCCCAGTTAATGTTGGAGTAGGTGAAATCGCCCATTATTAGGGTATTTGGTTGAACCTTAATATTTTCCAGTATATCAAGAAAAGGAGTGGGAATCCTGGGGCATTGTGGGGGATCTGTAGCAAGCTACAGTTTGGATTGCACTTTTGCCCAGGGTTAGTTGCACTTGGATAACTGCGGATGCATTATGCTGCTCAACTTGCCTGGAGATGTGGATATCCTTGATGAATATGGACACACCTCTGCCTTTGGTGTTCTGGTCCAGGTTAGATGGCTGAAAAGTGTAGTATGAGTTATAGCCTAGTAAGGCAGGGGTGCTCTCTAGAGCCTTGAACCAGGTCTCAGTCACTGCACAGATATCGATTTTCTCCATTTTAATGAGTGCCTCGAGTGAATGCATTTTGAGATTGACTTGTAGCATTGCCCTCAGTTTTTGCTTACCTGTTCCTGTTAAGGTGGTGAATTTGTCATTTGAACCTTGCCTAAAAATAGGCACTATAGGGGTGGCAAGAGCCGTACCCAGTATCCAGAATCCGTGGGGCGACAGGTGCAGGCCATCTCTGGCAAAGCATCGTGGTCTGTCAACCATGTCGTCCCAGGAAGGCAGATACTGGATCCCCTTAGAATGACACCAGAAGCTTAGCCAATTGTTGAACTCAATCATTCTGTCCTTGTACTGCGGTATCATTCTGGGGTGATGGCAGGATGCTACTCAGGGCTTGGGTCATACCTGCCTGTGATACAAGATCGGAGAGCTCTTCCATGTCTCTCTTCATGTAGTCCAGGGAGGTACCTCTCAGGTCATTCACACCAACATGGGAAATGACAGAGTCATGTTTGTACTTGTTGTGGAGTGACCTGATTGCATGGGTTATGTGGCAGATCCTGGCACCCGACAGGCAGCGGACAGTAACCTTCTCCTTGTTTAGCCTGGTGAGTGGGATATCAGTGTGCCTGACTATAGTCACCTATGACTAGTGTGTTGGGTATGTTGGTTTGCCTTATGGGCTGTGATTTATTGGCACACTGAGTCTGTGTGCTATGTATTGAACCTAGTAACTGCATCATTGAGAGGGATTTGTTTAAGGATGGACCAGTCAGTGGTGGATAGAATAGAGCTGAACTGGCCTACATTAAAATTAGAAAGTTTTCGGCAATCTCTATAAAGGTGGGATTTTTGGGGGTTGGATGGTGTATCTAAGGACCGAGGTGGGGAGCTGGTCGCTAAGTTGGTCTGGTAGGGTAGTGGGGTTGTGGTAGTAGTGAGGGGAGTTTTTGAGTATCCAGTCAATTATGGAGCTGAAAGATGGGTTTTTATGGAGGTGGGTGACGATATCAGTTGATGGAAACCATGCAGGTTGATGCTGAGTTGTGAAGAGTCCATTTTAAGCTTTGACCTATCTAGGGTAACATCGCCTGTTTTGGTGGGAAGCCTTCTAGCTTATCAGTGGGAGTGGCAAGCACTATGTAGCCTATCTACAACAAGATCCAGATACAGATTCTTAGTTTTAGCACTTGAATTTGCTTATTTGTGCTCAGCAGTTGTTCAGAACTTGTTGTAAGCAGTAAATAAACTACAAACTACTACAGCACTCAACCTTCCTCATTACCTAGTGGAAAACCATTTTTGTACTTAGTTTCCTCACTTGCCTAGAGAAAAACAGCTCTTGTACTCCCTTTCCTCACTTGTCTAGAGCAAAATATTTTTTTATTCAGACATGTCCAAAGGTCAGCTCCCAGTGTTCTCTCCTGTCTGTCTGATGAGTCTGGGCATCTTGGGGCAATGTACCTCTCCTCCTACCACCCAACACTACAAACTACGAGAGATGCACTTATCTAGCCAAACTAGAGGTAAGGCTCTCTCCAACCAAACTTGACAGTCAAGAGGAGAAGGTAAACAATTGCACCACACCACACTCATCACATAGTCCCACTAAACCTACACCACCAAATTCCACACACAGAAACACAAAAACATTTGTGGAGACTCTCAGTAATAATCTGCTCAAGCAACAGAGACCTCCAAAGCAGAAACGCAAGCATCCTCCCCCCACCAACACAACCCAAATGACGAAGACTGTGTGCCACTCAACCACAGCCCATAAGGCAAAACAACATACCCAACACACTAGTCATAGGTGACTTTATAGTCAGGCACACACTGATGTCCCACTCACCAGGCTAAACAAGGAGAAGGTTACTGTCAGCTGCCTGTCGTGTGCCAGGATCCGCCACATAACCCACGCACTCAGGTCACTCCACAACAAGTAGAAATATGACTCTGTGATTGTCCATGTTGGTGTGAATAACCTGAGAAGTGCCTCCCTGGACTACATGAAAAGAGACATGGAAGAGCTCTTTGATCTTGTAACTGGTATGACCCTAGCCCCGAGTAGCATCCTGCCATCGCCCTGAATGATACCGCAGTACAAGGACAAAATGATTGACTTCAACAATTGGCTAAGCTTCTGGTGTCATTCTAAGGAGATCCAGTATTTGTCTGCCTGGGACAACATGCTTGACAGACCACGATGCTTTGCCAGCGATGGCCTGCACCTGTCACCCCTGGGATTCCAGATACTGGCAAAGGCTCTTGCCGCTCCTGTAGTGCCTTTTTTAGGCAAGGTTCAAATGACAAATTCGCCACCGTAATAGAAACAGGGAAACAAAAACTGAGGGTAATGCTACTCAGTGCAAGAAGTCTAAACCTCAAAATGCACTCACTCGAGGCACTCCTTAAAATGGAGAACATCGATATCTGTGCAGGGACTGAGACCTAGTTCAGGGCTGCAGAGAACACCCCTGCATTACCAGGCTATAACTCATACCACACTTTTCGGCCATCTTAACACCAAAGGCAGAGGTGTGTCCATATTCATTAAGGATAGCCACACCTCCAGGCTAGTTGTTCAGCATAATGTATCTGAGGTTACCCAAGTGCAACTAACTCTGGGCAAAACTGCAATCCAAATTGTAGCTTGCTACCATTCCCCACCATGCCCCAGGATTCCCACTCCTCTTTTCCTGATATACTGGAAAATATTAAGGTTCAACCAAACACCCTAATATTGGGCGATTTCAACTATCCCACCGTTAACTGGGAAAACTACTCGTGTACCAACTCCTTCGCTCAGCACTTTCTGGAATTCATTAATTCCAATGCCCAGGATCAACTTATCCACACCCCCACCAGGGGCAATAGTATCCAAGACCTAGTCATTACCAACCTGAAGTTAATTCCTCACTGGTCAGATCCGACCATAAGCTAATCTCCCTAGATATCCACATCCTACCCCCACCCCCCATTAAGGAAACTATGGCAAAGAATTTCTCCAAAGCCAACTTCATGCTTCTTAAGACAGAAGTGGTGAACTTCATAACAGCCATGCAGATGGACAATACAGTTACGACTGCTGAATCCAACACAGATGCACTCTATAAGCACTTACACAACTGCATGGATCATGCTATCCCAAACAGAACCAAGATGCTATTTGGTGGTCCCCTGCCATAAACAAACTCTACAACAGAAGGAAGAAACTGTTGCAAAAGAGAGTAAAATTCCATGAGTGGAGGAGCTGCCTGGTCAGCCTCAGTAAGAAGCTGGGCTCCCTTATAAGATCCTCCAAAGCTAGCTATGAAAACAAGATCAGCACTGATTCTAAGGACAACCCCAAAGCATTCTATAGCTATGTCAAGAATCTCAATGGCAACACCCTGATCTGCTCTGAGTTACAGCACAATGGCACAAAACTTACAGAACCAACTGATATTGGCAACATCCTGGCAGATAGGTTCAGTTCTAACGTTACCCCTCTCATCCCCTAAACGACCCATATCTATACAGGAAGAATACAGAGTCCCTGTAATCACAACTACACAGATAAGAGCAGCACACTCTAAAGTCAAAAACACAGCATCCATGGGACCGGACAACAGGCCAGGCTGCGTTTTACATGAACTTCAGAATGAACTGGCTCCCAACCTAAGCACCATGTTCAATCATAGCCTCACGTCAGGCTTTGTGCCCACTGAATGGCGTACAGCAACAGTTATCCCATTCCACAAAGGAGGAGCCACCACTGATCCTGGGAACTGTTAGCCTGACGAGCCTGGTCTGCAAGGCCATGGAATGTATCATCATGGAATTCATAAACAAAGGCATTGGTAACCTCCAAACTCTGGACCTCACCCAGTTCGGGTTTGTGAAAGGCAGATCATTCCTCCTGAACCTGGTCGACTTCTTTGAGCCAGTCACCAAATCTGTAGACAAGGGTAAGATGGTTCACACAGCCTATCTTGACCTCGACAAGGCTTTCAACACCATCCCACATTCTGGAATTATAACTCAACTTACTAAACTAGGTATAAATCCTTATGTCACTAGATGGGTTGCCAACTGGCTCACTGACAAAACCCACACTAAAAGTTGCAAACTCCAAATCTGACTTCAAACCAGTGATAAGTAGAGTACCCCAGGGTTCAGTCCTGAGACCTCTCCTGTTTGGTATCTACTTCTCTGAAGTACAGGCTAACGAAGTTCGGAGATGACTGCAAACTAGGAGCTATAGTCGGGTCCCCAAATGATGTGGACATCCTACAGAAGGGCCTCACTGAGACAGATGCCTGGTGTCAGAGCCATGGCCTCAAGCTCAGTGCCAAAAAGTGCATTGTTATCCCCTTTGGTAAAAACTCTGTACCCATGAACTACCACATAGGCGTCAGTCTTTGTAACGCCGAATGTGTGATAGACCTTGGGACCCAGGTGGACAGTAGTCTCTCCTTTGATGATTACATTGCCACAGTAGTCAGGAAATCTTTTTACGTGGCACACCTCATCACAAAAGGGTTCTTATCCAGAAAAAAGAGGTCATTGTTCCCCTCTTCTCGACACTCATTAGACCCATTATAGAGTACAGCGCCCCTTTTGGAATGTACCTCACAAGACATCTGCAACAGCTGGAAATGCCACAGAAGTACCTCACAAAGAGGATTACTGGCCTCAAACAGATGCCATACACTGACTGTCTCAAAAAACTCCAGCTTTACTCTGTAGCATATCGCCTACTCCAAGGTGATCTCTGCTTAACATATAAAGCTATGTCAAACCCAGAGCTGTTGGACATGCTACACCTAAAGAAATCCCAATCCCTCCGAGCTACACACTCTAGGGACCTAAACCTTGTCACCACTATAAACAAGACATGCTGGTGGGATAGATTCCTGCCCCAGAGACTTCCCATACTCTGGAACAAGCTACCCATCTATGTTAAGCAAAGATGTCCTTCATGAATGCATCTGCAGTCATAACAAATGGGTTGTCCTGTCGTCAGGCAGCCCTTCGGTCGGCCGGATTCCAAAGTCTGGGTCCGGCCGCTGATGTCGCACTTCACCCGGCGTCATCTCTGCTGGTCTTGGTATAAAGGCATCAGCCGGCGCCATTTTCCTCAGTCTTTCTTGCAGCGTGGCGCCGAAGCAGAAGCTGTTCGCAAGTGCGGTCGGTCAGATCCAGAGATTACTACTACCGAATACTACTTGAAGACTTCTAAAAGCTAAGTACCCGTTGGGGACTCTTTCTTGCCTCAGCCGATGTCAGAAAAAGTCAATAACTGTTTAACTTGTGGGAAACAAATACCTCATAAAGATTTCCACTCTTACTGTCTGCCTTGCTTAGGCCCAGACCATGGCGTAGCAGCCTGTTCGCCTGTGCTTCCTTCAACCGGCGAGCGCTTAGGCGTCGGTCGGAGTTGCTGAACAGTTTTTCGGCTCAGATTTTGCGTACATTATGCCGTCGGATCCTCCGACTACCCAAATTGTTAAAAAGCAAAGAAAAGACCGACACTTTCGCGGTCCGCGGTTTCGGCGAAACCACGGTTAAGCAAGCCAGCGAGTGTCTCGGTTTCGGCGAACCGAGAAAACTGGTCAATCTTCAGCGAATCCATGACTACTACTGAGGCTCCTGCTACCTTACCTGAATCGGCCTCAGAAATTTTGCCTACAACTGTGGTTTCTAGTGATTTATCAGACACCATCCCTTTGGATGTCTCTACCCCAGCACGTGGTGCTGCTAGACCCCCTGCAGCCATGTCTATCAAGGCCTTTGCCAGGGCTAAAGCAGCCAAATCTGCTAAATCAGTGCCTATTAAACCTCCCTCACACAGGCCCACTTCTAGTTCACAAATGCTTACTCTGGCAGAAGATTTAATATCCTTAATTAGGGGGTCCCAATCTCACCCAGACAGGGCCTCTCAGCCCCCAGAAAAGAGACCTAGGGCAGAGCCCCCCGAGCCAGTGTCCTCTGATGATTCTGCGGATGACTCAGACATTACAGACCAGCCAGAGGATCCTTTTTCTACTTATGAAGACTCTGATGCTGAAGAATCCATTCCAGCTGCCTCTCCACCAGAGGAATTTTCCTTTGGGGAAACCTTACATGCCATGAGAGAACAATTCCAATGGCAGGGACAAGATTTCTCAGATTCAAGAAAAAGGCTTAGGACTTTTCTGCACTTACCACAACATAGGCCCTTAGCTATACCTCCTGTTCTGCCTGTTGTGGATGATGCATTTAACGATGTCTGCACTGCTCCTGATTCTTTACCTCCAGCCCCTGCCAAACCTGATAGATTTTACAGGGTGCCAGACACTCATCACCACCTATACAAGGCCCCACTGGCAGACCCGAAACTATTTCCCAGGGGCCTAAGGCAGTAGCCTCGACCACAGCAAAAACCCTATTCCTTCTGAAAGGGAATCCAGGTCCTTAGAGATGGGGAAAAAGTTTACACCTCTGCTACTCTCTCAGCTAGAGCTTTAAACTGTCAGTTTCACATGATCCAATACCAAGAGTTTATGCTTGATAAGTTAACTAAAAAACTGTCCTCTGATGAATCTTTAGATAAGAAATATGTATTAGAAATGGTGAATAACATCCAACAGGTTAGTAACCATTCCTTAAAATGTGGCTATGATGCACTGGAGGCTTCATTTAGATCAGCCATGACTGGCACAGTGATAAGAAGACATGCATGGTTGAAAGAACAGGTCTTACGGATCATGTTAAAGCAAAGCTATTAGATGCTCCTATGGATAAGGCCAGTCTATTTGGTACACCTGCCCAGCAAGTAATGAAGAAAATGGAAGAAAAGGCAAAATCTGTACAAACAGTTAAAGATTTCTTACAGGTTCAGCCCCAAGGTTTAGCAGGAACTGGCCTGCCAAAATTGGTCCTTTCCTGACTCCACAAGATCCCAAAGGGGCAGGAATAGGCGCTCTGGAGGCAGAAATCAATCCAGAGGAGGTGCCTACAGAGGACGACAGTGGCAAGGCAATAACCGAGGCACAGACACAACCACTGCCACTGCAACAGGACAATCACAGTGACTTGGCTCTAACTCCGCCTACCAGGGAGCAAATAGCAGCACCATTAGGCGGAAAGTTAGCCTTATTTTCGAAAAATTGGCACTATATCACAAAAGACAAGTGGATTTTGCAAACCATAGACCAAGGCTACCGGTTCCACTTCCACACCTTACCAGTAAAAGAGGAATGCCAAACCTGCCTCCAAATCAAAAAATAGAAGCTCTGCAGCAGATAACGGAATTAACAAAGATGAGAGCTGTGGAAAGAGTACCAATAACAGAACAGGGCAAAGGATTCTACTCCAGACTCTTCCTAGTACCAAGAAAAGAGAAAAGTTGGAGACCTATTCTCGACCTGTCCATCTTAAACACATACATCATTGTCCCAAAATTCAAAATGCTGACCCTACAGCAACTTCTTCCCATGCTGGGCAAGGAGTGTTGGCTGGTAACTCTAGATCTCAAGGAGGCATACCTGCACGTCCCCATTCGACCAAATTGCAGAAGATACCTCAGATTTCTTGCAGGATCAGAGCATTATCAATTCTCAGCATTGCCCTTTGGCTTATCTACTGCGCCCAGAGTATTCACAAAATGCCTGGCATCAGTAATCGCTCACTGCAGAGTACAGGAATCCAAATTTATCCATACCTGGACGACTGCCTGTTACAAGCGGACAACAAAAGCAAGCTGACAACAGATTTACAAAGGGTCATTTACTTGCTACAAGCCCTGGGATACACAGTTAATTTACAAAAGTCAAGGCTGATACCATCCCAAACAAGAACATTCTTGGTGGAATTGGACACAGTAAAACAAATGGCATTCCTAACTGCAGAAAAACAAAAGAACTCCCTCTTTACTTCTTGGCATTAACAAAGCAGAACAAACTAACAGCAAGAAAAGTTCTGCAGGCCTTGGGCTTCATGGCATCATGCATAATCTTGGTCCCACATGCCAGACTGCATATGAGAAAGCTACAGTGGTACCTAAAGAATTTATGGTCTCAACACAGGCACAGCTTAGAAGCAGAAATACCACTAATCCCATGCCTAAAACAGGAGTTCCTATGGTGGGCTCAAGCATGCCAGTCAAACCCAGGCTTACCCTTCCACAACTTTCGAGCAAGCCAAACCATCACAACGGATGCCTCAGACCTAGGATGGGGGGACGCACATGCTGGACAAATGAGTACAAGGATTGTGGACTCAGGACCAGCTGCACCTGCACATAAACCAAAAAGAAATGCTGGCAGTAAAACTGGCAATCCAAAAATTCAGACCATTCCTCAAAGAAGGCCATTTGATGATAAGGACAGACAACACCACAGTCATGTGGTACATCAACAAACAAGGAGGCACTCATTCATACCCCCTATGCAGAATGACTTTGGACCTTTGGAATCTGGCTCTCAGCTACAACATCCAGTTACAGGCAATATTTGTACCGGGAAAAGAGAACACCCTAGCAGACATGTTAAGCAGAACCACCTCGGATGCTCACGAATGGATGCTACACCCGGACATCTTCAAGGCCATCACAAAGAAATGGGGAATGCCACAAATAGATATATTCGCTTCCCCACTCAATCACCAGCTCAAAAAATTCTGCACAAGGACATTCCACCCACTTGCATGGAAGGTGGATTCTCTCTCCTTCAGCTGGAAAGGCCTGACAGCATATGCATTTCCACCTCTTCCCTTGATACACAAGGTACTACTGAAAATCAAAGAGGAACGTCCAAGGATAATCCTGATAGCTCCGAACTGGCCAAGACAACACTGGTACCCATTGCTGAGGAGCATGTCTCGGGAGAAAATGTGGTCAATTCCCCTGATGCCTTTGATGTTAACTCAGAACAACTACAACATCATGCATCCAAACCTAAAAACCTTGCAACTGACTGCCTGGAACATCACATAGCAGCAACTAACCCAGATCTTTCCCAAAGGGTTAAAGACATTATCCTTGAAGCCCGCAGACCTTCAACAAGAAGGAACTATGCAGGAAAATGGAAAAGGTTTGTCATTTGGAGTACTGAAAGAGGAAAAGATGTGTCAAACATAGATATTGCTAACATTCTGGAGTACTTGGCAGAGCTTCTACATACAGGCCTGTCCTATTCCTCCATCAAGATACATGCATCAGCTATTTCAGCAGAATACAGCTTTGATCCACCTGTCTTTTCACATCCTCTACTCAGGCAGTTCCTGAGGATCAAGAATGTAAAACCTCCTAGGAAACCACCATTACCAGCATGGGACTTGAACTTTGTGCTAGAAAAGTTGACACTCCCTCCGTTTGAACCAGCAGCAACAGCAGATCTACAACACCTGTCATGGAAAACTGCTTTCCTACTGGCAATTACCTCAGCAAGGAGGGTTTCGGAACTACAGGCCTTAATGGCAGTGCAACCCTTCCTAGTCCTCCATCAAGATAGGGTGTCCATGAGAACTAATCCTACATTTATGCCTAAGGTGGTATCCAGGGTGTCTTTAAACCAGGCAATTCACCTACCTACCTTCTTTCCCAATCCACAAAACAGAGGGGAAAGAATGCTGCATACCTTGGATGTACATAGACAGTTATGCTACTACCTGGACAGAACCAAAAGTAACAGAAAAACTGACCAGCTTTTTGTAGCCTATGCAACAGGAAGGGAAGGAAAAGCAATTTCCAAACAGACAATCTCCAAATGGATAGGAAATTGCATAAGATTCTGTTACTCCTACCATGGAAAACCAATTCCACAGAACATAAGGCCTCATTCTACAAGGGCTACAGCCACTACCACAGCTTTCTTATGAGGAGTGGCAACCAAGGACATTATTGAGGCGGCTACTTGGACCTCCGTGCATACATTTGCCAAGCATTATAATTTACCTCTATATTCTAGATCCCGAGCAGGGTTTGCCACTGCTGTACTGCAAGGGATCCTAACCACACCATAATTTTTCTTCCTCCTCCCCTAGTTGGCTATGGTATTCTACCCATTTGTTATGACTGCAGATGCATCCATGAAGGACATAGTACAGTTTTGTACCTACCATAAATGTAGATGTCCGAACTGGATAGCATCTGCAGTCAGGATTACCCTCCCTCCTTCCCCTCTGTGGTACTCATAGGGTATTTACCCTCCTAATAGCTAGCTGGGGGGGGGGGGTCTCTTATGGTGTATTTGTTTGTATATATGTACATACATGCTTATTTTTGTGTTTGCCTTCTACCTTTTGGAAACATTGGCATTTATCCAAAATTTAGCCTTCCAAGAGGGCAACTGGCATCTGGGGCAAGAAACACTGAGGAAAATGGCGTCGGCTGATGCCTTTATACCCGAAGACCAGCAGAGATGACGTCGGGTGAAGTGCGACATCAGCTGAAGCCGGACCCAGACTTTGGAATCCGGCCGACCGAAGGGCTGCCTGACGACAGGACAACCCATTTGTTATGACTGCAGATGCTATCCAGTTCGGACATCTACATTTATGGTAGGTACAAAACTGTACTTTCTTCATTAACACTCTTCAAGAAAAATCTTGATGAGTGGATGGGAAATAGGAAATACACCCAGTGGATCACTTCTGTGGCTCTGCTCGACAGGAGCACAGGAAATTAACTTTCTTTGGTTGGCATAAGCCAGGGAACTTTGTTGGCTAGGCTTACTGAGGCCCTTTGGCCGATAGCCTAGTACCTACCTATGAACCTATGGTGACGGTTTCATAGGGAATATAGTGGCAAAACCAGGATAAGATATTCTCTAAAGTGGATGAATTGTTTCCAGGAGGAATATGGATGGCAGCAACAGCTATTTTTTTTGTGAGGATTAAGGCGGCAGTTAAGGTTGATGACTTCAGCGGGGTGAAAGTCAGGGATGGGTGTAGGGAAAGATGAGAGATTGAGGCTATTGGAGTGGAGGATGGCTACATCACCCCCTTTTTTGGGGAATCTGTCAGACCAATAAATACAGCTTGATGGGAGAATTTCATTGTTAGTGATATGTGGCTTAAGCCAGGTTTCAGATAAGGAAAGGATGTGAGGGTTTGTATGTGTTATCCAGGCATGGAAATCGGTGATTTTGTTGGTTAGGTTTTTAATATTTAGAGAGTATATTGCTATGTGCTTGGATATGGATGAGTTTAGTGTAAGAGGCTGGGTATGGTGAGAGGTGTTTGGATTAGGAAGGGAGGTAGAAGATAAGGGGTGGGTTATTTGAGGGGAGAGGGGGAGGGTCCAGGGTTGAGGTGGACATCCCACGATATGAGTAAGTTTTTAGTGGGAAGGAGGAGTACAGTAGTACATAAATGTAGTTTGTGTAACTTGGATTTAGATTTGTAGGTAGGAGGATGGATTTGCAGTATAAACAGTT
Source organism: Protopterus annectens (assembly GCF_019279795.1). Taxonomy (NCBI): domain Eukaryota; kingdom Metazoa; phylum Chordata; order Ceratodontiformes; family Protopteridae; genus Protopterus; species Protopterus annectens. The sequence continues at coordinate 1,246,117,960 of NC_056735.1, read as the reverse complement.
TGTGAAGAAAGAGTTGGAGAGGTTGAAAAGGCTGAGGAGATATGAAAGTAGGAAGCTGTAGAATGAGTGTCAAAGGTATAGGAGGTAGGAGAGCATAAAAGAGAATAAGGAAGGTGTGAGTGATAAGAGGTTAGAGCAGAGAGTAGTAGTAGGAGTGAGATGGTAATAAGGTATTTCATTTTTTGATGGAGGGTGTAGGGGTTATAGACAGGGTGTAGGTAGGGGAAAGAAGTGATGTATTTGGAGTCGGACAGGAGGTAGTTTGTCAGTGGATGTTGGGGAAGGAATTGGAGGGAGTGGATGGTATAAAGGAAATTGTAATGCGGTGGGTGGGAATGGGGGTATGGTAAGGGAGCGAAGTGAGCCCAAACGGTAGTGAGCGCAAAAGGAGCAGGGCTAGCCCGAGCTGGAAACAGCTGTTGAGAAAGACAATCAATGACCATTAGGGAGAGAAAGAAAGTAAGTTAAGGGTAGAGTATAAGGGAGAGAGAGGTGTTTGAAATAAGTAGATACGAAGAATCTAAGGAGGAGAAAAGAACAGAGACAAGAGCAATAATGATTGTAGAGAAAGAGTGAGGTAGGTAGAGAAAGGTTTAGTAGAAGAGTCTAGGAAATTAAGCTTGGACAAAGTAGAGGGGTGCATTCTGGTAGTATGTATTAGACTAGGAGCCAGCAACATTTTAAATACAGGATACAGTAAAACATACTTTGGTTAACTTAGAAGAGTGGGGAGTTTAAAAGGTGTCTGGGAGGTCAGAGGTTGTAGTTATGCTGGAGTCTGCTGCCGTTGGTCACACTGAGGCAAGCCCAATATTTGTAGCAGTGTCAAGCACTAAAATTCTAGAAAAGACAATAAATAGAGCAGTGAGGTTAGGTGGGGAATAGGAGGATAGTAAAAAAAATTAGAACAATACTGTAGCCAATGATAGGAGCAAAGGTAAAACCCAAAACAGTACAAAAACTAAGTTAGTGTATAATAGGATTGAAACCAGCTATGGAATAGTAATTAGTTATATAAGCATTGAATTTTGGGCTAATGTGGTGGAAGACTGGTACTATTTCAACTATGGTGAGAGTAATTATAGGCTAGGGTGCTAGTGGGTAACTGAAAGAAACAACAAGGGAAATAATCATCTTGCATTTCAAAACTCCTGTAATGCAACAGTTAGTAGGAGCTAAGGAATAACCAGGAGCAGAAAATAACATCTAGCAGAAAGGCAAGTAGTGTTTCAAGGCTAGAATGAACTTTGAAATGTCCTACTGCTAATATAACTTCCAGTGGGACAGCTAGTAGTGTTTTAACGTGAACAGGACCTTAGAAATGCCCACAGGCTCTAATTACACACCTTGCAGAAACTAGTAGCATTTAAAATCCAAGAATGGAGCGTAGAAATTCCCACAAACTCAAATTATACCTATCACAGAAGCTAGAAACATTAAAATGCAAACAGGAGCTCAGAAATGCCCACAGGCACTAATTACACCCCTCACAGAAGCTTGTAGCATTTAAAACACTAGAATGGAGCATAAAAATTTCCATAAGCTTAAATTATACCCCTTACAGATGCTAGAAGCGTTTAAACACAAGTAGGAGCTTAGAAATGCCCACAAGCTCTAGTTACACCCCATTGCTGAAGCTGGTAGCGTTTTAAAAATGCAGTAGGAGCTTAGATGTATCCACGATTTAAAAATAGCATCTAGCGGAGCAGTTAATAGCGAGTCAACACTAATGGGAGCATTAGAAATGTTCTGGAACAATTATAATATCAAGTGGAGCAACAATAGGGCTGCTATGCCAAGATGTGTATAGGGCAGAGAAATTCTAGGAACCAGCAAGTAGAATGCACTAATTGTTAAGCGCTACTGCCAATCTGTAAATTAACTGTAGCACTAACATTTAATCTGAAGTAGTTACTTCATTTGATCTGCAACCTGTGGGTAGTCTGATCCGACCTCGGATCTGAACCGGCAGCTTTCCAAGCTTCAAGATCTGGGCTCCTAGCTCCTCCCCCCTACCCATAATCCCTTACTACCAACCACATTACCTCAGATCGTTTTTTGCCGCGGCTAAAGACAGTTGCTTCCTAGTGAAGAGCTCCTGGCCTGGTGAGATTGTTCCTTTTTCTAATACTTAAAACCTAGTGTAAATTGTGTGCGTGTTTTAGCGTCAAACCCTATCAAACCCACTTAAAAAAAAAAAAAAAAAAACTTTTTTCCCTTAGTTTAAATTTGTCTCTCCCCCTCCCCCCCTTAGTGTTTGGGTGTGTGTGAGAGAGAATTATGGCTGAGTCTAAGGCTATATTTTCGAAGTGTACTGAGTGTGGCCACAAGCTCTCCCCAGCTGATGGCCACATTCAGTGTGTTTTATGTCTGGGGGCAGCACATTTGTCGGAGGCCTGCCAGATTTGTGCGGCCTTCAACCCTCGGGCACTTAGGGACAGGAAGAACAAGCTGATCCTGGCGGGAAAACTCCCTCAGGAATCAGCTTCTTCTTCCTCTCCCAGCCGGGTCCAAGCTACTCCTGTAGCTTCGGAGCCGGTTACTCCCTTAGCTGTACCCGGGACTCAACCTCCCTTATCGGGTACTAGCTCTGTGGAGTCTAGGTCTTCTTCCCACAGGGAGAAAAAGAAACATAGGGAGAGAGAGGGCCATGTTTCTAAAAGGCGGGCCGAGTCTCATCCCTCGGCTCCGCCTGAAAAGATATTGAAGTCCCCTGAGAGGGTCTCCGGATCCTTGTCCTCTCTGCTCCGTTCTCCTTCCTTTTCTCCGGAGCCGGAGGAGGAGGATAGGTCTCCCCTCGAGGTCTTCCAGGCGGCCTTCCCGGCCTGCTTCGACTACCTCTTCGCGGTCCACTAGAAGCATCTCTGAAGCAGACATGGATCGGATGATGCGAAGATTTTTACAGACCCAGATGCAGATGGGGATGCTCTTGCCCCCCCCCCCTTTGGGAGGGAGTGCAGCCCCCACTTTTGCCCCGATCGCTCCTTCTCCGACCCGTTATCAGGTCTCGGAGTTTTCGGATCCAGGCCCTTTCGGATCCGGGGATACGTCGGCGCCGACAGGGATAGTGTCTTCGCCGACTATACCTTCGAGCTTGTCGGATCCAAGCTCTCGGGGCCAAGGGTTGAGCATCGGATCCGAAGGAGTGGTTGTGTCTTAGGCGCCGATTGGGGCGGAGCACACCATTACTTCGGATCCGATTGCTTCGGCTCCGATCCTTTCCTCAGAGCCGAGGAGGTTGCTTTCTCAGGCTGGTGATAGTGAATCTCCCTCGGCTTTTGAGGTGGTGGAGAGGGTACTGTCGAGGTCATCCAGGTCCCCGACCGGGCCTTTGGATCCACCCGTGCCTCCACTGTATCAGGGTCTGTCTTCGATCATCCGTCCATCTGGACAGCCTGCCCAAAGCCTCCAGTTAGTTCCTAGGGAGGAACACCACCCGGTGGATGAGCCCTCTTCGGACAGCCCCGCCGAAGAGGTGCCTCGGAAACACCAGTGCAAAAGGAGGCACCTGGACTCCCCCGAGTCCATTACCACGGATACGGATTTGGAGGATAAGGAGGGTTCCCCAAGGTCACCCGCTGAGGATGTCTCATTTGGAGACATTATGGAAATGTTGCGTATGAGGGGGGGTGGTCTGCCCAAAAGCCCTCCCTGGACGAGTCTGTATTTCTGGAGGCCTTTGAGGCAGGCCCATCTACCTCCTGGGTGTCCCCCCCCAGCCGACCCCTTGGTGGTCCTAATTACCACCAGGGCTTCGAAGGAACCCGACACCGTGGAGCCTATCCCTAGATGCCCGGATAAGGTCCTCAGTCCTCCCTCTGATAGACCTTCTTGATCCAAAGGCGCGCCCGTTGATGCTATGTTGGTGGTGGCTGCCACTAAGAAAGAACTTCACCAAGAAAGTTCTTCGGTCCATCCGCCGGACAAGGAGTCCCGGGCTTTGGACCGTTTTGGGAAGCGGATGCTTGCTTCAGCAACCTTTGCCATAAGGTCGCTGAACTACATGGCACACACTATCAGGCTACAGCGTAACTTAAAGAATACGCTGCAGCCCCTCCGGAGTCCATGTCGGTCCCAGACAAAAAGGTTTTTGAGACTCGAATGGCCACTCTAAAGTCCATATCAAATACATCTATGCTGCTTCTTTCCCATGCCACGGAAGGAGCCGCTAGAGCTAGCGGAGCGGGAGTAGTCTTACGACGGCACTCCTGGCTCCGCCTTTGCGACTTCACGGATCCCTTTAAGGCATCCTTCGCGAACGCCCCTTACGATGGTTCGGCCTTATTTGGCTCATCGGTTCGCGACACGCTAGTCCAAAGCGAGAAGGATGGGAAGACGCTGTCGGCCGTCGGAGTCCGCTTCTCTAACCCCCAAAGATCCTTCTCTAGGAATCAGAGGGGGCAAAAGAAGCTGTGGTTCCGTAAATCTCAGCAATCCCTTCCTGCTGCGGACAGCTCGTTCTCTAGAGGCAGAGGAGGACAAGGTGGACGCCGGCCCAGAGGCAGAGGGGGCCCGTGTAACTTCGGGTCTAGAGAACCTTTCTCGGAGGGACCCGCGCAACAGCCCTGAGGGCTTGCCCGACTGTCCCTCTCTGGAGGCAGTCGGGGGGCGACTATCGGAGCACCTATCAAATTGGGAGTCCATTACAAACGATCGATGGGTGCTCCGGATAATATCCAGATGTTACACGATACCATTCTTGCAACCCCCCCCAACCCAAACATCTCCCCAATGTTCCACCCCATCAAAGGGAGTCCGCAACTCAAGAAATTTCGGAATTGCTAAGAAAAAGAGCCATCCAGTCCGTCCCCCTAGATCAGTCCGGGTCGGGTTATTACTCCAGGTTCTTCTTGGTGCCAAAGAAAACGGGGGACCTCAGACCCATTCTAGACCTTTCGTCCCTGAACCTGTTCATACCCAAGGAAAAGTTCCGGATGGTCACCCTCCAATCTATTCTCCCCCTTCTGCAGGAGAACGACTGGATGTGCTCGTTGGACCTCAAAGATGAGTACTACCATATACTAATGGACAGACGATCCAGGAGGTTCCTCCACTTCCGGCTAGGAGCCAGTCATTATCGGTTCAGGGTTCTTCCATTTGGCCTAACCTCAGCCCCCAGAGTGTTTACCAAAGTCATGGCAGTGGTTGCAGCCCACCTGAGACTCCAGGGCATTCAGGTGTTCCCTTACCTGGACGGCTGGCTCCTCACCGCCCCCAACAAGCATCTACTGGTTACGGCGAGAGATTATGCCCTATCTCTGTTTGGTCATTTGGGCATTTCAGTGAATCTAAAGAAATCCTGCCTGTGCCCCACTCAAGCCCTAGAATTCATAGGGGCCAGGTTGGATACTCGGATCTCCAGAGTGGTTCTGACATCGGTTAGGCTAAACAGTTTGTCTCGCCAAGTCTCGGACATTCTTCAGAGCCCAGCTCCTCCAGCAGAATTAGTCCTGAGGGCGTTAGGATCTATGTCGGCAGCGATCGGCCTTTCTCTTCATGCCCGTCTGCGAATGCAAGTGTTACAATGGACTCTCCAGGTCCAATGGTCTCTATCGGTCCATCCCTTGGACATGCTGATTCCTCTGAGCAGAGCATGCAGGGACTCCCTACTTTGGTGGTTACAGGCTCAGGAACTCAAAGAAGGGAGACCCTTTGTGATTCCCCCAGTCAAAGCCACATTGACCACGGACGCTTCCTGCCTCGGGTGGGGCGGGCATTACGCAGGCAAGTCCGTCCAAGGCACGTGGACTTCTCTAGAGACTGCATTGCGTATCAACGTCCTAGAGATGAGGGCAGTGCTGTTGGCGTTGCAAGCTCTCCATCACCTTCTACCTCTGGGGACTATTGCAATCCAGACGGACAACATGTCCGTTGTCTGGTACATAAACAAACAGGGAGGGACCAGGTCTTACCCCCTGTGTCGAGAAGCCATGAGAGTGTGGGAATGGGCTATTTCCACCAACCGCTTTCTGATAGCAATGCACATTCCGGGGCGGGCCAACATATTAGCGGACAACTTAAGTCGGGTATTTCTCAGCCCTTACGAGTGGTCCCTGAATCCCTCTGTCGCGAAGCAGATATTCCTCAAATGGGGTTAACCTCGCTGCGACCTTTTCACCTTGCCCCTAAACTCAAAATGCAGCGATTACTTCGCGATAGTTCCCCCCAGAGGGGAATCCCCCAGGGACTCTCTGGTTCATGCTTGGCCGCCCGGTCTCCTTTATGCGTATCCTCCTCTTCCTCTGATGACAAAATTCATCCAGAAAGCCTGTCGGTTGGGGAGCAGAGTGATTTTCATTGCCCCATTCTGGCCTCGACAAGTCTGGTTCCCTTTCTGCAGTCTCACAGTGTGGCCCCCCATGGATTCTGGATCCCTGACCAGACCTAATCTCGCATCCGACGAGATGCCACACTCCGAACCTGGTCAACCTCAGGCTCACGGCCTGGTTGATCCAGTTCCATTAATGGCTAGGACTCCCGGTATCTCGTCCCCGGTTAAGGCCATTCTGGTGGCAGCTCATAAGCCATCCACCAGAAAGCTCTACAACAGTAAATGGAAACGTTTTTCCATCTGGGCGAAGGATAAGGAATTAGATCCCTTTACGGTTCCTATTCCCACTATCCTGGACTTCCTATCCCTCCTTTTTAAGCAGGGAGCTAGTGCGTCCACCATTAAAGTCCAACTTGCAGCCATCTCTCATTATCATGTGGGGGATGGCGTAAATTCTTTGACGTCAGCAAAGATATGCAAAGCCTTCCTTAAAGGCGTGTTTCTCTTGAAGCCTCCCATTAAGCCGGCTATGCCTCCATGGGATCTTACCTTGGTCTTACAAGCACTAACAGGACCACCTTTCGAACCGGCGGCCTCAGTGCCTTTAAAATTCTTATCTTGGAAAACGGCCTTCTTGGTTGCTATTACCTCGGCCAAGCGGGTATCAGAGTTGCAAGCTTTGTGCATTAAGTATCCATACCTTATTTTTCACAAAGATAGGGTGGCCCTCTGGACTTATCCTTCTTTTCTGCCTAAGGTAGCCACAGAGACTAACATTAATCAATCTATTAACCTGTCTGTTTTCTTTCCTAGTTTCCAAAACAAAGGTGAATACATATTGCACAAATTGGATGTGCACAGACAACTACGTTTTTACTTGGATAGGACTAAAGATTTCCGCAAGTCAGACCAGTTGTTTGTTTCTTATGCTAAATCAGCCATGGGCAAACCAATTTCTAAGGTGACAGTAGCAAATTGGATTTCTCAATGTATCAGACAAGCATACATTTCAGCTGGGAAGCCAGCTCCGGTTGTCGTTCGGGCACATTCTACTAGATCTGTGGCTACCTCAACAGCTTTTTGGTCTAGAGTTCCAGTAGACGATATCTGTTCAGCAGCTACTTGGTCTTCTTCCCATACGTTCATTTCTCATTACAAGCTGGACACGATCTCCAGAAGTAGGGCTTCCTTTGACTCCGCTGTGCTTCGGAATATCCTTCCGTAGGGACCACCCAGGGCCTTTAGGTAAACTGGGGACTCTGTCCCACAGGTTGCAGATCAAATTAAGTAACTACTTCAGATAAAGAAGTTATGTACTCACCATAACGTTCCATCTGAGTAGATACTTCATTTGTCTGCAACCAACCCCCCCTGCCATCCCCCGAACCTCGGAAAGGTATTGTCCTTTGGAGAATTTCCTCTCCGTCTTTAGCTTATAGGGCAAAATAACCGATCTGAGGTAATGTGGTTGGTAGTAAGGGATTATGGGTAGGGGGGAGGAGCTAGGAGCTCGGATCTTGAAGCTTGGAAAGCTGCCGGTTCGGATCCGAGGTCGGATCCGACTACCCACAGGTTGCAGACAAATGAAGTATCTACTCAGATGGAACGTTATGGTGAGTACATAACTTCTTTGTTTCATGTGTCTGAGCCCTATATTCAAGCTTGATAATGTTTACAGCAGTGGATTAAACCAAACAGTGTTTTTAACATGAAAGTAATCAGCAGTAGTAGCAACTCCTCATCTAGCAAGTGTTCAGCAGGAGTAGTAAACTGATTACTCTCTGTTATACATTAACTTTACCTGTATCCATCAGGTCAATACCCTCCCTCCCTCCCATCCTTCAAAACCATTCTGAAAGAATTTGTAGCCAAAAGCTGGCTTTGTTCTTGCTCATCACCAGGATAAACTCTAGCCCTAAATGTGAACAAATATCTATTCATACCTTACACCTCTCCTCTCTAAGTATAGTATAAGCCTGTTTTTCTCTCACTTCAAATTGCAATTCCTGTTTGAATTTTGCTGACTTACCTTTAATTCCGCTATGAAATGGCAAAAATTTCTCTAAATGTTAAATCGTCGTACAACTTGTATCTGTTCTTAACCAATGTTTTCATATTAGGTCTAATTTGGTGTAATTAATTAAACTGTAGTTGTTTTTTTTTTTGTATTATTTATGCAAATTGTAAAATTATTGTTCTTTAAATATTTTGTAATACTTTGGAGCTTTTTCCCCAGACTTGCAGTGAATATGGGTGCCTACACAATCTGACTTTCCTGGAAATCAAATTTCAAATATGTGGAGCTTCTTTCCCCTGAAATGCCTCCATCCTTTCAGCTGCTGTTTCTCTGGTGGGTCTCTTTAAAAAATAAATTAGATATTTGTTTCTTCCAGATTTCACATGGCTGAGCTTTGCTTAGAGTTTATTTAAGGCCTTTAGAAATTTAAGTGGAAACAAAAGGAATTTCTGGAGTCACAGTAAAGATATATGAAGATAATATGTATATTTTTTATAGATACATTTTCCTGTCACTTTAGCTGTTCTCCCAGCTTTGAGAATGCATTCTTTGCTTTCAGAAATTTACCTGACAGCCACCTGTTCCCAGAAAGAATGTTTAATCGTAAAATACCCCCAGGCCCACAAATTCCTTTTTTGTTGGCTACCTTGGTCAATATAAGCAGGATTAAGTGATGACCTCCCTTTTATAGAGTCTAAATCATCTCTGTATTCCTTAAATGTCTTTTGTGTCAAGATTACTAAACATTTTCTAATTGTACTTTTGGTGCTGCTGATACTGGTTGTAGAGCAGCCACCACTAGGTCAGTGTTTTGAAGACTTTTGCCTGACTATATTATCAGAGTTTACCTGTGGGTGACAAAGCTGAGATTCTAAATGTACTTCTGCAAGAAGTTATATAGTGCTGAAAAGCTAAGTTCATTCTCAGGTACTGTAAGCATTCTCTCCAATACCAACTAAATTTCTGAATACAAAACAAGGGAGGTTAAACAAGGAAGAATACTCCCAAAATTAAGGACCATCTGTGATAGGCTGTGTCCCCTCATGTGATTTCCCTTTTCCACCCTTTTACTTTCCCTTTGTGACACCAGATGACTTCAGTTGATGTGGTACTGGGAGTAGGATTCCTTGTTTTTTGTGAGAGATTCCTCTTTTTCTATCCATTCGAGCCTTTTTGTTTACTTAACAACGAAAAAGAACGCTGTAAAATCCAACCACCAACAACTACAACAAACAGTCCGGGAATCAGCCACCACCTTGGAGCAGAAGTCTAGATGAAAACAGCTCACAATAAGGTACCAGATGCTCAAAGTAATAAAATGTATCTTTTTGGTTACTTACATTCTGGATCAGCTGCAGAGTGTGTGTTTATGTGGGGGGGGGGGTGTTTTGAACCTGTTTCCCCAGTTCTAAGCAGAAAAGGACTTTATTCAGAATTATTTCTGGTGCCAACAGAAGAACGCTACAGATTTGTTCTAGGCCTTTCTTTTCTAAACCTGTCAGTTTAAAAGATATTTTGTATAATTTCAATAGAGTAAGTGTTTTTCTGGGTTTGGTTTATGTTTTTAGTTTCTGCCCTGCCCTTTGGAAGTTAACAGAGATTCAACAGTGTTTTCAAAGTGCCTGGCATTAGTAATAGACATCACAGGTTAAGGGGCATTCACATTTTTCTGCTTTTAGAGTACATTATTTTTGCAATCTCTTTTTAAGATGTCAAGAATCTCCGACAAGAGAGAGAAATTAACTTTTTTCTTAGCCTTAGTAGGCAGGTTAATACAGAGAAATCTTTTATCATTCCATCCATCAGGAAATTGTTTTTGGAAGGTATAATAATCAAATCCCGTATAATGGCTTATGTTCATCCATTCCTAGCAGTAGCCTTTAGAGTACAGATTGTGTCTTGCCCAAGACACAATAACAAGCAAGCTTCCAAAAGATCTAGTTCACTTCCACACATCCACTATGATTGCTGATTGGTTGACCCTGAGGAGGGAAAAATCAGTTGTCAGAGTAGGAGATCTTCAGTACTTACATTCCTCCTTGTAAAGAAGCAGCTCAGATGCTTAATAAGAGCAGCAGTTTGCACTTCAGCTCCTTTCTGGCAGATATGTCCCAGATGTCCTTCGTGGTTCACTGTTGCAGTCATGACTGTAGGGTTCTTCCTGCCAGCAGCAGCCCTCAATCGGCCAGAATCCCAGAGTCTGGATTGGGCGTCAGCTGAGGTCGCTTTTATCCTGACGTCAATGCGCCATGAAGTATAAAGACCTCAGCCGACGCTATTACCCCAGTCTTTCTTGCTGCGCGGTGCCCTGAGCAGTTCGCTGATGCCGGTCGGCCTACTCCTGTCTGTTTTTGGATTTACTTCCAGGATTTTTCGTTTTATAAGATAAGTACCCCGTTGGGGTGGTCTTTTTCTTGCTCCAGTCAGATGTCAGAAAAAGTTAATTGTATTTCTTGTGGGAAACCAATGCCTCATAGGGATTTTCACTCTTATTGTATTCCCTGCCTGGGGCCTGACCACGACGTTGCTAATTGTGGGTTTTGTGCTAGATTTAATCAGCGTACTATTAGACGTAGGTACAACTTTGCCTTCTACTATTTTGGTAAAAGGCTTAATTATAATATGTCTTCTGATTCTTTTCCGGCTTCTGGTGTGTGTAAGAGGCGCAAAGATAAAGACAGGCCTCCGAGGTCCAAAGCAGAGGATATTACTCAGTTATTGCCAGTTGCTGGTTCGTCGGTTGTCAGTGAGGCGCCTTTGCATCCCCTGTCATCCGCCTCTTTTGAACCAATTGCCTGTACCAACTCCAGTGTGGAGCTGATGGGGCCTTCAGAATTGCCAGGGAATGGACCTTCGGATACTACTCCCTCAGTTGGGTCTGGAGCCGGTAGGCAGGTACCGGTTTCTGAGGGAGTTTTCAGGTCTTCACAGCTTCATGTAAATATGGATTCACTTTTGCATTCTAAGACAATGACTACGACTCCAGCTAAAAAGAAATGGCAAGCACAGACACCTTTTGATCAGGGTCCTAGGCCTAAAAGGCAGATGCTTAGGATGGCTGAAGATTTGTTATCTATGATCAGGGGTTCTCATCCCCCCTCCTGACAAAAAGCCTAGATTACAGCCCGATTATGATTCTTCAGACCAATTTCTGTTTCTTCTGCTTCTTCCCTTGAGCAGGATTGTTCCTTTCCTCCTTATGAGGATTCTGATGCTGAAGATTCCTTTTCTTCAGCCTCTCCTCCTGAGGATTATTCTTTTGGTGAAACTTTGCATGATATGAGGGAGCATTTTCACTGGGAAGGGCAGGAATTCTCTGAAACCAAGAAAAGGCTTAGGGATTTTCTTCTTTTCCCCCCTCAGCATAAGCCTCTTGCTATTCCCCCTGTATTGGACATTGTAGATGATGTTTTTTCAGAAACTTCCCTCTCTCCTGATTCTTTTCCCCCTGCTCCGGTCAAACCAGATAGGTATTATAGGGTTCCAGATTCTCATACGTTTCTTTTTAAGAATCTTTCACCTGATTCGGAAACAATTTCTCAGGGCCCTAAGGGTGTTAAAGCGGCCTTTGCTAAACACCCTATTCCCTCTGACCAAGAGTCCAGGGCTTTGGAAAGATGGGGTAAAAAAGTTTATACTTCTGCTACATTGTCTATTAGAGCTTTGAACTGTCAATTTCATATGCTAAAGTATTAGCAATACCGTTTGTCTGTATTTAAACAAAAGATGTCAGCTGTTTCTATTGGTGCAGATGATAAGGAGTTTACAGGATTTATTGCATGCTATCGAACAAGTGGGTAAACATACCCTGCATTGTGGTTTTTGTTTCTTTGGAAGCTTCTTGTAGGGCTGCAACAACTGGCGCAGTTATTAGAAGACATGCTTGGTTAAAGGAACAAAGCTTGCCAGATCAGGTTAAAGCCAAACTTTTGGATGCCCCTTTGCAGCACGATGTTTTGTTTGGGGCCAAAGCTGAAGAGGTATTAAAGAAAATGGAGGACAAAGCCAAATCTGTGCAGACGGTTAAGGATTTTCTACAGGTGCAACCTCCTAGATTTAGCAGGCACTGGCCAGCTAAACCTTGGTCCTTTCCGAGCTCGGGCAGGCCTCAGAGAAGCAGATTCAGGCGTTCCAGAGGTAGGGGACAGGCACAAACCCTTTTTAGGAATAGGCAGTGGACTGCCCCCCTCTCCCAAAGGAGATGAAGATAAGTCTCAACCCTACCGGAAACTGTCTTTATGACTCTCCCTTTCTGGTTCCAGGGGCTCCTCTCCTGGAAGCACCTTTGGGAGGAATGATTTCTCTTTTTTATCAAAATTGGGGCCGCATAACCCGGGACAAATGGGTTCTGGACATAGTCTCAAGAGGTTACAGATTTCATTTCCACACCTTGCCAAAACCGAATGGTTGGCCAGATCTGCCAAATCATCAATGGGCAGAGGCACAACTGCAGGTTCAGTCCCTCTTTGGCTATGAGGGCCATAGAATTGGTACCAAATTTAGAAATAGGGCAAGGTTTTTATTCAAGACTTTTCCTGGTTCCCAGGAAGGAAAATTTGTGAAGACCAATCCTGGACCTTTCCGTACTTAACACCTTCCTAGATGTACCAAAATTCAAGATGCTCACTCTGCAGCAGCTGCTGCCTATGTTGGGCAAGAATGCTTGGATGGTGACTCTGGACTTAAAGGAAGCTTACCTGCATATTCCTATAAGGCGAGAGTGCAGAAGTTATCTGAGATTCAAAGCGGGCTCGAAGCATTACCAGTTCTCTCTGCTGCCCTTTGGCTTATTTACTGCGCCCAGGGTCTTTACAAAGTGCCTGGCACCATTAATGGCATTTTGCAGACAGAAGGGGATTCAAATATGTCTTATTCAAGCGGACAACAAAGACACTCTACTTGAGCATCTAGCTTTTGTGCAGCATCTTCTACAGTACATCGGATTCACAGTGAATCTAAAGAAGTCAAATCTGGTGCCCACACAACAGATTACTTTCCTGGGTGCTCTTCTGAGTACTACAACCTAGATTGCTTACTTGACACCAGACAAAAAAGTGCAACTGGCTTCTTCTTTCCAACACCTGGCTTCAATGAAACATCTGACTGCAAGAAAGGTTCTGCAGGCTTTAGGTTACATGGCTTCCTGAATTCTCTTAATACCATATGCAAGACTGCATATGAGGAAACTACAGTGGTACCTCAAGAGTGTGTGGTCTCAGCATTACCACAGTTTGGAAACAGTGATCACGATTTTGCCTTGTCTACAGCAAGAGTTTCTTTGGTGGGCCGACGCCTGTCTCCAGAACAAGGGGAGACCTTTTTGTCCTCCACCAACCAACCAAGTTCTGACAACGGATGCTATTGATTATGCCTGGGGAGCCCACATGCATGAGAGATGTCTTCAGGGTGTTTGGACAAAGGAGCAAATTCACCTGCACATAAATTTGAAGGAGATGCTCGCTGTACAGAATGCTCTGATAGACTTCAGGGACTTTCTTCTTCAGCAGGAGTGAGGAGTGAGGACTGGAAAACATTGTTAGAAGGATGTGAGCTTTTTTTGCTAGATAAGATGTAATGCAACCATTCTCCTTGAAATAAATGACAGTTTGTTTATAACTAGTGTATTAAAAGTTAAGGCTGCTAAATTATATTAGTAGAACTGATGTTTTAGTAATCTGTGTTTACAAATAGTTTTTTCCTTTTCTGTGTTTATTACATGCATACATTTTAATGCTTTTACTTTTGTGGTTAATGTCATAGATCATCTTGACTATGCATTGTAGTGTTGCCTTAATTTATGAGATTTTTATTCATTGATTTTCATTTATTGTTTTACATATGCATTTGAAGTAATTCTGTTTATGAAAAATCATGTGATCCAAGCTTTATTTATTGAGCAAAAGGTTCTGGGTGATAGTTTTTCTGATGGAAATCTCATGCTAACTGTGACGAAAGCGCTAATAAACTTGCAGTATCTCCTGCATCATTTGTAAAGTGTTTTGTTTGGTTCCTTCCAAATTTGGTATTTTAAAGTTCCAGAATTCAAGATGTTGCCCCTTCAGAGTTAACTCTTGTTTCCTGGGGAAGTTTTTATAGTAATTTTTGGACCTCAAAGATGCATACCATCACATTCCCACAAACTAGGGCTTTAGAAAATTTCCCAGATTTGTTGTCTCTGGGTCACATTATTAGGTCGCTGCATTACTCTTTAGGTTATCTACTGGTGTTTTACAAAGTGTCTAGCTCCAGTCATATCGATTGAATGGCATTTGATTTTTCTTTATTTAGAGACTTATCTTTGCAGAGAGTCTTTTCCCAGATGTCAAAAGTCCTTAACTTGAGTTTAATCTTTTCTTACCAATCTGGGATTCCAGATAAACATTCAACAATCCTCCTTAACCTTGTCACACAGGATTGTCTTATAGATGCTTTGCAGCAAAATTTATTTTTTATTTTTTTATGCAGGAGTAGGTGGATTTTTATCTGGATACTTTCCTGAGCTTATCAAATCAGTCTCAGACTTCAGCCAGAGAGCATTTAAGGATCCTGGGTTCATGGCATATACGATTCCACTCACCAGGTTACACATGAGAAAGGTTAAGTAGTTTTTAAAAAAAACATGTACAAAACATTTGCATCCTCTAGAATGTTAGATTCTAGTCTTGAGCTTTGTTAAAAAGGAACTGCATTGTTGAAGACTAGAAATAAAAACAAATGCAGGTCTCCCCTTTACTCCTGTACTTTTACAGTTCAGTCCGTAACTGCAGATGCCCCTGAATTTGCTTGGGGGCAGTTTCATTGGGGTAAAGGTGCAAGACCTGTGGAATTCCTTAGACAGCCCATATCAAGTAAATGTCAGATGTTATGATCCATGCCTTAAAATCTCTTCATCATCTATTCTCAGAACCTTTCCAAATGATTACAGGCAACACAAAAGTGTTGTGATGCATCAACATGCAATGGGAGCACATAGTCACGCTTTCTAAGCAGACTGGCTATGATTGGTTATGAAGAAGCTCTTCAGCACTCTTAACTCTCAAAACATCCAGACAAGTGGAGCAGCACCTGGACAGACCTTCACAAATGGAAATTGAATGAGAGGATCTTCCCAGAATGGATCCAGTTGTGAGGAACACACCAAGTAGATCTGTTTGCCACCTTTCGGAACAGATATCTCAACAGATTTTACACCAGGAATACTTGCAAACATTCCCCAGGATGGGAGTGTTCCTTTATACATGTCCACCCTTTCCTTTTATATCCAGAGTGATTCTGAAGATTTAGAAGGGCTTTCGAAAAGTAATAGTGGTGACCCCTTTTGGCCCAGATAACATTGGTTCTCCCTTTGTACGGGATTTGCCAAGGCAATTACCACAAGCTTCTTCAAAAATTGAATCTACTCACAAAGGCATTGGGAGTTTGATGTATTCTGATCTCAGACATATTCAGGTAGCTGGCCAGATGATTCAATTCTAATACATTTTAGGCACCTCTTTACTGAGGATGTGCAGTAGGTACTAAAGAGGGCAAGAAAACCTGCTACTAGAAAATCTTATATTGCCAAGAAGAAGATTTTCTAGTTCATGCCTAGCCAAATAACCAGGGCCCTATTAGGGATTAGGTACCACTGGTGCTCAAAATTTGTGTGAGTTAGTAGCCTATAGTCTTTTGTACTCTAAGGTTTATCTTGCGGACATTTCAGCATGTCTGCCAATGGGGCCACCACTTTCTTCAGTGTTTTTAGTAAAACAGTTTCTGAAAAAGTATTATAGCAGAGAATGGCAAAACAGATTGCTCCTTCCTGGGATCTTAACTTTGTGCTGGAAAAGTTAATCCACATATCCATTTGAATTTGCACTTCAAGCATACTTAAGGTTTATTACATTGAAAATTGTTCTTATTGTTCTGACATCTCCAAGAAGAGTGTCTGAGTTTCAGGCTCTGGTTGATGAACCCCATCTGGTGTTCCATAGTGTGTCATTAAGGTCAAATCCCTCATTATGTCCAAGGTTTGTAAGAGTTACTTTTAATCCTGATCCTCAGAACCAGACAGAAATTATTTTACTTACTCTGAACATGTATAGGCAGCTCTGGTACTAGTTTGACAGAACCTTTATAAAATATTTCTTATGATGGGACAAAGAATTGACATGTCAAAAACAGACTTATTTCCAGGTGGTTGTCCTCTGCTATTGCCTTTTGAAATGCCCACCATGCTAAACCAGTTCCAGGCAATATCAAGGCTCAGTCTGAAAGCATTGTCTTCACTGGCATATTGACAAAGGATGGACTTTAGAAACATTCAAAGGGCAATTACATGGTCTTCTGTACATACCTTTACAAGGCATTACAAAGCAGATACTTTCTCTGGAACCAGGACTGGCTTTGCATAGACCATTTTTCACGGGGTTCTGGATCCATATCCTGCCTTCCTTCCATTTTAAATAGGCTTTGGTAATTAATCCATGTAGTCCAATGCAATGTAGCAAGTAGTTGCTACAGCTTATACTCTGCATGGAGCACTAAGGCACTCGGGTTTAAATAAAAAAAAGAAAATAAATGTCTTAAACTGTAGTGCTGTGCTTGCTAAGTGCAGTTTGACCAGAGTCGGGAGTACTACAGTGCACATGTTTGACTGGATATGCAGTACTGGCTTTTAAAAGCCACAATATATTAATATCAGAGCTTTGGCCGGCTAACATATACCTGAAATCAACTGGACGTACAAGTGAATTTAAGTACACTTTTATCTGCTCTTTTTCATATAGTACTGTATTTAATTTATTTATTTGTGTTTCTCACTGAATATTAACTCAACTGAAGTTGTGGCTGTCTCTCTACAGTTATTTCCCCACCCACCCTCCTTGTTCTTGTTTTGGTGTTAATGTTGGTGGCTTTGAAAATGCTCGCCCCTCTTGTAGATTTGTATTTGGATACTCCTCCTGGGTCCATCTCATTTGCTCACTCAACTGAGTGCAGTGAGGTCATATTCTGACTTCAGGCACTCCTACTGTGTACAAAGAGAACATTTGGGAAGGACAACCCCTGTAGCCTCTTAATCCTGCTCTGTTCCCTCCCTCAAAAAAAAAAAAAAAATATATATATATATATATATATATATATATATATATATATATATATATATATATATTATTCAGCTGCTCTTATTGTAACTGTCTTAGTTGCTCTTCTGTGTGCTCTTATCTGTTCAGTCGCTCTTACTCTGCACTTATTACTGCTTGTTAGTAGCCTTCTAATTTACTGCCTTCTGCACTTGTTTTTTAGTAGTTTCTTCATAGGGTCATAGGTTCATACTAGGCTATCTGCTCTAGGGCATTTATAAGCCTAGCCAGAATGTGTTTGGCTTTCGCCACCCATTTTAAATTTATTTTGCTATGCCCTTTTTCGAGGTTAGTATACTGTGCCTCTGTCTAACAGTGACACAGAAGTGATACCCGGGGTAAACCTACGGTCTCCCATCCATTCATCAAGATTCCTCTTGAAGAGAGCCAATGAGGGACTCTGCCTAACCTGGACTGGGATTTTATTCCAGAGTGAAGGGAGCCCCTCTGGGTTATGAATCTGTCCCTCCAGCATGTCCTATTTATTTCAGTGCTGAGATTCAAGTCTCTCAAGCGTGTAGCTCGATGGGATTTGGATTTTCTGAGGTGCAGCATGTCCATTAATTCCAGGTTGGACATGGCTTTATACGTCAGGCACAGATCGCCTCTGAACAGGCGGTATGCCACTGAGTAGAGCTGGAGTTTCTTTAACCGGGCAGCATATGGCATCTGTTTGAGCCCTTTGATCCTCTTGGTGAGGTACTTTTGGGGTCTTTCCAGTTGCTGCAGGTGTCTGGTAAGGTACATCCCAAAAGGTGCATTGTACTCAATTATGGGCCTGATGAGGGATGAGTAAAGGGGCACGATGACCTCCCCTGATCTAGATGTGAATCCCTTCATGTTTAGGTGGGCTATATAAAATGTTTTTCTAACCACTTTGGCCACGTGGTTGTCAAATGAGAGATTGCTATCAACTTGGGTCCCCAGGTCCCTAATTACTTCTTCTGTACTTAATGGATTACCACCTATGTGGTAATTTGTGGGCACTTTGTTTTTGCCAAAGGGGATGACTGTACACTTTTTGGCATTTAGCTTGAGGCCATGGCTCTGGCACCAGTTGTCTGTTTCTTTGAGGCCCTTTTGGAGGATGCTTGTGTCGGCTGGAGAGTCGATTATGGCGCCCAGTTTGCAGTCATCTGCGAACTTGGTCAGCCACAGTCCTTCCGTGTTGGCCTGTACCTCCGAGAAATATATACCGAACAAGAGAGGTCCCAGGACTGAGCCTTGTGGGACACCACTTGTAACTGGTTTGGAGTCTGACATGGCTCCAGCAATTCTAACCATGTGGGTTCTGTCCTTGAGCCAGTTTGCAATCCATCTAGTGACATAGGGGTTTATATTTAAGCTTGTGAGCTTATCTATAATGCCCGAGTGGGGTATCGAAGGCTTTGGCCTTGGTGACTGTTTCAGAGAAATCAACCAGGTTTAAGAGGCAGGATCTGCCCTTAACAAAGCCGAACAGGGTAGGATCCAGTGTCTGTAGGTCCCCAATATCTTTATTTATGATGTCCATGATGATCCTTTCCATAGCTTTGCAGACTAAGCTAGTCAGGCTTATGGGGTGATAGTTTCTAGGATCCGTTGAGGCACCACCTTTATGGAGAGGGACCACTGTTGTTGTACGCCACTCTTTGGGCACATATCCTGTAGTAAGGCTGAGACTGAACAGTAGTTTTATGTTTGGGTTTAGCTCTTCTTGGAGTTCATGTAGGACGCAGCCCGGGACACCGTCTGGTTCATTTGATGCTGTGTTTTTTGCTTTGGAGAGGGCGGCTCTTACCTGAGTATCTGAGATATCAGGGGGGCAGCACTCTGCTGGGATAGATATTTGCCCTTTTGGTGGGGAGAAGTTTGCGCTGAACCTGTCAGCTAGGATGTTGGCAATGCCTGTGGGTTTGGTGTATTTTTTGTCATTTTGGACTAATTCTGAGCATATCTGGGAATTCCCACCCAGGTTCCTAACATAACTAAAGAAAGCCTTGTGATTATCCTTAGTGTCCTGTGCAATTTTTCTCTCGAAGCTGGCCTTAGACAATTTTATGAGTGCCCGTAGTTTTTTGCTAATACTGATCAGTGATGCCTTCCCTTTATGGGATTTTGCTCTATCATTTAGTAGCTTCCTCCTTCTATTGTATAGTTTGTTTATGGCTGGGGTCCACCAGACAGGATGTCTGCCTTTGGAGGATTGGGTCTTGGTTTTATTTGGGATCGCATGATCCATGCATTCCTGAAGGTGTTCATAGAATGCGTTTATAAAGGATTCTGCGGTCTGGGCTGTATTTTCCACAGGCCCAGGGGCTTTGAAGGATTCCACCTCGGTTTTGAGGAGTGTGAAATTTGCTTTAGAGAAGTTTTTCACTGTGGTTTTCTGGGCAGGGGGTGGGGTCGAGATGTAAATATCCAGTGAGATTAGTTTATGGTCTGATCTTACCAGTGAGGGATACACTTCTGGTCTGGAGCATAGAGTCCCCATGTTGGTGATGATCAGGTCCAGTATGTTTTCCCCTCTTGTGGGAGTGGTAACACGTTGTTCCATAGCATTTGAGTTTATAAATTCTAGGAACCTTTGGGCTAGGGTGTTGGAGCTAGAGGAATGCTCCCAGTCTATGTTTGGGTAGTTGAAGTCGCCCAATATAATGGTGTTTGGAGAGACCTTCATATTTTCCAGTGTTCTCAGGAAGGCCGAGTGGAGTTCCTGGGTTTGGGAGGGTGGTCTGTAGCAGGCTATAAACTGTAAGGCAGTTTTACCCACTGTTAGTTGCACATGGATAGTCTCTGATGCTTCGTGCTTTGCCACCAACCTGGAGGTGTGGATATCTTTGATGAATATCGATACTCCCCCTCCTTTTGTGGTTCGGTCCAAGTTTTGGGGCCGAAAAGCATGGTATGAGGTATAACCTGGTAATGTTGGGGTGCTCTCGGGAGCCCTGTACCAGGTTTCTGTTACTGCACAGATGTCGATGTTCTCCATGCTAAGGAGAGTTTCGAGTGCGTGCATCTTGAGGTTTAGACTTCTGGCGTTGAGTAGCATTACTCTTAGTTTCTTATCCCTTGTGATACCTATGGAGGTGGGTTTGTCTTTTGAGCCTTGCCTAAAAAAGGCACTATGGGGGTAGCAAGAGCCTTTGCCAATATCCGAAAGCCCAGGGGTGACGGGTGCAAGCTGTCCCTAGCGAAGCATCGTGGCTTGTCGAGCATATCATCCCAAGCTGACAGGCATTGGATCCCCTTTGAATGACACCAGTACTTAAGCCAATTGTTGAAATTGACCATCTTGTCTTCATATTGTGGCATCATTCTTGGTGAGGGTAAGATGCTACTCAAGGTCAGGGTCATACCGCCCTGGGCTACATGCTCAGAGAGCTCCTCTATGTCTCTTTTCATGTAGTCCAGGGAAGTACGTCTCAGGTCATTCACACCAGCATGGACAATGACCGAGTCATATTTGTACTTGCCTTGTAGTGACCTGAGTGCTTGTGTTATGTGGCGGATCCTAGCGCCCGACAGGCTGCTCACCGTGACCCTCTCCTTGTTCAGCCTGGTGAGCGGGACGTTAGTGTGCCTGACAATAGAGTCACCTATTACAAGTGTATCAGGTGTGTTGTTTAGTCTTAAGGGCTGTGACTGTTCGGCACACTGGCTTTGTGAGATATGTGTTGCACGTGTTTTGTTTTGGGGTAGCGGTTGCTTGGGTGTCTGCTTTGGAGGTCTCTGCTGCTTAGGCAGATCTTTATTTAGAGCCTCCAAGTATGTTTGAGTGATTATGTGTTTGGTTTGCTGTCGTGGTAGGTCTGTGAGACTGGAATTGTAGTGGGTGTGGTTTCCTTCTCCTCCTGACTGGTTATGCCAGTACTGAGTTGAGAGATCTTAGCCTCCAGTTTGTTTATATGGTTGCATCTCTCACATGTGTTGGAATTTGTTGGGAGGAGGAGAGGGTTGTCTGTGTACATGAGGCAGTTGTAACATTGCCTCAAGATTCCCAGATTCACCAGCTGGACCGGAGAGGAGATTGACAACTGACCTTTGGACATGCTAGAATAATATTGGGAATTCCTTTATAATTGAAAACAAGGGCCAGTGGGGAGTGAGGGTGTAGTGCTTTTAATTTTAGTGCTGATTTATATAATTGCTTTAGTGAGCAAGTGCCAGGTAACTTAAGTGCAATGTGTTGCAGGTAACTTAAATGCAAAAACGACAAACAGTAACTTTCTTTCAAGTGAAACAAGGAAATAAGTACAGTAAGCAATGCAGATATCACTAGTGATCCACAGAAGCGCTGAGAAGCTGCATATTAGGTGGAATTGGCGTTCCAGGGAAATAACAAGCAAACAAACAACACGCATATAAACAAAGCTAGATTCAGCAGGCCTGGATCTAGTCTATGTTACAGCAAACAAGGTGTACCAATTTCAGTAAGATGCAGTTCAAATATTCAGGCACTATAAACCTTTAACCAGAAATTCCCAGCTCAGAAGGGCAGAGTCCAGCCTCTTCTCCCACAAGGGTGCAGACCACAAACCTTCTTAATGTAAAATGACTGGCCTGAAGCCCAAGTGCTTAAACCAGAACTAATACACTTTAAGAATAACAGGCACTGGGCTCTCAATCAGCAGTTCCCAACTTAGAAGGATGAAGGTTACCTGTCCTGCCACCACAGTGCATGCCACAAGCCTTCCTAATGTAAAACAACTGGTCTGAAGCCCAAGTGCTTAATCCAAAAGACTTAGAATGATAGCTACACTTTAATCAAGTTACTACCAAGCGGTAATAAATACAGTTGAATACTTTAGAGAATGTTTGGATTAGTGCTCAAGTTACACAAATAAAGCTAGATCCAGCAGGCCCGAATCCAGTCTATGCCACAGCAAACAAGGCACACCAACTTCAGTAAGAAGTTCAGATATGCATGCACTATAAGCCTTTAACCAGAAATTCCCAGCTCAGAAGGGCAGAGTCCAGCCTCTCCTCCCACAAGAGTGCAGACCACGAACCCTTCTAATGTAAAATAACTGGCCTGAAGCCCAAGTGCTTAAACCAGAATTAATACACTTTTAGAATAACAGACACTGAGCCCTCAATCAGCAGTTCCCAACCTAGAAGGATGTAAGCTACCTGTTCTGCCACTACAGTGCAGACCACAAACCCTCTCATTGCAAAACAACTGGTCCGAAGCCCAAGTGTTTAAACCAAAAGGCTTAGAAGAGTTACACCAAGCAGTAATAAATACAATTGAGTACTTTTAAGATGATGCAAAAGTAAAGTAAAGTAGGTAGAAGCACAAGTACAGTAAAAGCAGATGAAGTTTTTTTTTTTTTTTTTCTGAACAAGTGCTGAGATCAAAGAAACAGATTTGAGTGCTGAAACTAGAAAACTGGCTAGTTATAAGAAAAAAAAAACTAAGCTAGAAGGCTTCCATCCAACACAGAAGGGCTTGGGGGCTCAGAAGCCTACAAATAGTCTATACATCTTAACAGGAAAGGCAGGAAACAAGCTTAAATTTATTTTTTTTTCTGTTTCCCAGATGCTCGCTTTGTACACAGTAGGGAGTGCCTGAAATCAGAATATAATCTCACTGCACTCAGTTGAGTGAGCAAATGAGATGGGCCCAGAAGGAGTATCCAAACACAAATTTACAAGAGGGGCGGGCAGTTTCAAGGCCACTAAGATTAACACTAACACCAAAACAAAAACATGGAGGGTGGGCGGGACTAACTGAAGAGCAGAGTCCAAACTTCCAGTTCAGTTAATATTCCTGCAACACAGTTGAAATCAATTTAAATACTGTATTTTTTGGAAAAAAAAGTGCATATAAAGGTACTTAAATTCTCTTATACGTTTAATTTAATTACATTTATTTGAACTGTATTTGCCTTAGTGTTGCTACACACTCAGGTGTGCTGGCATGCATTGCAATTTTAATTGAATTTACTGCTGTATTAGCTGCTTTTCTGTAACAAAAAAAAATTCTAAGCTTGTTTTCCTGCCTTTCCTGTAACTAGTCAAGTCCAGATCGACTTGCTGTATCCAGGACTGTTGGTAAGCTTCTGAGCCCCCCAAGCCTTTCTGTGTTGGAGGGAAGCCGCTTAGCTTATCAGTGGGAGTGGTAAGCACTAGGTAGCCTATCTACCATTGGAAGAGTGGGTTTTGGCCCTGAAATTGTAGTTTATTGGCTGTTTGGGAAGCTTTTCATTCTCTTTCAACTTTCTGATTTAAAAGCCTGTGTTTACGCTTGTTTCCTGCCTTTCCTGTTACTAGTCTAGTCCAGATAGATTTGCTGTATCCAGGACTCTTTGTAAGCTTCTGAGCCCCCCTCAAGCCTTTCCATGTTGGAGGGAAGCCTTCTAGCTTATCAGTGGGAGTGGTAAGCATCAGGTAGCCTGTCTACCACAAGAGGAGTGGTCCCTGGCCCAGAAATTGTAGCTATTGGCTGTTTGAGCAGTTTTTTTCCATCTTGTTCAACTTTCTGGTTTGAAAGCTGCACTTGTACCTGTTTCCCGCCTTTCTTATAACTATCCTAGTCCGGTTACAGAGTTGCTGTATTCAGGATTGTTAGTAAGCTTCTGAGCCCCCCCAAGCCTTTCTGTGTTGGAGGGAAGCCTTCTAGCTTATCAGTGGGAGTGGTAAGCACTAGGTAGTCTGTCTACCACGAGAGGAGAGGTTCTTGGCCCAGAAATGTAGTTTATTGACCATTTGGACAGTTTGTCCGTCTCTTTCCTCTTTCTTGTTTAAAAGACCACATCTGCGCTTGTTTCCCATCTTTCCTGTAACTAACCTACTGGGTAGCACTAGAAAGCCTTAAACTGATACAAGCCTTCTAGCTTAGATGAGAGACTTTGGAGTGATTAAGTATCAGTTTTCTGTACTTTCTTGCTGTACTTAACTGTTTTCCGCCTAAACGCAGATTTTCCAACGTTTATTGTGATTTAAAAGCTTGTTTTTTTCACATATTGTACTTATTTGACTGCCTGCACTTTTAAAAAGTTGTTTTTTGTTTAAATAATTTGTTTAACTGTTGTAGGCTACACACTAAAGTGTGATAGCCTTTTCTGATCATTTGTAGTCGTTTAAAGCTGTTTTAAGTGTATTTTTTACTGTTTTTGCCTTATATTTTCAAAAAAAAAAACATTCCTTGTTTCCCGCCTTTCTAAGCTAGTATAGTCCAGTTTTCAGGCTAGGGCTGAATTCAGGGCTGTGATACTAGTTTCTGAGTTGCCCAAACTCTATTGGATAGAAGGAAGTTTCTCTGCTCACCTGTGAGAGGGGAGCTTTGAGCAACATATCTGTCCCTGGAGGAGTGGTTCCAGCAGAAGTTAGTAGTTTATTGGCCATTTTGTGATCATTTCTATCTATTTGAACAGCGTTTGCATGGTTTTGCACACTGGGCAGCGCTGGTTAGCTATGGTTAAATTATTCCCGGCTCCACTAAGTCTCTTCTTCAGTTTTTCCCTTGAAACTAGTCTTAACTCTCAACCTAAGCACTCAAAAAGCATCTTACAGCCCAGCACTTGCTCAGACCTAATAGCAAGCACTAATATACCCTGACACTGATTGCCCAGCAGGGCAAGGTTCTTTATTCACCCCTCACCAACCAAGTGACTAAGCAGCTCACCCAACTATTCAGGCATGACCAAAGGGCAATTTCAGGTGTACTCTCCAGTCCAGCAGGTGAATCTGGGTATCCTGAGGCAATGTTACAACTGCCTCATGTACACAGACAACCCTCTCCTCCTACCACAAAACACTAACATATGTGAGAGATGCAGTTATACAGCCAAACTGGAAGCTAAGCTGTCTCCACCCAAGACTGGAACAGACAGTCAGGAGGAGAAGGTTAGCACTTGAACCACACCTCCAGCCTCACACAGATCTACTAAAACAGCACTGACAAACAATACACAAAATCATACTCGGAGGCTCTAAATAAAACCCTGCAAAAACATCAGAGACCTCCAAAGTAGACACCCAAACAACCTACACCTCCCGTCACAAACCAGACAACACGTAAAACACAAAATCAGTGTGCCACACAATCACAGCCCTTAAAGCGAAATAACATACATAACACACTAGTAATAGGTGACTCTATAGTCAGGCACACTGACGTCTCATTGACTAGGCAGGACAAGCAGAAGGTTACTGTTAGCTGCCTGTCGGGAGCCAGAATCCGCCACATAACACAAGCATTCAGGTCACTCCAGACCAAGTACAAATATGACTCTGTCATTGTTCATGTTGGTGTGAATGACCTGAGACATACCTCCCTGGACTACATGAAAAGAGACCTGGAAGAGCTCTCTAATCATGTAGCCCAGGCTGGTATGACCCTGACCCTGAGAAGCATCCTGCCCTCACTAAGAATGATACCTCAGTATAAAGAAATAATTATCAATTTCAACAATTGGCTAAGCTTCTGGTGTCATTCAAAGAGGATCCAGCGTCTGTCAGCCTGGGATGACATGCTCGACATGCCGCGTTGCTTCGCAAGAGACGGCTTGCACATGTCACAACTAGGCTTTCAAATACTGGCCAAGGCTCTTGCTGCCCCCATAGTGCCTTTTTTAGGCAAGGCTCAAAAGTCAAACCCACCTCCGTAAACAGGACAATTAACAAAAAACTGAGGGTTATGCTATACTACGCCAGGAGTTTAAATCTCAAAATGCACGCGCTCGAAGCACTCCTCAGTATGGAGAACGTCGGAATCTGTGCAGTAACTGAAACCTGGTTCAAGGCTCCAGAGAGCACCCCAGCACTATCGGGCTACAACTCATACCACACATTTCGGCCACAGAACACGGACCGAAACACAAAAGGAGTGGGTGTATCCATATTCATCAAGGATACCTACACTTCCAAGTTGGTGATGCAGAATGATACCTCTGAGATCATTCATGTGCAACTAACATCAGGCAAATCTGCAATGCAAATTGTGGCCTGCTACAGATCACCCTCCATGACTCAGGACCACCACACCAGCTTTCTGAAGACACTGGAAAACATGAAGGTCCTACTGAACACCATAATATTGGGCGATTTCAATTAGCCTACCATTCACTGGGAAAACTACTCTAGTACAAACTCCCAGGCCCAGCGCTTCCTGGAATTCATCAACTCAAATGCCCTGGATCAGCTGGTAAACTCCCCTTCCAGAGGTGAAAACATATTGGACCTGGTCATCACCAACATGGGCGACAGGTGTTCCACACCAGAGGTCATCCCATCACTGGTTAGATCAGACCATAAACTAATCACTCTGGATGTCCACACCCCACCATCACCCCCAACTAAGGAAACCACAGTAAAAAAAATTTCTAAAGCAAACTTCACCTTACTTAAGACAGAGGTGATAAGTTTCACAGCCCTCACACTAAAGGATAACACTGCCCAGGATGCAGAAACCTTTACAAATGCACTCTACGAGCACCTACAAGGATACATGGATCGTGCCATCCCTAGCAAAACCAAGACTCACTCCTCTAAGAGAAGGAAACCAATTTGGTGGACCCCTGCCATAAACAGGCTATACAACAGAAGGAAGAAACTAGTTCAGAAAAAAAGCAAATCCCAAGAAAGAAATACATCCCTGATCAGTATCAGTAAGAAACTAAGGTCCCTCATGAAATCATCCAAGGCTAACTTCAAAAGAAAAATAGCCAATGATTCAAAAGATAACCACAAAGCCTTCTTTAGTTATGTTAAGAATCTAAGTGGCAACTCGCAGATGTGCACTGAACTAGTGCACAATAGCACAAAATATACTGAACCTACTGATATTGCCAACATCCTGGCAGATAGATTCAGTGCAAACTTCACCTTCCTCTCACCTCCAAAAGGGCCCACAACAATACCGGAAAAATCACAGACACACAGGTGAAAACAGCCCTTTCAAAAGCCAAAAACACAGCGTCAATGGGACCAGATGGTGTCCCAGGCTGAATCTCGCAAAAACTACAGAACAAACTAACCCCCCACCTAAACACGCTGTTCAACCTCAGCCTCTCCACAGGCTACGTGCCCATAGAATGACACACGGCAACGGTTATTCCTCTCCACAAAGGAGGGGCCACAACTGACCCTGGTAACTATCGCCTGACTAGCCAGGTCTGCAAGGCTATGGAGCGCATCATCATGGAACTCATTAACAAAGACATTGGGAACCTCCAAACACTTGACCCAACGCAGTTCAGCTTTGTTAAGGGCAGATCATGCCTACTAAACCTGGTTGACTTCTTCGAGACAGTCACCAAGGCCATAGACGAGGGAAAGGTGGTTCACACCATTCTTCATTCGGGTATTACAGAAAAGCTCACCAGCCTGAACATAAACCCCTACGTCATGAGATGGGTTGTCAACTGGCTTACAGACAGAACTCACATGGTAAGAATAGCGGGCTCCAGGTCTGAGACGAAACCATTCACAAGTGGTGTCCTGCAAGGCTCGGTCCTGGGACTCCTACTGTTCGGCATATACTTCTCAGAAGTACAGGCAAACACAGGAGGACTATGGCTAACCAAGTTCGCCGATGACTGCAAACTGGGAGCCATAATTGACTCTCTGGCTGACACGGACATCCTCCAAAGAGGCCTTACTGAGTCGGACACCTGGTGTCAAAAGTCATGGCCTCAAGCTAAATGCCAAAAAATGCATAGTCATCCCGTTTGAGAAAAACAAAACACCCACAAATTACCACATAGGTGGCAGCCCCCTTAATACAGAAGAAGTAATAAGAGATCTGAGGACCCAGGTAGATAGTAATCTCTCCTTTGACAATCATATTGCCAAAGTAGTCAGGAAATCCTTCTTTGTGGCCCATCTAATTACTAAAGGGTTTGCATCTAGAAATAGAGGTTATAGTGCCCCTCTACTTGTCACTCATTAGATCCATCATAGAGTACAATGCCCCATTTGGGATGTACCTCACAAGACACTTCCAACAGCTGGAAAGACCACAGAAGTACCTCACCAAGAGGTTTACTGGCCTCAAACATATATCCTATGCAGCCCGACTGGAAAAACTCCAGCTGTACTCAGTGGCATATCGCTTACTCAGAGGTGATCTCTGCCTGACTTACAAAACCATCTCCAACTCAGAATTGATGGACATGCTCCACCTAAAGAAATCCAAGTCCCTGCGAGCCACACGTTCTAGTGAGCTAAACCTCACCACAACAGTAAATAGAACATGCTGGAGGGATAGATTCCTGTCACAGAGACTCCCCATGCTTTGGAACAAAATTCCAAATTACATCAGGCAGAGCTCCTCACTAACACTGTTCAAGAGAAACCTTGACGAGTGGATGGGTAACAGAAAATATACCCATGGGATCACTTCATTGGCTCTGTTTGACAGAGGACCAGTTAATCAATCAATGGGGTGGCGAAAGCCGACACACACTGGCTAGGCTTATAAATACGCTCAGGCAAATAGCCTAGTACCTACCTATGAACCTGTAAGAGAGAGATTGGGCTCATCGAACTGCACCTCCTAATACTTTGCAACTGGGGCATTTACCCCCTTTTCCATTCTGTAGCTACGCCTCTGGTCTGTGTTAGAAGTTGTTAATGCTGAGCTGGCCTTATTTCCTTTTCCTAACAAATTAGGATAATTTGTGAACAAATCTTTCATATATTCCTTGCTTCAGAGCCATGGCTGGCTCATTTAATGGCCTGTGCTTGTTCATGATCTGGTGTCCTGCCCCTTAGCTCTTCGGATGAAGAGAGAAAAAAATTAAAAAAAAAACTCTCCTCCTTAGTCTGAAGCAAAAAATAAATAAATAAATAATGCAGGGGCTGCACTTTACAGTTGCTCCCTCTCACTCTTTGCCCCCAGAGTCATTCCCCCTTTCTACACTTGCTACGCTTCTGCTTAGTTTGTGTAATTATATTGGGCCACGCTGTTCTTCTCCCTGTTTTTTTTCCAGAACTTAAAAAATAAGAGAGAAGAATTTTACACACCCCAGATATCTATAGGCAACTCAGATACTTACACTGACAGGACAAAAATGTTCAAGGATGCTGATCAGCTGTTAATTTCCAGTGAAAGTAAAAAAAAAAAAAAAAAAAAAAAAAAAGACATTCATTGTCAAAAGAGACCATTTCTAAATGGTTGTTCCATGTTATTGTTTTTTGTTCTCACCATAACAAAACACTTCCAGACAAAGTCATTGTTTTGGATACTTCACTGACTTTTTGAAAAGGGGTGGACTCCGGAAATATATTGCAGATAGCAGCTTGGTTATTTGGATACAGCTTTACCAAGCAGTGCAACCTAGCTCCCTTATCTGGGTGCAGAGCAGGCTTTGCTAGGACTCTTTATCAGGGGATTCCTGTGCTCTCGTTCTTCTTCCTCCCTTTCTTTCTAAGCTGTGGTATTCATCCTTTATAGCTTCAGCATCAGTGGTCTAAGGCGTCAGCATCAGTGGATCTAATGATAAACACAGTACTGCTGTGTAAGTAAACTTGCCATGATAGGTCACCATTTCTGTAGCTGTACTCTTCCCTCCTTCCACCTTTTTTGGTTTTTGCTTTTTGCCAGGATGTGGATTTATGTGCTTGCTTTACTCATAGCACATATCAATCTTTCAGGGCTCCAGCCTCCCTAGTCTGAGGAAAGAAAGCTCTGAAAGTTTGGTGTCCAAACCACTGATTTTATATCACTCTCTTTGAGGTGTGCAGTGGCAAGAGTATGTGGAAGGTGCCCTAAAGCTTTGGAAGCTGGATGGCTGGCCCAATCCTTGGTAGGACATCCCGTATACCTTAGACTATTGCAACAGTGATCTGTTCGTACATCTACTGTTATGGTAAGTGTGCTTATTTAACTGCATTTGCAGTACTATGGCTATTCAAATTCACCATTCTGAGCTGTACTTGTCTGACTACTGCTTGTTTTTGTGTTTAATAAAGGGCATAGAATATACATGCTGCAGCTTTGTCTCAAGTAGGTAAATACATTTTTTTTTGTCATTTTATTGTGATTTGTGACCCTTGTTTGGTAATACACCGTCAGACATACTGAGTTAATAAATAAACCTAAGGATTTGATTTTTTTTCAGCTGGGATACAGGATTTAAATTGCCTAGACAGAGTAAGGCATTACGTTTAATTCTGGTAGCTGACAAAAAAAAATGCATTTACTAGAAAATGGAAATCAAAGTCTAAACCAGCTGTATTTGAAGTAGTAAATGTTGTAACAGTCAAAAATTGGAAGTGGGATCTTTAGAAAAGGGTGGGAGCAAATTACGTAGAAAAAAATGGAAATTGTTGGAACAATACATGCAGAACAATGTTTAAGGAGGACTAGGTTAAAAGGAAAGCAGGAACTGACCAGCTTATGTAATCTTGGATTGATTATATTGTATAGAAGAATATATGTGACGTATAATGTTTGTAACTGTGAACAGGTTAATATGGCTTGTTTTCTTTAATAGAAATATAAGTTTGCCTCTGTCACAAGTGGTAATTCAATATCATGCAAAAAAGAGAAAACAAACCGTTTTAACAGTACATTACAATGCCTAAGGCTATGCCCAAAATGTTCTAAAATACCACCAAGACCACCGATCCAAGAAGCAAACGAATTTAATGAAACACTTAGTGCCTCAACTTACACAGCATTTCAAGAGTAAAAACACTACAAAATACTGTTTGCTTGTATACAGCATATTGCACAAAGCAATCAATTAAGCATACAATTCAAATCAATACTTACAATTACATTCTTTGTTGAGTCCCTGAGGCTCCAAAGTACCATACTTTAAAATCAGTAGAGTTTCTTTTTTTAAGAATTTGTTTTTTAAAGACACACATTCACCTATGCCAACTTGCATTTTTTCCAAGACACAACCTCTAAGAGAATCAGGGTTAGAGTTGTGTGCTGTCAAAAAATGACTCCCAAGGGGACTCTGTAATTTTTTTATGTCCCTAATATGATCCTGCAACCGGACCCTAAAACTCCTGTAAGTTTCCCCTATGTAAAACTTCTTACATCCACATCTCAACACATACACTAACCCCTCCATATTACAATGTCAAGGAATCCAGACAGAGGCCCTTGGGTTTGTTAATGACTTACAAGCTAATACTGTGGGCTTAAGCTTTGATGGTATGCAGCTTGGCCCACAAGTGAATTTTTTGGATACAAGCCTAGATGGATTTACTACTAGTCTCTGTAGGAAATTTGAACGTAGAAATGTATTTTTATATGGGAATAGTTGTCGCCCCAAACATTTGGTCAGGGTACTGCCCAATAATTAATTCATACAAATTCATAGGCCATGTAGCCTTGGTATGAGCTTTGATTTAGAGATAGTTGAAGCAGAAAAAAATGTTTATTAGAAGAGGTTATGATGTCCAGCTGGGCATGGAAGCTAAACAAAAAATTATAGACATGAGGTATTCTGTTAACTCTCAGGGAGATTCTCATTATGTAAGTGCTAGTGGAAAATATAATGCTTGCATTGGTGGAAATCAGTTTACCAATGCAGCTGTGAACAATTCTAAAAAAAACATGCTTCTGGAGCATTTCTCCCCAGGCCTCTGCTGAAAACAGGATCTGTGGAACATAGTCTGACTTTCCCGGTCAACAAATGTTAAATAAAATTGGAGAGCAGAAGAAAGTTTTCTTAGTGACAACTTATAATGTTATAACTGAGGAAATAGTTAAAGAAACGCGTAGCTTGTGGCCTATGCTCTTAAGGGATAACATTTTGAACTATCTTCTACCTGGTTTTGTGAGTATTGCGTATAAAAGAGCTAGGAATGTGTCTGACATTCTGGTACATAACCAGTTTTGTTTACCAGATGTTAATGTCAGTCAGAGCTTAAGCATAAATAAAGGCACTGTTCCATGTGATGGTTGTTCCATCTGTCAATATGTATTCTTTCTTTTCCCTATATTAATGGCATCATATTTACAGCTAGGCATGAATACAATTGTAATACGGAGGGGTTAGTGTACGTGTTGAGATGTGGATCTAAGAAGTTTTACATAGGGGAAACTTGCAGGAGTTTTAGGGTCCAGTTGCAGGAACATGTTAGGGACATAAAAAATACAAAATTATGGAGTCCCCTTGGGGGTCATTTTTTGACAGCACACAACTCTAACCCTGATTCTCTTAGGGGTTGTGTCTTGGAAAAATTGCAAGTTGACATAGGTGAATGTGTGTCTTTAAAAAACAAACTCTTAAAAAAGAAACTCTGCTGATTTTAAAGTATGGTACTTTGGAGCCTCTGGGACTCAATAAAGAATGTAATTGAAAATATTTGATTTGAATTGTATGCTTGATTGATTAATTGTTTTGTGCAATATGCTGTATACAAGCAAACAGTATTTTGTAGTATTTTTACTCTTGGAAGGCTGTGTAAGTCGAGGTGCTAAGTGTTTCATTAAATTTGCTTGCTTCTTGGATCAGTGGTCTTGGAGGTATTTTATTTTATTTTTTTGTTTGTTTTTTTAAGTTGTATTTGCTATGCCCAAAAATTCATTGGTTTCATAAACAATAAGTATCTGCATCAAATGGTGAAATAGCCCACTAGAGGATAAAATGTTCTTCACCTAATCCTTAAAAATATGGCATTTATATGTACAGTCCCACTGGTATATCCTTCCCCAGTCAAGTCTGACCACAAATTGGTAGTAATCTCCTTCAAAATCCCTAAGCCAGCGGATGACAAATCTCACCGTCTTGAAAGAGTTCAAAACATACAAACGTGCTATTGTCCTGTGATGAAGTCTTGTAGTTTAAGTACAACTGTAACCCTCCCAAAATGTTGACATGGTTAGTAGTTATGCAAATAAATTCTATACTCTAGTAGATAATTGTATAAATGTCAGTCCCTACCAAAACTAAACAAAAAGTGAAGGGAAAGGGCAAGCCAGCCTGGTGGTTCACATGTATAAGTAGTACAATAAGAGGTAAAAGTTCATTAGAATATTTATCCACAAAACAGGGTCAACATCGAGGTTATTTAACATACTGAAAAGTGCAATAAGGATAACTAAGGCTTCCCTTGAACTTAGGCTGACATCGGAAGTTAAGGAAAATCCTTCTGTACTTGTGTCTAGAAGTTACAGTAACACCCAACATTGCACTGAACCTATTCAGAATGGTACTACTACAAATTTGGTGGAAATGTCACCCCCAGGGAAATGTATACAAAATCCACATATACCTAAGGACATCAGACTACCCAATCATCATTGTTCAGCAGTACATAGGGGAGTTTATAATGGATTGTAACTGATGATGCAGTAAAAATGTGATTTTTGGTTTCTTCCCTACTGGTCTCTCCAGATTAAATGCTAGTCCAGGTGACTGGCATTCCTGCCAACTGCTAGGTTGACTGTCTACAACTTAGGCTTGGCTCCTCTAATAGTCCCTCTTATCCCACTCTAT
The DNA here is from genome assembly GCF_019279795.1 of Protopterus annectens. Taxonomy (NCBI): domain Eukaryota; kingdom Metazoa; phylum Chordata; order Ceratodontiformes; family Protopteridae; genus Protopterus; species Protopterus annectens. The sequence continues at coordinate 1,246,084,159 of NC_056735.1, read as the reverse complement.
CTCCCAGGACATATTTTAGTGGGGCTAGGAGTCACCAGGAGACCTTCTGTTAGGCAACCTGTACAGCAGAGTAATAGTAGTTTTTCATTTACTTGGAAATGTAACATCCCCTTCTCCCATAGTCAGTGAACTTGCAGATCTTTCTGGCCTGTCTTGGGCATCAGTCTGAACTGGGTCTTAGGCAAGGTTAATTAAGCAGCTCTTGAAGGTCTCCTCCAATTGTTCACTTCTTCATTCTCTCTGGCTTACCACAGTGCCCCTGTATTATCAGGTTTTCCAGCTTCTCCTACAGCCCCCAGACTCTCTCTCTATTCTGAGGCTTGGACCAGTGAGGTGCCTAAGGATTCCTGAGGAGTCATATTGTTGACTGCTTCCACTGCTGGATTTCTTCATTTATGTCCTTCCCCTTGATTCATTCCCTCCCCGTGCATTCGCCTGTGATATCTGAGGGGTTACTTCCCTCTGTAGACCATACTTCCCCACAACCCTTTTAGCTGGATGTCTGCATGGCCTGGAGTTCATTTGTTGGAGAACTATGTTCCCCAGTGGTTATTTATATCACTGACAAAGTAATGCAATTGTAAACACTATTGACAGGATACCGACGGATGAAGCTCACTCCAACCAGCAATAATACCACCTGTTTATTGTACTTAAAAAGAAAAAAACAGTTTCCAGAAGCTTAACGGATCTAGCGCTTTCATCCACTGCAATGTGGACTTCCTCAGAATCAATTAAACAGTCATTTTAAAGCTAATTTATTTGTTTATGGTGCCAAACACATATTTCTAACTTAAAGGGACAAACTAAATGACAACTTTCAACAACACCATATGTCTCAGATCTAATATATTTACAATTGCTGACAGTTGAAACATACAGAATAGAATCATTAAAAATATATAGTTAAACATTTCATGATTATTATTATTGCATACCCAATCTATTTGAATATGCTGAAAGTTGGTAAATACATCAATACTGTCTAATAATAAATAACTCTATAACTAACTTAAAAACACTACTTGCTTTTCATAAAATAAATACTCATACAGAGCTAAATAACTATAACCACATTATAAAGCTTTTTTAGCTCCATATCTACTATTGTAGCTTCCTATATAACATTGTTAGCCTAGGTACGTATGATATATTTGTTGCTCAATACTCCATTGATGTCCTATAAACTAACATATAATAGTATAAAAATTGATTTGTAAACTAATTTATAACAATGATATATTTGTTAGCATAATCCTTAACATTTATTACCATAACCAATAAAATGAATTCAAATACAGTCTACTGTAAATTAGGTGTGTACCTAACCACTTCCGTGGTGTGCTGATGGTCAGAGTAATTTAGGGAAACTTCATCTTTGTCTAAGTAAGTCTCGGTAACATGGGCTTAATAGTAATATAGTCATTTAAACCCGGTGTAGTTGAGGCATCTGTTAAAATTTGCCATCTCACTTCCTTTTCTCCCAAGAAGGCTTTGTTGTTGCCTCCTCTGCTTGCCATTCTTATTTGCTCCAAAATGGCAAATCAGAATTTATGATTATTCCCATATGTGGCTACATGTCTGGCAAGTGTGTTAGTGCTATCATTTTTTTAATAGCTTACAAGTGATCATAAATTCTTTTTTTGAACATTCTTTCTGTTTTTCCTATATAAAAACTTGGGCAGGTTACACATTTCGCCATGTATATAACATTTTTAGTGTTACAATTACCATTGTGGAAACTTACTTTGGTCCTAGTAATATTCTCTAGTGTAATGTCTTCTTTTTCCAATATGGCATAACATTGACCACACCTGCCACATTTCCTAGTTCCCTTTCGCCGCTGATTAATAGGCCTTACTACAGGGCTCCTCTCTAAAATCAGTTTAATGTTGATTCTCATTTTGTACACAAAAAGATGAGTCTCGCCTACTATATCTTTTATTTCTTTATCCACAGTGAGAATGTTCCAATATTTGCATAAAATTTTCTCTTATTTGTTTAGCTTGAGGGGTGTATTCCAAAATACACGCTCTTTTATATTTAACATCACCTTCCCTCACTGTAGTCTTATTTAATAATGGTTTGCCTAATACTGGGGTGAAATTTTCCCCAACTACATAGTTTTTCATCTCCTTCAATAGTTCCAAAGGATACCCTCTAGTACTAAATAAACCATGGATGAATTCTATCTCCTCAATCATATCACTAAAAGTAGATGTCATCCTAGTAGCATGTATACACTGGCCCTTAAATATACTCTTCTTAGTTTTATAAGGGTGATAACTAGAATACTCTAAATAATTATTAGAAAACGTGTTTTTCCTATAAATACGAGATTTAAATCCATTATTAGTACTAGAGATAAAAGTGTCAAGATACGCTATACCTTCAGTGCTATAACTATATTTAAATTTTAAAAACTGACTTGTACTGTTCAGATAATCCATGAATAATTCAATGATATGTTCAGGTCCATCCCATAATATGAAAATATCGTCCAAAAATCTTGAATAATGTCTAATGTACTTTGTAGTATTCACTCTTAAATATTTTTTCTGTTTCCCAATCAAGCATAACAAGATTGGCAAAAATAGGGGCACATGCGGCCCCCATTGCCACTCCTTGGGTTTGTTTGTAATATTCTCCTTCAAAGTAAATGTAGTTATACTCAAGTACTATAGACATTAATTCCACGATTAAATTTATCTGATCCCATTTCAGATTTGAATTTTGTCCAATACTGTTACAAAAGCTCTCTAACCCCTCTTGCTTAGGAATACATGAATATAAGTCTATCACATCTACTGTGATTAAAATAATTCCCTTTTTCCACAATTCCGGGGTTAAATTACCAAGGAACATCCAGTAATCTTTGACTAAATGGGGAATGTAACATGCTTAAGCCATTTATCTATAGCTATACCCAATGGGAAGGTTTTGGAATGACTTCCTGATATAATTGGATGAAATGGGGGATCTGTAACGTTTTTGTGCACTTTTGGTACTCCAATTGTGGCTAGAGTGGGGTGCTCTACAAACAAGAACTTATATGTGTCAATAGTTATACGTCCATCTAAAAGGAATTCTTCGAAAAACATTTCTATTCATCTATAACCAATATTTATTTCATTGATTGATACAGAAATATAATTCCCTGATTCCATAAGAATCTTTAACATCTTGTTAATATATTCATGTTGGCCATATAACACTACTCCCCCTCCCTTATCCGGCTTCATTATCCTAATATTTTCATCATTCTTAAGCCGTTGAAGTAACAGTATTTCTTCGTTAGATAAATTACTTTTCATTTTTTTGTGTCTAACCTCATTCTGTAACCTGTATATATCATTAGCCACTAGTTTTTCATAGATGGCTACATTAGGGTGGGTGGGCGGTATATATACACTTTTTTTCTTTAACACATCTTTCTCTACCAATAAGGGTTTGTTGTTAAAATGATTAGCTAAATTAGTTTTCCTGAGATATAATTTAATCTCAGTAAGACAATCCACTACTTGGAATTTCCTCTTGGGTACATACTTCATCCCTTTAGAGAATAAAATGAAATGCTCATCACCAAGCACTACTCCAGTATAATTAAAGATGTTAAAGTCATTTTTACTGTTAATAATGCCATCCAAATTGGACTCATGCATAATAGTATCAACTTTTGAATCAAACAGTATACTTGAATTAATAATTCCATCATAATTCACTATAATCTCTCCATTCCTGATTGTTTAACTGTCTCTGTCCCCACACCTGTCTGTTCTTCCTCCATTTCCAATTCTTTTTCCAATTCCTCCCTTGATTTTGTTTCCTATCCCCATAAAAATTTACATTCTCATTATTAGGTTGATACTCTCCTTTGTTAACATATGAACCCAATGCATCACTCTCATCATCATTACTCCATATCCTGTTCTTCCATGGATAAGCTTTATTAGCTTTATATTCCGATATATCTGTGTTAATTTTTTTAAATTTCTTTTGAACAATGTCATTGGCTTTCCTATCAGCCACCGAATTTATGATCACTTGTAAGCTATTAGAAAAAATGATAGCACTAGCGCACTTGCCAGACATGTAGCCCATATGGGAATAATCATAAATTCGAATTTGCCATTTTGGAACAAATAAGAATGGCAAGCAGAGGAGGCAACAACAAAGCCTTCTTGGGAGAAAAGGAAGTGAGATGGCAAATTTTAACAGATGCCTCAACTACACCGGGTTTAAATGACTATATTACTATTAAGCCCATGTTACCGAGACTTACTTAGACAAAGATGAAGTTTCCCTAAATTACTCTGACCATCAGCACACCACAGAAGTGATTAGGTAGACGCCTAATTTACAGTAGACTGTATTTGAATTCATTTTATTGGTTATGGTAATAAATGTTAAGGATTATGCTAACAAATATATCATTGTTATAAATTAGTTTACTAATCAATTTTTATACTATTATATGTTAGTTTATAGGACATCAATGGAGTATTGAGCAACAAATATATCATACGTACCTAGGCTAGCAATGTTATATAGGAAGCTACAATAGTAGATATGGAGCTAAAAAAGCTTTATAATGTGGTTATAGTTATTTAGCTCTGTATGAGTATTTATTTTATGAAAAGCAAGTAGTGTTTTTAAGTTAGTTATAGAGTTATTTATTATTAGACAGTATTGATGTATTTACCAACTTTCAGCATATGCAAATAGATTGGATATGCAGTAATAATAATAGCAATCATGAAATGTTTAACTATATATTTTAATGATTCTCTTCTGTATGTTTTAACTGTCAGCAATTGTAAATATATTAGATTTGAGACGTATGGTGTTGTTGAAAGTTTTCATTTAGTTTGTCCCTTTAAGTTAGAAATATGTGTTTGGTGCCAAAAAACAAATAAATTAGCTTTATGATGATTGTTTAATTGATTCTGAGGAAGTCCACATTGCAGTGGATGAAAGCGCTAGATCCGTTAAGCTTTTGGAAACTGTTTTTTTTCTTTTTAACAGGTGGTATTATTGCTGGTTGGAGTGAGCTTCATCCTTCGGTATCCTGTCAATAGTGTTTACAATTGCATTACATTGTCAGTGGTTTTCAAACACTATTTTTCAGCAATTCTTTGTGGTTATTTATATCAACTAAGCAGATTTTGAAGCTCTAGGCCCTCTTCCTTGGAAACTAACCCTTGCTTCTTGCCAAAAGTAGTTAAAGAGCTACCACCGTCTCTTGCCCCCCCCCACCTCACCAGTGTTTTATCTCACTGTCTCCTTTCTAAGAGCAGAGATTTCCTTCAGTACTTGGGTGTGTACCAACAAATGGGATTTTGTATGGGATGAGTGTATGGGGCTGTAAGTTTACGGCTTTGAGTGTATACTTTTTTTCTTCAAAAGTGCATATTAACTGAAAAATGCAAACATACTTTTTGTTTCATGAATTACAGTGTCATGCAGACAGTTGTATGCTGGACACACAAAAATAACATGCTTCAGAATAAGTGGTTTTGAAAATTGTATAAAAAGCAAGTATTGCTGTGAGACTAGTGTCGTTTATGCAACAACTTCATAGTAATTACATCCTAGAGTGGGATTGATATGTTGATGTTTGCTCCTTTCCTACACTACTTTTAATTTTTGGAATGCATTTTCAAAACTTTGAATTCAGTGTTAACAGTCTGTGAAGCCAAACTCGTAGTTCTATTTTTAAAGCTGAAACATGATGCAGTTTATTTAAGTTAATTCATTCTAAGATTTTTTTTTTTGTAGCAATGTCATTCGATATAGTTCAAGCACTCTTGGGTATTTGCATTGTCATTTTCCAGGGGAGTCAAGGACTTCATAGTAGTCAGAACACTATTTTTCATCAGGGTCCATTGATATGCATTTTTACGATGGAATGCATGATTCATTGTGTGTTTATTGCTTATATCTTTGTACTTTTGAGTAGGGTCATAGTAGGCGCTTATCTTTGGCTGTGACTGTTGTATTGACACAGATTGTAGGTGTTTATGTGGAACTGCATTTCCTAAATTAGTAGGCAGTACTGTATTTTTAAAACCAGTTACAATTTACTTTTATGTGTTTGTTTTTCTGTTTTTGTTCTTTAGTTTACATGACTTTTAAGCCAATCCCTAAAACCACATGAATATTCAAAGAAATTTGTAGCTTGCACTGATTTATATTTTGTGAATTTTTATTTATTTTTGTTTGTTTTCAGTAGCAGTATTTCAAGCAACACTACACCATCATCATATATATTTTTCTTTTAGCCTAGGGAAACTAGAAGAAGAGTTTGAAAAGAAGTTCAACAGCCTTCCACAGTACAGTCCAGTCACATTTGACCGTAAAAACACATTAGCACGGAAAAAGAAAAAACTTGGAAACAGGTCATCAGATCAGCAAAAATCTGTTAAAGGTAAATGTGTTATGTATATTTCTGGTAGAAAGTGGTGAATACAATACTAGAAGTCAGGCTTCTAAGCAGAATGTCTTAAAGAAGACTAGATCTCCTTAGCAACTTAAGCCCTATAATTAACCACAAAACCTGATCACTGAGAGTCTAACAGTGAAGGGAATATAGGATTACTAGTGACAAGTAATTGATGTATTATTGATTCTGAATACTGACTTTCATTGGATGTGAACTGTAGCAGTAGTGCCTAAAAAATATTTGGTCAACAAAATGAGGTAGGTAAGCTGTGGAAGTGAAGACTTTAATTCTTCACAGTATAACAAATGCTTTGCTAGAGTATTTGTGGGAGGTAGGGAGTATACACTTGCCAAGATGCAAAACAAGGTGATCCATCTTTGAGGTCCCTTCTTGGGGAATCAGCAATCAGGTTTGTCCTCTCATTCAATCATAGCTTGAATTGAAACTCTGTCATATGTTGTTGGAGCAACATTTCTTTTCTGCTGTCTGCATAATTTAAATAAGTCTTAATGCACATTGTTAAAAAGGTGTCACTTTTTAATCCTGAAAGCAGATCTTTTGAGTATTTGCCTATATGCTAGATATTGAGCAAAGGTCCACACTTGCAGTATTGTGTTCATTGCCTGAGAAAGAAGTATGTTGTAAGGGGCTACCATAAATGCCAGTGTTTAACCAAGCCATCTCTAGGCACAGACTAGAGAAACTCCTGGCGTACCTGCTGCTAGGAGGATGGCTCAGTTGAAGATCATTTTGTATAGATGCATGGGAAGTTTCACTCTCTCTGGCAGAGTACTGTAATAAAGACCAAAAACCAGTGGGGACTCCAAATTTCTAAAGTAGAGAAAGGAGTATAAACATGACTGCTCCCTAAATGATCCATATTTAACTGGTGGCACTGGATCTGCAAGGACATAGGGTGGGACGAGAGTGAATAGCCAGTGTTGTTTTTCCCATCCTTTTGTGGTGGGGGTGGTGAAAGCTGGCTAGGATTACTACAGTAACAGCATTAAGAGCCAGGCAAGCTCCATATTGCAAGAGGTATGCTGGTTAGTCTAGAGGTTTCACATGCACCTACTGAAAGCAGCCATTGAGGAGCTAGCAAGGCTGCTGTAGGGTGGTGGAGCTAGGGAACCCTCCCGGGAAGCTGTATAGAGTGCTGTACCATCATCCTTGATCTCCTCACCAGTCCCAGATGTAGGTTGTATTGAGCTTTGTAGTAGGCTAGTGAGGGTCTGGTAAACACTGTGAATGAAGAGTGAATCTGGTGACAGCTGATGGTCAGCTGTACAGAGGTGTGTAAGAGATGCAGAAAGAGAGCAAAAAAAAAAAAAGAGAGCGGTGACGATGTGTCAGCCCTTTAACAGTAATTCTGTTTGAGGTATCCCTTTATATCCCTCAGTTGGACTTTTCCAAAACTACTGATATCTTGAGCATACATCTGTTTTTTTTTTTAAAGTTGAAGTTATTGATAATGGTCCCAGAAGAGGCACACCCAAGCCCCTATCTTTGTGGGGTGGTCCTCAGGCATTGGTCCTGCCTAGCTCATATTTAGGTAACTGTAGCTAACTGTGTAACCACCACTGTCTTGGGGACTGATTATCTGAGTCACTTTGGTCCTGGTTAGATTCTCAAAACTTGAGATCCCCCCATCTGGTGTCTTTCCCTGAGCACAACTAGGTCTGATGAACCAAGTCATATGGGTAGGATCTGTCAGATGTTCATCGTGTTTCACTGTTGCAGTCATTACATTTGGGTAATCCTACTGGCAGGTTGCCCTCAGCCGGCCTGAATTCTTAAGTCTTGGGTCGTGCGTCGTCTGCTGTCACCCCTTCCCTGATGTCAGGTCATCAAGGGTATAAAAGAAGCAGCCAAAGCCATTTTCTTTAGTATTTCTTGCCGCGCGGTGCCCGAAGCAGAAGCAGTTCGCAAGTGCCGGTCAGCCGACTCCTGAGATTTTCATGTTAGAGTTTCAGATCCGAAGTCTTCAATAAAGCTAACTACCCCGATGGGGAAACTTTTTTCTTGCTCCAGACCAATGTCAGAAAGAGTTAATAATTGTATTTCTTGTGGGAAGCAAATACCTCATAAGGATTTTCATTCTTGCTGTATTCCTTGCCTAGGCCCTGATCATAACGTTTCTGGTTGTCGGTTTTGTGCTAGATTTAACTAATGCACTATTAAGCATCAGTATGATTTTGCTTTAAACTATTTCAGACGCCGGTTTAATTATCCAGAAATGTCGTTGGATAGCCATCCGACTACCAGAGTTCACAAAAAATGCAAAGAAAAGGAAAGAGATAGACTACCGAGGCCCAAAACCAACGACGAAGCTTCTCCTTAGCCAGTCACCGGTTCTCCGGTCCTCAGTGAGGTGCTTTCGCAGCCCCTGACACCTGCTACTTTAGAGTCGCAGGCCGCTACCGACTCCCATGTGGAGTCGGCCATGCCGCTGGAAACTTAAGATATTGGAGCCTTGGATATTATCCCTTCAGATGGGTCCGGAGCCGCTGAGCTGGCACCGGCTTCTGAGGGTGTATTCAGACCTAAACATTTTTACATCAAACCAACTTCAGCTTCAAAGGCAAAGACTAAAGCACCTTCCAAAGCAAAGAAACAAACTCAAGAGCCATGTGGTCAGGCCTCTATGCCCAAAAAATAGATGCTCAAAATGGCCAAAGACTTGATTACCTTGATCAGGGGTTCCCATCCCCCTCCTGAAAAGAGGCCTAGGCAAGAGACTATGAATCTTCAGATCAGGTTTCCATTTCTTCTGATCAGGAATATTCTTTTCCCCCCTTGAGGATTTTGATGCTGAGGAATCTATTCCTTCAGCTTCTCCTCCCGAGGACTATTCTTTTGTGGGAAACCTTACATACCATGAGGGAGCATTTCCACTGGGAGAGGCAAGATTTTTTCAGAATCTAAAAAGAGGCTCAGGGATTTCTTTTACTACCTCAACACAAGCCACTAGCCATCCCACCTGTGTTAGACATTGTAGATTATGTGTTTTTGGAGTCTAGTCTTACCCCTCACTCCTTACCTCCGGCTCCTGTTAAGCCTGACAGATATTACAGGGTTCCTGACTCTCATACATTCCTTTTTAAAAACCCTGCTGCAGACCCAGAAACTATTTCTCAGGTTCCCAAAGGAGTTAAGGCTTCCACTGCAAAAAACCCTACCCCCTCTGACAGAGATTCTAGGGCACTGGATAGATGGGGAAAAAAGGTTTACACATTTGCTACCTTAGCTATAAGGGCCTTAAACTGTCAGTTTCATATACTCAGATATCAGCAACATGTCATGACATTGCTTAAACAGAAAATGTTGTTAAACTCTGACTGTGCAGAAAACAAGGAAATGCAAGAGTTATTGCATGCAGCTGAACAAGTTGGAAAGCATACTTTTCAGTGTGGTTTTGATTCATTAGAGGCCTCCTGCAGGGCCGCAGTCGCAGGTTCTGTAATTAGGAGGCATGTTTGGTTAAAGGAACAAAATCGGCCAGATCATGTTAAAGCTAAATTATTAGATGCACCTTTACAGCATGGTACTTTGTTTGGTGGCAGAAGAGGTGTTAAAGAAAATGGAGGACAAAGCTAAATCTATGCAAATGGTCAAAGATTTTTTTACAAGTACAGCCACCTAGGTTTAGCAGACACTGGCCAACAAAGAATTGGTCCTTTCCTGTGTCAGACAGACAACAAAGGGGCAGATCCAGACGCCCCAGAGGCATATCCCAGGCGCAAGGTTCATACCGCCCAAAGCAATGGGGGGCTTCTACCTCCAAAGTTGGAGAAGACAAATCACAACCATACAGGAAACAGTCCCAATGACTTCCCCTGCCTGCACCAAGCACTTATCTCCTGGCAGCACCCTTAGGGGGAAATTAGCACTTTTTTCTCAAAATTGGCACATTATAACCCAGGACAAGTGGATCCTAAATATCGTGTCACAAGGCTACAAGTTCCATTTCCATACCCTGCCAAAGGCAAATGGCTGGCCAGATCTGCCAAAAAATTCAATGGGCAGAGGCACAAAAACAAGTCTCATCCCTCATGGACATGGGGGCCATTCAACAAGTACCAGTGCAAGAGCAGGGACAAGGATTTTACTCGACAGTTCTTGGTGCCCAGAAAGGACAAGGCCTGGAGGCCAATACTGGACCTATCTATTCTAAACACATTCCTGGATATACCAAAATTCAAGATGTTGACTTTGCAGCAGCCTCTGCCCATGCTGGGCAGGAACGCTTGGCTTGTGACTTTAGACCTAAAAGAGGCATACCTGCATGTCCCAATCAGACAGATATGCAAAAGATACCTCAGATTCAAGGCTGACTCAATGCATTACCAATTCTCTGCACTGCCCTTTGGCTTATCTACTGCACCCAGGGTCTTTACAAAGTGCCTGGCACCAGTAATCGCATTCTGCAGACAAAGAGGAATACAAATATACCCTTACTTGGACGACTGTCTAATTCAAGCAGAGAACAAGGACATTCTTCTACAGCATATGGTGTTTGTGAAGAGGCTTCTAACATGCCTAGGGTACACAGTCAACAAAAAGAAATCAAAACTAGTACCCTCTCAAGAGATAATATTCCTGGGTGCAAGCTTAAATACAACTGCCCAGATGGCTTATCTCACGCCAGACAAACAAAGGCAACTGACTACCTATTTCAAAATGTTGGCAACAAAGGCCCAGTTATCTGCAAGAAAAATTCTGCAGGCTTTGGGCTTCATGGCATCCTGCATCCTACAAATTCCATATGCAAGACTGCATATGAGGAAACTTCAAGGGTACCTAAAAAGTGGTTGGACTCAACATTACCACAGCCTGGAAACTATGACTACTCTTATTCCCTGTCTGCAACAAGAGTTTCGATGGTAGGTAAAGGCTTGTCACCAAAACAAGGGACAGCCATTCACATTACCCCCAGCCAGGCAGACACTGACAACGGATGCATCAGATTATGCCTGGGGGGTCCACATGACGGGAAGATGCATTCAGGGCACATGGACCTCAAACCAAATGCATTTACACATCAATCAAAAAGAGATGCTAGCAGTTCAAAATGCCCTGACAGCCTTCAAGGACCTACTTCATCCGGGACAACTACTGATAGAGAGACAACACCACGGTCATATGGTATATAACCAAGCAGGGGGGAACACATTCTTACCCCCTTTGCAGACTAACCATGACTTTGTGGGACACAACATTGACTTACCAAGTACATCTGCAGGCACAGTTCCTGCCAGGAAGGAAAAATACTTTGGCAGACGAACTAAGCAGAAACCTCATGGATCCCCACGAATGGCACCTGGATCCACAAGTGTTCAGCATGATAACAAAGAAACGGGGATGCCTGGACATAGATTTATTTGCCTCCCCTCACAATTACCAACTAAAAAGATTCTGCACAAGGATTTATCACAGACAAGCATGGAAAGTGAACGCCCTATCTTTCAGCTGGAAAAACCTGTCAGTATATGCATTTCCCCCTCTGCCTCTCCTCCCCAAGGTACTCCTAAAGGTCAGACAGGAGAAGCCAAAGATGATACTGATTGCCCCAGACTGGCCCCGCCAGTACTGGTATCCAATACTAAAGAACTTGTCTCTATGCCCAGCTTGGACCTTACTTCAAATACCTCATCTTCTGTCCCAGCAAAACAGTCAGATCCTGCACAGCCAACTCAGAACTTTAAACCTGACAGCATGGCAAATAATGTAGTCATACAAAACACACATCTCAGTAAAGCTGATTTTGGAAGCCAGAAGGCCTAGTACTAGAAAATCATATGCTGGAAAATGGGAGAGATTCTGTGCTTGGAACCAGGCACAACAAACTGATACAGCTGTGCCAAATATTCCTCAGATTTTGCAATACTTAACTGAGATTCTGAACAAAGGCCTGTCTTTTTTATCTAATAAAATTCTTTCCTCTGCCATTTTGGCTCATTACAATGTAGAGCCACCAATCTTTTCTCATCCCTTATTAAAGCAGTACCTCAGAGGGGCCAAAAATTTAAGACCTCCAAGGAGATCACCAGTGCCTGCATAGGACCTCAACTATGTCTTGGAAAAACTCACCCTGCCTCCTTTCGAGCCAGCTGCTACTGCTGATATAAAATTTTTATCTTGGAAAACAGCTCTGCTCCTAGCAATAACTTCTGCAAGACGTGTTTCAGAGTTACAGGCACTCATGGCTGTGGAACCTTTTATCATTTTTTACCCAGACAGGGTCTCTCTGAGGACAAACCTAATATTTATGCCTAAGGTGGTGTCCAGTGTGGCTCTCAACCAAACTATTCACCTGCCAACCTTTTATCCAAATCCACAGAACAAGGGAGAGAGAATTCTGCATTCTTTGGACGTACACAGACAGCTTGGATTCTACTTGGACAGAGCCAAAGCTTTCAGAATGACAGAGCAATTACTAGTGGCATATGCTGCAGGATCTCAAGGAAAGGCTATCTGGCTATCTCAAAGCAGACTATTTCAAAGTGGATAGGCCACTGCATTCGTTTCTGCTATGTACACCATGGCAAGCCAGTACCTAAGGGCATTAGGACACTCAACCAGAGCTGCAGCCACTTCAGCAGCCTTTCTCAGGGGAGTACCTACCAAGGACATTTTAGAGGCTGCTACTTGGAGTTCAGTGCACACCTTTACAAAGCACTATCATCTGCCATTCTACTCTAAATCCAGGGCAGGCTTTGCCATTGCAGTTCTGCAGGGCATCATAGCCACTCCTAATGCTGTTTAGCTCCAGCCTCCCAACCTTAGCTTTGGGACTCTACCCAAATGTAATGACTGCAACAGTGAAACACGAAGAACATAGTACAGTTGTGTACACTTACCATAAATGTAGATGTTCGAGTGTATTCACTGTTGAAGTCCAGGTTACCCACCCACCATCCCCCTTCTCTTCTGATGGAACCTATCTTTCCTTCTCTAACTTATGCAACCTATGTGGTGTATTTGCTTGTAGATGAAAGTAAATTTTATATTGGTGCATGTAATTATACATATATAAATTATGGCTGCCCTTTTGAGGGGCACCTGCCATCTGGGGCAAGAAAAACTAAAGAAAATAGTGTTGGCTGCTTCTTTTATACCCATGACGACCTGACGTCAGGGAAGGGGCGACAGCAGCCGACGCAGGACCCAAGACTTTGGAATTCAGGCCGGCTAAGGGCAACCTGCCAGCAGGATTACCCAAATGTAATGATTGCAACAGTGAATACACTCGAACATCTACATTTATGGTAAGTGTACACAACTGTACTTTTTTTCCCACTTCAAACACATATTTCAGGATCTGGACATTATAGAAATGTTTAAAATCTGGTGGAAACTTAAATTATGTCTATGGGAATGCACTGTCAGGTGACCTGGCAGCCTGTCATCCCTCAACAACTCCATTGACAGATGTGATTCTAAGCAGTAAATACCTGTTACCTGCACTCTTTCCATTGCATGTTTGTTCCCATACAAAACTATACATGAGGTTGTGAGTGTTGCAGTCAGTGGGCAAAGAGCTCCCTCCTAGCTTAGGTTCCTCTAATGTTTTTGCACCTAGTGGCCATTTTATCCAGGATGAAAAATCATGGTGACCTATATCCACCATGCAGCATCCCTCATAGCCCTTTCTGTGAAAAATGTTTGAGTTTCATGGTGTTGTCATTTTATTGGACCATATTCCTTCCCTTCCAGAAATAGCTTATTGAGTATTTGTGAAAAGCATAGGAACAGTAGAACATCCTTTATTAAACCACTCAACAAGAATGTTATTTATGTAGCCTGGATGCTCTCAGATTGTGCTATTACATTCCTTTAGGAAGGCAGTCACTCTAAGACTTCAGTGAATAGGGCATGTACCTCATCAATCAACCCTAGGCCGAATCCTGTGGGATTTGTTTGGTCCTGCTCTGCGCTAAGAGACCATAATACTTTTGCCACTTTGCTTCTTGGTAGAGTAGCATGCTCCTCTATCATACTTGGGCTAATGCCTTCAGCTAATTGTTTTACCTGTCTTAAAGTTCAGTCCTCTTTAGTGAGCCAGTCACTGGAAATGCTTTCTTTCCTGCTTGTGTCCATGTTAAGGCAAGAAGGGGTCAAAGAGCTTCCAAGATGGCTGCACATTTAGTAACAACAGGTTGATTAGAGCGTTCCTAGTTTGGGTAAAATTAATTTACTGGCAAGTAATTACAGTACCTGGAAGTCAATAAAGGTAAAATGTGAAGACGGTAAGTAAAAATCAACATGACAAGGAGTGGGAAAAATGCTGGCTGGAAAGAACCTCACAGATATCAAGCAAAAAAGCAGTTAAAATTTCAGTTTAAGTACAGGTAATGCAGTTAAAATTTCAGCTTAAGTGTGGGTCATGGCTTCAAGTAATTTAAAGAAAAAACTAGCAACGTTAGAAGACAGAGCACACAGGGAAAGTCAGGGATTTTTTTGATATACCAGAGAAACTTGAAATAGAGTGCTTTAATTTTATGGAAGTATATATAAGCAGCTGGACTGATGTTCCACAGCAGGATTTGTTAATTGACATGGCACATCATGTGTATGCTGCAAATCTGTTCATTTGAAAACAGACAAGACGTGTATTAGTAAGGATGTAATCATAACCAGCAGAAAGAGCTGCTGATAACAAAATTGTGGCAGAAGGGAAAAGTATTAAAACTTGTGGATACCTGGACTTCGAAGATGTCTGCACACTGATTAACAGCTTAACTTCAGCCCTCCCAATATGAAAAAAGAAACTGAGATAAGGGCCAGGAACTCTGCCAGTTTTAGTAAATTCAGTTGCTGACTACTAGGTACATACACTTCCTGGATGTTAGCAAAAAAGAAACTAAGAGAGCCTGAAAGAAAATCAACAAGAAACTGTGATGAAGAAACAGTGACTGGGAAGAATCCTGCAGTTGTTTAGCAAAAAGAATTTCAAGCTCCAACTTTGGTGCAAGACATGGCTTCCAGCAATCTCTATGAAAATAAGCCAAATGTGTTCAGAGCTCATTAAAATAATTGAAACATTGAAGGAGCATATCAACTCAAATAACAAAAGGCTGGACAAAATGGAAGCAGCTTTAAACAGATATTATGTTGGTCCCATCTTGCCTTCTCCTTGCTGGTTGGGTCCGGAGCTGTTCCTCGGCTCCGACTCAGCCGTATACTATAGCTCGAGAACTCCTTACTGGCTCGAGGCTAGCCCCTATCCCAACATGCCTAGCGGTAGTTACCCAGATTTCTTCTTCTTTGTGTCTTTGACAATGTTTTTTGAATTTAGAAGGGTAATTTCTATTAGTATAGTCTTGTGTTCACCTTAGGCTAGCGCCTTTGTGACCTTCCTGCTGGTGCCTTTTTGTTGTAGTCATTGTACTTTTCCCTCAGGCCTAACCCTTTCCATGAACCCGTTTGACTTAGAGGATTCTCTGTTCCTTTTCTCTTAGCCCAGTCTTCGTTTAAGGGCTTTTTTTCCCTTTCTCCTTCCTTATAGGAGTAGCCATTTACGTTAAAGGTTCTCCTGGATGTTCTTCGTCCCACATTGCTGCAGTCCTAACACTTGGGTAGTCCGCTGTCCCTCGGTCGGCCCGAATATCAGAGTATAAGGCTGACGTCGGTCAAGGCACATTTGACTGACATCAGAACGTCAGGGTACAAATGCGCATGACCGACGTCATATCCTCAGTCTTTTTTGCCGCATGGTCCGATGCAGAAGCAGTGTTGCAAGTGCCGTTCGGCGTTCTGAAATTTTTCGAATTCGGAGTTTCAGACCGAAGTCAGAGTTGGTTAAGTACCCGTTGGGAATATTTTGGTTTTTCTTGCCTCAGTGGTTTACCGGATGTCAGAAAAAGTGAATAACTGTATTTCTTGTGGGAAACAGATACCGCATAGGGATTACCATAATTTGTGTATACCTTGTTTAGGACCTGAGCACGACGTTGTTGGATGCCGCTTTGTGCTAGGTTTAATAAACGCACTATAAAGCGGAGGTTGGATTGTGCAAGGTTGGTCTTTGGGAAGCGGTGTAATTACAAAATGCCGCCGGATGCTCCGGCGCTTCCTCTAAGAAGCGCAAGGACAAGGCAGTTAAACCTAGGTTAGAGGAGTCGTCCGAACCGGACGTCAGTTCTTTAGAGGTGTCAGTGGAACCGTGGTTCCGACGGAGGCCTCTCTGGAGTCCCAGGGAGAAACTTTGGTTTTACAGGATGTGGCCTCCCAGGAGGCAGGGCAGGCTGTAGGGGCTTCTCAAGTAACTATACTCCCCTCTCTTCCTAAGGGGTCTAGGCCCTCTCTTTCTGCCTCCAAGGCTTCTCCTAGAGGCAGGTCTAGTTTAGCTTCTGTGGGTGTCGCTCCCAGTTCTTCAGGTGCTGTACCCAAGAAGCACATGCTCAAAATGGCAGAGGATTTAATTACTTTAATTAGAGGCTCTATGCCCCCTCCTGACAAGAGGCCTATGATGGAACCTGTGTTGGGGGATTGTGAGCAGGCTTCGGATGTGTCTGAGTCTTCGGCTGAAGACTTGCAGGAGTATTCTCATTATTCTGATTCTGATGTGGATGATTCTACTCCTTCTGCTTCTCCTCCTGAGGATTTTTCGTTTTCAGAGACCCTTCACTCCATGAGAGAGCATTTTAAATGGGAAGGTCAGGATTTTTCTGATTCCAGGAAAAGGCTTAGGGAATTTTTGTTTTTACCCCAGCATAGGCCTTTAGCTATTCCTCTTGTGTTGAATGTGGTGGAAGATGTGTTTGCAGAGGCTTCCCTTAATCCTGATTCTTTGCCTCCTGCTCCTGTTAAACCGGATAGGTATTACAGGGTGCCTGAAGCTAATAAGTATCTTTTTAAGAGTCCTAGGGCAGACCCAGAAACCGTTAGCCAGGGGCCTAAGGGGGTTAAGGCTTCTGTTGTCAAGAATCCGGTTCCTGCAGATAAAGAGGCCAGGGCCTTGGATAGATGGGGAAAGAAAGTTTATACTTCTTCCACTCTAGCCATGAGAGCTTTGAATTGCCAGTTTCACATGTTGAAATATCAAAATTATCTCCTTTCTCAGTTGAAATCTAAGGTTGATGCTCTGGCGGAAGGTATTGACTGTAAAGAGTTACAAGATTTAGTGCATGTTTCTGAACAGGTGGGTAAGCATTCTTTGCAATGTGGTTTTGATGCTGTACAGGCCTCGTCTAGGGTGGCTGCCACTGGGTCAGTTCTTCGTAGGCATGCCTGGCTGAGGGATCAAAATTTATCTGACCATGTTAAAACTAGAATTTTGGATGCCCCTTTGCAATCTGATGTCCTGTTTGGTTCTCCTGTTGAGGCAGTTTTAAAGAAAATGGAGGACAAGGCTAAGTCTATGCAGACTGTTAAAGATTTTTTGCAGGTTCAGCCTCCAAAGTTTAGTAGAAATTGGCCTACTAAAGGGTGGACGTATCCTTCTTATGATTCCCAGTCTAGGGGTAGATCTAGACGTGGCAGGGGCAGAGGTCAGGGCTCTTTCAGGCCTAGAACAGGGAGTTCTCCTGCACAGTCTGCAAGTGAGGGCAGGGGTCAGTCCTTTCGTAAACAGACCCAATGACCTACCTTTTCAGCTGCCAGATTCTTCTCGCCTGGCAGCACCTTTGGGAGGAAGGTTGGCACTTTTCAAAGAAAATTGGAGTTTGATTACCCAAGACAAATGGGTACTGGATATCATACATCACGGTTACAGGTTTTATTTCCATACCTTGCCTCCTTACAAAGGCATGCCAGACGTTCCTCCTCAACAAAGAATAGAGGCTCACAAGCAAATTTCAATGTTACTCCAAATAGGGGCCATACAGCCGGTTCCTATGCCAGAAAGAGGCCTAGGATTTTATTCTCGCCTGTTCCTAGTCCCAAAAAAGGGGAACACGTGGAGGCCAATTTTGGATTTATCTATCCTCAATACTTATCTGGACATTCCCAAGTTCAAAATGTTGACGTTGCAGCAGCTTTTACCTCTGCTGGGCAAAGATCATTGGATGGTAACTTTGGATCTCAAGGAGGCTTACCTTCATGTTCCTATCAGACTAAAGTGCAGGAAGTATCTGCGTTTCGAGCTGGGACTTCTCACTATCAGTTCTCTGCATTGCCCTTTGGCTTATCTACTGCGCCCAGAGTGTTCACGAAAGTTCTGGCTCCAGTGATAGCTTTCTTCAGGCTAAAAGGAATACAGATCTATCCTTATTTGGACGACTGCCTGATTCTGGCTCAAGGAAGGAAGAGCTTCTTCATCATTTGGAATATGTGATAGCAGTGCTAAGATGCCTGGGGTATTCTGTGAACGAAATAAAGTCCAGTCTAGTACCCTCTCAAGACATGTGCTTTCTGGGTGTGAGACTGAATACAGCATCCCAGATGGCCTTTTAACCCCGGACAAACAAAAGAATCTATCCCTTTACTTCCTTCAGCTATCTCATCAGTCCGGCTGACTGCAAGGACAGTCCTTCAAGCCTTAGGGTTCATGGCATCTTGTATTCTGGTGCTTCCCAATGCCAAACTGCATATGAGGAAGCTACAATGGTATCTCAAAAATGTATGGACACAGCACTGCCAGGATCTGGACACTGTCATTCAAATAATACCTTGCATTCAAAAGGAATTTTATGGTGGGCTCAGGAATGTCACCTAAACAAGGGACTCTCTGTGACCCGGCCAGAGGCGAGTCAGATTTTAACAACAGATGCCTCAGACATAGCTTGGGGAGCTCATCTAAATGGAAAGTGGATACAAGACAAGTGGCCTGCCAGACTACAACATCTACATATCAACATGAAGGAGATGTTAGCAGTCCAGTTTGCATTAATAGCTTTCAAGGATTTACTTCTTCCAGGGCAGGTGTTGATTCTAACAGACAACACAACTGTCATGTGGTACATCAACAAGCAAGGGGGAACACATTCTTATCCTCTATGCAGGCAAGCAATGATTTTGTGGGAGACTGCTCTCAGTTTACAACTAAATCTTCAGGCAAGGTTTCTGCCGAGCACAGAACTCCTTAGCAGACGTGTTAAGCAGACAAATCATGGATCCCCACGAGTGGAAACTGGATCTTCATGTATTTCAGAAATTGACAGTGTCCTGGGGAACTCCAGACATAGATCTGTTCGCTTCTCCTCTAAACCACCAGCTGCCAAAGTTTTGCACAAAGCGGTTTCATCCCACAGCTTGGAAAGTGGATGCTCTTTCTTTCAGTTGGAAAAATCTTCATGTGTATGCCTTCCCACCTCTGCCTCTCCTCCCAAAGGTACTTCTGAAGGTCAGACAGGACAAGCCAAGGATGATTTTGATAGCTCCAGATTGGCCTCGACAGTACTGGTACCCACTACTGAGAAGTCTAGTACGGAAGCCTCCATGGCCTTTGCCTTTGATTCCACATCTGTTGTCCCAGGAGGACAGTCATTTGATCAATGTCAAACTTCACTCTCTTCACCTAACAGCATGGCATATTCTGTTTTAAGCCATAAAGGGTCTCAACTTCCACAACAAGTTTTGAATGTGATTTTGGAAGCCAGAAGGCCTAGTACAAGAAAAGTGTACACAGATAAATGGAAGAGATTTTTATTTTGGAGTGCAGCTAAGGATTTGGATGTTTCTGAGCCTGATTTAAGTGTGGCTCTTCAATATCTTACTGAGTTATTGGACAAAGGTTTGTCCTTCTCTTCTATTAAGATTCATGCTGCAGCAATTTCAGCTCACTACGATTGTGACCCACCATTGTTTTCTCATCCTTTATTCAAGCAGTTTCTTAGAGGGGCGAAGAATTTAAGACCCCACAAGAGCTCCTACTCCTGCTTGGGATCTCAATTTTGTGTTGGAGAAACTCACTCTACAACCTTTTGAGCCTGCAGCTACTGCTGAGTTGAAATATTTGTCATGGAAAACTGCTTTTTTGTTGGCCATTACCTCTGCAAGAAGGGTTTCTGAATTGCAGGCCCTTATGGCAGTTGAGCCTTTCTTAATTTTCCACAAGGATAGGGTATCTTTACGTACTAATCCTTCCTTTATGCCTAAAGTGGTTTCTAGTGTGGCTTTAAACCAAACTATTCATTTGCCTACTTTTTATGCAAATCCCCAAACTAGAGGGGAAAAGATTTTGCACACTTTAGATGTACACAGGCAGTTGCGATATTATTTGGACAGAACTAAAGGGTTCAGACAATCTCAGCAGTTACTAGTTTCTTTTGCTTTGAGCTCTCAGGGCAAGCCCGTGTCAAAACAAACTATTTCTAAGTGGATTGGATTTTGCATTGCCTTCTGTTATTCCCATCATGGCAAACAGATTCCAGCTGGGATTAGACCTCATTCCACTAGGGCTACTGCCACTTCAACAGCTTTTTTGAGGGGGGTGGCTACTAAGGATATTTTGGAGGCAGCCACTTGGAGTTCAGTGCATACCTTCTCTAGGCATTACCACCTTCCACTGTACTCTAAATCCAGGGCTGGTTTTGCCACTGCTGTGTTGCAGGGCATTTTGGCAGCTCCTGCTTCATTATAATTTAGCCATCCTCCCTTACCTCTGCTTTGGGATTCTACCCAAGTGTTAGGACTGCAGCAATGTGGGACGAAGAACATAGTACAGTTTTGTACCTACCATAAATGTAGATGTTCGAGGATCCACATTGCTGCAGTCCAATTTACCCTCCCTCCTTCCCCTCTGCTGTTTGAGGTGGTTGTGTGGGTTGGGTTTTCCATCTGAGGTATATGGCATTTTATATATATTGTATATATTATACATATTTTTGGTGTTAGGCTAGTTGGTTGTTTAGTTGTGGTCTATGAGTTTTGACCTTTCCTTTTAGGGTCTTCTGACATCTGGGGCAAGAAAAGACTGAGGATATGACGTCGGTCATGCACATTTGTACCCTGACGTTCTGATGTCAGTCAAATGCGCCTTGACCGACGTCAGCCTTATACTCTGATATTCGGGCCGACCGAGGGACAGCGGACTACCCAAGTGTTAGGACTGCAGCAATGTGGATCCTCGAACATCTACATTTATGGTAGGTACAAAACTGTACTTTTTGGGGAGTCGTCGTTTAACTTAGATGCTCTTCACGTTCCCTCCTTTCTCTTTCCTGTTTAAAAAAAAAAAGTTTAGAGTTTAAAGTTTCTTTAGCTACTCTTCTTACCGTTGTTGGTGTTTTTTCTTTGGTAGTGTTGTAATTACCTCCTAGTATGTCTAAGAAACCTAAGGAGTCAAAACCTTCGGGTTTTAAGAAGTGTGACTCGTGCTGCCAGAAGATGTCCCTTACGGACGGACACACAAGCTGTGTCTTGCATAAGGGCTGTACACCTGCAGGACTCATGTTCTATATGTCATGCTTTTAGTTCTCGGGTACGGCAGGAGAGAAAAAAATAAGCTGATTTTACGAGGCTTACTTAAGAGCCCCCTTGATGTTGCTATTGAGGGTTCTCAGCCAGTAAAAAAACAGGATAATTCCCCTAAGCCATCATCTTCGTCAGCTGCTATGTCGGAGCCATCAAGATCTAAGGATAAACCTATGAGTTTGTCGGATCCAAGCGTTGGTTCCGATAAACCTCTTTCTCCGGCGGCTCCATCAGTGATTTCGGAGCCAGTCAGGACTTTCGAGAGAACCAGGTCTCCCTCTCTGGAGCCGGTGAGGTTTGTTTCACAGTCCTCACTGTTGCAGTCTGTTGCAGACTGTCATTGGTCTTCCTCTTATTCCTCTCAGTCATACAGGCTTTTGGATCATGATGTGGACAGGGTGGAGGAGAGGCTTCTCAAGACACAGGCATTAGCTAAATTATCGAGCCCAGCTCACAAGGATTTGGTGCCGACACCTCAATGTGCACCGTTATCGATTCCTCCTCCGACTCCTTTGAGTTCGAAGCCGGAGTGCATGGAAGTTGTTGTGGTGGAACCACTGGCTCTGATGACCACTGGTCTATCGGTTCTGACTACCACTCCGATCTCTTCATTATCTTGGTCTGTCGAAGGATCTGGGGGCTGGTGCTCTCTCATCACCTCTGGGGGGGGGGGTGGCATCGAACCCTTGTCCAACCCCGCTCTCCCTCTCGGAGCTTCGGCGCTGGTGAGCTCGGCTCCTACATCTGCCTCAGAGCCATTACCTTCGGTTAGGAGGAGGTCTCCGGACACTTTGGAGCCAGGGAGTCTTTCATGCCGGGACCGCGGTGCCTTCAAGGTGATGAGGTGCATGCTGTCCCCTGAGACCACTCCACCCATGGCTCCATTGGCTCCTACTATTTTGGTGCCTTAGTCTGCCTCTGACCCCCCCCCCATGCATAGGAAATCCATGCTCCAGAACGCCCCATTGGGTGACCCCACCTCTTCTGAAACCTCTCCTGAGAATCCCTCAGTGGAGGTCCCTCAGAAGAGAAAATGCAAGAAGAAGCATTTGGACTCCCCTGAGCCCCTCACTTCAGGCACAGACTTGAAGGACTCAGAAGGGTCCCCACTATCCCCCTCTGAGGATGTCTGTTTTTCAGATATCCTGGAAGTACTTAGAGGGGTGTCTGGAAATCCCTTGCCCCTTCTGAGGACGAGTTTGTGTACCTGGATGCATTTCTTTCCGAACCCTCCAGCTCTTGGGTGTCCTGTCCTTTCGACCTTCTACTGGGTTTGGTGAGTCGAAAGGCCTGAAGCTCCCCAGAGACTATGGAACCAGTTCCGAGGAGGCACAGTAAATTCATAACTGCTCTAGAGGATATGTCGTTTCTGTCAAAAGGTATGCCTGTTGATGCCATGGTGGTGGTGGCAGCCACCAAGAAAGAGTTAGTGGAGACTTTTTCTGTCCATCCGCCGAACAAAGAGTCTCATATGATGGACAGGTATGGGAAGTGTATGTTTGTTTCAGCGGCCTTTACTCTCAGGTCACTGAATTATTTGTCTCACTTTATACGCCTTCAATGGGATCTCCTGAAGGAACTAAGAGATACCCTACAGGATCCTATAGCTGAAGAAGCTGCGAGCAAGGCGGCTTCACAGCTTGCGACCTTGACATCTATATTTAACTCTTCCATGCGGCTGATGATCTACGCAGCAGATGGAGTGAGTAGGGCAGCAGGCACAAGAGTTGCTTTGCGCAGGCACTCCTGGATGCACCTTTGTCAATTTGAGGAGCCCTTCAAGTCCTCCTTTACCAACACCCCCTTTGACGGCTCGTCACTGTTAGGGCCTCGGGTAAAAGATGCTTACCAGGTGTGAACGAAATGGCAAAATTCTCTCTGCCGTGAGAGTACATCCCCCCTCCCCAGACCTTATCCCAAGGGTCGGAAGAGCGGGAAGATGTGGCTCAGAAAATCCCAGGGAGTTTTGCCCGACACACTTGGTGACATTTCCCTCAGGGGCAGTGGGGGAAACAACAATGGGAGATGCCGATCCTGCGGCAGGGGGGGATCCGCAGAGTCAGACTGACAGAGATACCTTCTCTGGTAGGCTTTTCCAGCTCTCCTCCTGAAAGGAGGCCCGACTGTCTGCCTCTGTAGGTAGTCAGGGACAGATTATCCCATTACCCCAAAGCCTGGAAAACAATCATGGAAGATACCTGGTTATTGTAGATAATATCCAGGGGCTACAAAATTCCATTCTCCCAATTCCCTCCAACAAATCAACATGCAATCCCAGACATTCCACCCAGTCTTTGGGATCAAGCAAACCTAGAAATTCAAAGGTTGCTAGCAAAAAGAGCCATACAAGAAGTCCCCGCAGACCAAATCGAATCCGGCACTTACTCAAGGTTGTTTTTAGTTCCGAAAAAGGCAGGGGACTGGAGACCTATTTTGGATCTCAGCAAACTCACCAAATCAGTCAAAAAAGCGAAGTTCCGGATGCTAACACTGCAGTCCATTCTTCCCTTTCTGGGTCAGGACAACTGGATGCACTCCATCTCCAGGATGCATACTACCATATGAAAATGGACAGGCGGTCAAGGAGGTACGTGCGCTTCCGGCTGGGAGCCAGTCATTACCAGGTCAGAGCTCTGCCTTTTGGTCTCACCACAGCCCCCAGGGTGTTCACCAAATGTATGGCAGTTGTCATGGTTCACCTGATGCGTCTAGGATTCTGGGTGTTTCCATATCTAGACGACTGGCTCCTTACTGCCACCACCAAGCATCAACTCATCGAGGCACGGGACTCCATTATTCACACCTGTACCCAACTAGGCATCACCATAAACTGTGAAAAGTCTGCCTTGTCAGTATATTTCATTTATAGGCGCAGATTTAGACACAAGGGCCATGATAGCAAAACTGCCTCATGAAAGAGTTTTAACCATTCGTCGTCGAGTTTTAATCCTCTTGGCAAGCAAGAGAATCCAGGCAGAATTTGTCCTAAATGTCTTGGGTTCGATGGCTGCAGTGATTACTCTGGTCCCTATGACATGCTTCCGCATGAGAATTCTGCAGTGGCTCCTTTTTGCTCAATGGTCATTCCAGAATTTACCAATGTCACATCAGATATGGATCACGGAGTCTTGCAAGAAGGACTTAACATGATGGCTTCACTCCCCTCTGGTATCAATGAGGCGGTCTATATTGTATGTTCGAAGTTTGAAAACTTCAAACATTAAAATAATCAAATTTAAATGTTTGAAGTTTCAAACATCGAACATATAATTAAAAAAAAAAAAAACAAATGGAACTTACCTGACTAATGTAGGCAGGGGGTCAAGCCCCCCTGCAACCCCCCCCCCACTCTTTAAATATACCAACTCCGAGACCGCACTACATGGTCTCAGAGTTGGTATATTTAAAGAGTGGGGGTGCAGGGGTGGGCTTGACCCCCCCCCTACCTACAGCCGTTCGTTTTGGGTTAGGGTTTTTTGTTTGTTTGTTTTTTTATTTTACATATGTTCGAAGTTTTATAACTTCGAACATTTAAATTCGATATTTTAACGTTCAAACTTATAAAACTATGATATAGACCCATCAATGGGCAGACCGTTTCTAGCCCCCCAACCCGTAGCCACAGTGACCATGGATGCTTCCCAGATAGGTTGGGGGGGGGCATTATCTGGGACAGACTGTTCAAGGGACTTGGCAAGAACACGAGTACCACTTGCACATCAATGTCCTAGAGATGAGAGCAGTGCTTCTGGCGTTGCAAGCACTTCAAGACTCTCTACCTTAAGGGACTATAGCGATTCAGACTGACAATATGTCAGTAGTATGGTACATCAACAAACAGGGCGGAACCAAGTCTTATCCCTTGTGCCGAGAGGCTCTTTGAGTATGGCAATGGGCGATGTCTTCCCAACACTTTCTGGTCGCAGCGCACATTCCGGGGAAATCCAACATGATAGCAGACAACCCAGAAGGGTTATTCTAATGCCTCACGAGTGGTCCCTGAAACAGTAAGTTGCTGAGTTAATTTTTCACAAATGGGGCCAGCCATGCTGCAATCTTTTTGCCACCCCCACCCCCCCCCCTCAACAACAAATGCAGCAGCTACTTTGCTCTAGTCCCACCACCGGGACACTCCCCCAGGGATGCACTGGTTCATGATTGGCCCCCGGACTGCTTTATGCTTTCCTATCATTTCCCCTGATCCCCAAGGTTCTTCAGAAAGCTCGGTCATTGGGTTGCAAGTTAATCCTTATTGCTCCTTACTGGCCACGACAGATTTGGTTCCCATTCCTCTGGCCTCGACGGATTTGGTTCCCATTCCTCTGGCCTCGACGGATTTGGTCCTCATTCCTCTGACCTCATCTGCAAGGAGAGCCTTGGATACTGGACCCAGTTCTGGATTTCCTGATGCATCAGTCGGGTGCTCTCCACCCTTCCGTCCATACTCTCAAGCTGATAGCTTGATTTCTACACTTCTGGTCTTAGCCAGGCTCCCAGATGTTTCCCTGGCAGTTCAACACATTTTGATTTCATCCCATAAGCCCACTATAAGAAAACTTTATGCTAGTAAATGGAAGAGGTTCTCTTGCTGGGCAAAAAAAGAACAACATTGATCCTTTTACTGCCTCCATTTCTGAGATACTGGATTTCTTGGCTGAAACATTTGAATGAGGAGCAGCGGCAGCTACTGTCCGAGGCTAACTAGCTGCCATTTCTAATTTCCATGTAGGAGAAATGGGATCTTACATCATGTCCCACAGACTATGTAAAGCATTCCTAAGAGGTACTTCCCTCTTAAGACCTCCAGTAAGAGAATCTCTTCCTCCCTGGGAGTTAAATCTAGTTTTAGTCTCTCTTATTCTTCCTCCCTTTGAGCCAGCTGATTCTTGTCCTCTAAAGTTTTTAACTTGGAAGACCTTTTTCTTAACGGCCATTACTTCAGCCAGGAGGGTTTCAGAGTTACAGGCCTTATCTACTCATCCCCCATATTTGATTTTTCACAGACAGAGTTTCTCTCAGAACCAGTCCCTCCTTTTTACCCAAGGTGTGTTCAGAGCATAATTTAAATCAATCCATAGAGCTTTGTGTATTTTTCCCCAGTTATGGCAACAAGGCAGAGTATAAGCTCCACCAGTTGGATGTTCATAGACAGTTACATTTTTATTTACACAGGACTAAGGATTTCAGAAAATCTGACCAATTGTTTATATCCTTTGCAGACAACAAAAAAGGTTGTCCAGTGTCTAAAGTGACCTTATCAAAGTGGTTCTCAAACACGATCATCTATGTTTACGCTTTGTGGAATAAACACTTCCAGGAAAAAGTAAAGGACACTCAACTAGGGCTTTGGCTACTTCTATTGCCTTTCAAGCCAAACTGTCTTTAGATTCTATCTGTGCAGCAACCACATGGGCTAATCCCCATACCTTTATCTCTCATTACAAAGTAGATGTGGCCTCCTGGGACAGGGCATCCTTTGGTTCCATGGTCCTGAATAGTTTTTTCCATTGAGCCACCCAAAATTTAGGTGCTGGGGTCACTGTCCCAACCAGCAAGAAGGAGGCGAGATGGGGCAACATAACATAAAGAAGTTATATACTCACCTTAACATTCCATGATGTTCATCGTGTTACACTGCTGCAGTCATTACACTTGGGTTATCCTGCCGTCAGGCGGTCCCGCAGTCGGCCAGAGTTGCAAAGTCTTGGTCCGGCATCTGTTGCTGTCGCCTCCTCCCTGACGTCAGTGCGACAGGGGTATATAAGATGCAGCCGACGCCATTTTCTTCAGTCTTTCTTGCCGCGCGGTGCCCGAAGCAGAAGCAGTTCGCAAGTGCCGGTCGGCCAACTCCTGAGATTTTCATTCCGAATCCAGAACCGAAGTCTTCTAAAAAAGCTAAGTACCCCGTTGGGGAAACTTTTTCTTGCCTCAGACCGATGTCAGTAAAAGTTAATAACTGTATTTCTTGTGGGAAGCAAATACCTCATAAGGATTTCCACTCCTATTGTATTCCATGCCTAGGCCCTGACCACAACGTCACTGGTTGTCGGTTTTGTGCTAGGATTAACAAGTGCACTATTAAATGTCGGTTTGATTTTGCCTGACATTATTTTGGTAGAAAATTCAATTACACTATGCAGTCGGAAATTCCGACGACCGCAATGCATAAAAAGTGCAAGGACAGGCATCCGAGGCCCAAAACTGCCGACGAGGCCTCTTCTAGGCCGGTCGCCGGTTCTCTGGTTTTCAGCGAGGCGCCTACGCAGCCCCTGATGACCGCTTCCACAGAACCACAGACTGCATCCGACTCCCACGTGGAGCTGGCTGGGCCTTCGGATGCACTAGGCCTTCAGCTTACCGATCCTAAACCTACAGAGGGAATCGAAGTAGCTGAGCAATCCACAGTTACAGAGGGTGTTTTCAGACCTTCCCAGTTAACCATTAAACCCTCTGTTAAGTCTAAGCCCACCTTAAAAGCAAAGAAACAGACACAACTCTCTCCAGGACAGGCTTCCATGCCTAAGAAACAAATGCTAAAAATGGCCGAGGACCTAATCACCCTGATCAGGGGGTCCCATCCCCCCCCTGATAAAAGGCCCAGACAGGATGTAGACTATGAATCTTCTGACCAGGTGTCCATTTCCTCTGACTCTTCCTCGGACTTAGGATATTCTTTACCCCCTTATGAGGATTCTGATGCTGAGGAATCAATTCCGTCATCCTCTCTGCCTGAGAATTACTCCTTTGGGGAGACCTTACATACCATGAGGGAGCATTTCCATTGGGAAGGTCAGGATTACTCAGAATCCAAGAAAAGGCTCAGAGACTTCCTTTTATTGCCTCAACACAGACCCCTTGCTATCCCACCAGTTCTAGACATTGTGGATGATGTGTACACTGAATCCAGTTTGAACCCTGACTCCTTACCCACAGCCCCAGTTAAACCTGATAGATATTAGAGTCCCTCACTCTCACAAATTTCTGTACAAAAGCCCTGTTGCTGACCCTGAAACTATTTCTCAGGGGCCCAAAGGGATTAAGGCCTCATCAGCAAAAAACCCCAGTTCCCTCTGACAGGGATTCCAGAGCTTTAGACAGATGGGGAAAGAAGGTATATATGTCTGCAACTTTAGCAATGAGAGCCTTGAATTGCCAGTTTCACATGCTAAAATATCAGCAATTTTTGATGTCTCAGTTGAAACAAAAGATGATTCCAGATTCAGATCCTCCTAACTTAAAAGAAATGCAGGATTTATTGCATGCTGCTGAACAAGTGCGAAAACGTACTTTGCAATGTGGGTTT
Organism: Protopterus annectens; assembly: GCF_019279795.1. Lineage (NCBI taxonomy): Eukaryota > Metazoa > Chordata > Ceratodontiformes > Protopteridae > Protopterus > Protopterus annectens. Next base: position 1,246,055,057 of record NC_056735.1, on the reverse strand, counting down.
GACTCCTTAGAGGCCTCCTGTAGAGCAGCAGTTACAGGCTGTCACTAGAAGGCATGCTTGGTTAAAAGAACGTACGTTACCAAATCATGTTAAGGTAAAATTATTGGATGCACCTTTGCAGCGGGATGTGCTGTTTGGAGTTAAGGCAGAGGAGGTATTAAATGGAGGATAAGGCAAAATCTATGCAAACGGTGAAAGATTTCTTACAGGTTCAGCCTCCTTGTTTTAGCAGAAATTGGCCAACAAAGAATTGGTCCTTTCCAGTCACAGACAGACCTCAAAGGGGCAGATACAGACGTCCAAGAGGTAGAGGTCAGACACAAGGCCCTTACAGGCCTCGACAGTGGGGCACAACAGGCCAGAAAGGAGGAGGAGACAGGCCTTCAACCTTATAAAAAAACAGACTCAATGACTTTCCACTACACCTACCAAACAGTTCTCTCTTGGCAGCCCCCTTGGAAGGAAAACTGGCACTTTTCTATCACAACTGGCATTGCATCACCAAAGACAAATGGGTTCTCAACATTGTATCTCAAGGTTACAGGTTCCATTTTCACACCCTGCCAAGGCTAAAAGGAATGCCAAATCTGCCACCTAATCAATGGGCAGAGGCTCAAAGACAAATTACAGCACTCATGGACATGAGAGCTATTCAAAAGGTACCACCACAGGCACAAGAACAAGGATTTTACTCAAGACTCTTTCTGGTTCCCAGAAGGGACAAAGCCTGGAGACCCATTCTGGACCTTTCTACACTAAACATTTACCTGGATGTACCAAAATTCAAGATGTTGACACTACAGCAGCTTCTTCCCATGCTGGGCAAGAAAGCTTGGCTTGTGGCGTTGGACCTCAGAGGCATACCTGCATGTCCCTATCAGACAAAACTGCAGAAGATACCTCAGACTTTTAGCTGGTTCAATGCACTATCAATTCTCTGCACTGCCCTTTGGCTTATCTACTGTGCCCAGGGTCTTCACAAAGTGCCTGGCACCAGTAATTGCATTTTGCAGGCAAAAAGGAATTCAAATTCATCCATACCTGGACGACTGCCTGATTCAAGCAGAGAGCAAGGACATTCTACTAAAGCATCTGGCATACATAAAACAGTTATCAAGTTGCCTGGGGTACACAGTAAGTGAAAAGAAATCAAAACTAGAGACCTCACAACAGATAGTATTCCTGGGTGCCAGCTTGAACACAACGGCCCAGGTGGCTTATCTCACGCCAGACAAGCAAGGACAACTGACTCAATATTTTCAGTTAATGACAACAAAGACCCAACTCCCTGCAAGAAAAATTCTGCAGGCCTTGGGCTACATGGCATCTTGCATACTACTAATTCCATATGCCAGACTGCATATGAGGAAACTGCAATGGTACCTAAAGAGCGTATGGTCTCAACACTGTCAAAGTTTGGAAACAGTTATACCACTAATTCCTTGCCTACAACAGGAGCTTCGATGGTGGGCACAAGCTTGTCACCTCGGCAAGGGACAGCCTTTCACTCATCCTACAGCCAGGCAAACACTGACAACAGATGCATTGGATTACACCTAGGGAGCACACATGGCAGGAAAATGTATCCAGGGCGAGTGGCCCACAGAGCAAAGACATCTCCACATCAATCAAAAAGAGATGCTAGCTGTACAAAATGCTATTATGGCTTTCAAGGACCTACTGCATCCAGGACAATAACTACTAAAGACAGACAACACCACTGTTATGTGGTACATAAACAAGCAAGGGGGCACACACTCCTACCCCCTCTGCAGACAAGCCATGACCTCGTGGAACACAGCTCTAACCTACCAAGTTCATCTGCAAGCACAATTCCTGCCAGGAGAGAAAAACACACTGGCAGACGACCTAAGCAGAAACATTATGGACCCACACGAATGGAAACTGAATCCACAAATATTCAGAATGATAACACAAAAGTGGTGGAGCCCGGACATAGATTGCTTCCCCAAAGAACTGCCAATTACAGAAATTCTGCACAAGGAGCTACCATCCACAAGCATGGAAAGTGAATGCCCTCTCATTCAGCGGGAAAAAACTACAAGTATATGCTTTCCCTCCTTTACCTCTCCTCCCAAAGGTACTCCTAAAAGCCAGGCAGGAAGAGCCAAAAATGATACTGATTGCACCAGACTGGCCACACCAGCACTGGTATCCAATCTTAAAGAACTTAGCACAAGAACCACCCTGGATTTTGCCTCAAATCCCAGAGTTGTTGACACAGCACAACAATCAGATACTTCACAGCCAGCTAAAGACCTTAAACCTAGCTGCATGGAAAATTCCCTAGTCAAGCAAGCAATGCCTCTCTCCAAAGCTGTTATGGATGTCCTTCTAGAGGCCAGAAGGCCTAGCACCAGGAAAGCATACTTGGATAAATGGAAGAGATTCTGTGCCTGGAAGCAAGCGCACAACCTTGACCCTCTTGTCCCAAACATTCCTCAGATACCGCAATACTTAACTGAGATGCTGGACAAGGGCCTTTCTTTTTCATCCATCAAGATCCATGCCTCCACTATCTCTGCTCATTACAACACGGATCCACCAATTTTTTCTAATCCTTTGCTCAAACAATACCTCAGAGGGGCTAAAAACATAAGACCGCCCCGTAGAGCACTTACACCAACTTGGGACCTCAACTTTGATTTGGAAAAATTAACTCTACCTCCTTTTGAGCCAGCTTGTCTTGTGTCTTTCGGCTTTTCCCGGTTAGGGGTCACCACAGCGGAACTCCGGTCCGCTAATGATTGGCAGTAGAGTTTTAAGTGATGGCTTGCCGGGCCTAACGCACAACCTTCAATGAAGGAACGCCCATTCACGCATGTCACCACACAGAAGACGCTTTAACTGAGAATCGAACGGGCAACATCTAACTGTGTACATCTCTTGGAAAACTGCTCTGCTACTGGTAATTACATCAGCACGAAGAGTTTCAGAATTACAGGCACTAATGGCAATGGAACCTTTTTTCATTTTCCACCAGGACAGGGTGTCTTTAAGAACTAACCCTACGTTTATGCCAAAGGTGGTATCAAATGTGGCTCTGAACCAAACTATTCACTTGCCAACTTTTTATCCAAAACCACAGAACAAAGGGGAGAAATTGCTACATTCTTTGGACATTCAGACAGTTCCGCTTCTACTTGGACAAAACCAAAGCTTTCAGAAAATCTGAGCAATTATTGGTAGCATACGCTGCAGGAGCACAGGGAAAAGCCATTTCAAAGCAGACTATTTCAAAATGGATAGGACACTGTATACATTTCTGCTATACCCACCATGGGAAACCTGTACCTAGCAGCATTAGATCTCACTCCACCAGGGCAACAGTCACTTCAACTGCCTACCTCAGAGGAGTACCTACCAAGGATATTTTGGAAGCAGCAACATGGAGTTCTGTGCATACCTTCACCAAACATTACCATTTGCCTTTATACTCCAAATCCAGAGCTGGCTTTGCCACTACTGTACTGCAGGGCCTTATAGCCACCCCTAATGCCTTATAGATCCAGCCTCCCTACCTCAGCTTTGGGATTCCACCCAAGTGTAATGACTGCAGCAGTGTAACACTATGAACATAGTACAGTTTTGTACCTACCATAAATGTAGATGTTCGAGTGTTGACACTGCTGCAGTCCAGCTTACCCTCCCTCATTCCCCTCTTAATTTCTGGTACTTACCTAGGACATCTACCCTTTTTACCTGTGGGGAGCAACCTAAAAATGGTTGTTTGCTTTTCTTTTGTATTCCTCTCAATATCTCCGGTTCCACCAATAAGCGCTGAATACTGCAGTAACCACAACGATACGAATCTTCACAAACGGTTTATTTAATCCACATAACGCCAATGAAACAAAACGTATAACACAGACTAAAACAACGACTCAGTGCTGTGAATAGTACATGAAAGGATTCAAGTACGAAGCACAAGTAGAAAGCACTGACATTGCACCACATAAAAAACGTAACAACAAACAAAGACGCCAAAAATAACTAGGGTTTAGCGCTTTCAACCAGATTAACTGGTGGTCTTCTTTTCTTTTTTATTGCTTACTAGCAATTTGAATTGCCTACCTATTTGGGGGCACCTGACATCTGGGGCAAGAAAAACTGAAGAAAATGGCGTCTGCTGCATCTTATATACCCCTATCGCACTGACGTCAGGGAGGAGGCGACATCAACCGACGCCTGACCAAGACTTTGGAACTCTGGCCGACTGCGGGACCGCCTGACGGCAGGATAACCCAAGTGTAATGACTACAGCAGTGTCAACACTCGAACATCTACATTTATGGTGGGTACAAAACTGTACTTTTCTTGTCCTTCATCTCGCCTTCCTTCTTGCGTCCCACTGGAGGATTGAGAGGAATTTTCTTCATTTTGTTTGGCTACACTGACTGAGTTCCATTGTGCTTACCAGTTGGTTAGACCTTCTCTTTCCTACCTTTATCTTACTGATGTTTACGCACTCATATGCAGGTCCTTTTTTTTCCGTAAGCAAGTTTAATAATATTTGGACCTATTTGGTCTGGTGGGTTATCACAAACGAGATCTGAGTAACTGCCGCTAGGTATGTTGGGATAGGGGCTAGCCTTGAGCCAGTAAGATGCTCTTGAGCTATAATATACGGCTGAGTTTGAGCCGAGGATCGGCTCCGAACCCAACCAGCAAGAAGGAAGGCGAGATAAAGGACAAGAAACATGGAATGTTATGGTGAGTACATAACTTCTTTTTCAGATGACCTAATAAAACTGCAAAAATCAGTAGCTGATATGAAAAAGATGGCGGAGTATGAGACTGCTCAAGGCATCTCCTTATGTGTCAAAAAATGGTAGAATTAGAGGACAGAGCACATGAGGTTTTCTGCTATATTGCAGAAACTGGAAGAAAGACTATTCATTCTATGAGGTCACAAATAAGAAACTGGACTGGTATTCCACAGCATGGTTTGTTAATTGAAAAGGCATGTATGTCATATGTATGCTCCAAACCTGGCCATGAAAAAGTAGCCAAGACCTGTATTAGTAAACATGCAATGCTACCAGCAAAAAGATTTGATCCTTACATGACTGTGGCAGAATGGCAAAGTACTAAAGGTTGGGGACAGTAGAATGGATGTTCTTCGTGTTTCACTGTTGCAGTCATCACATTTGGGTTATCCCTGCCAGGGTAGACTTCGGCCGGCCCGAATACCAGAGACTTAGTATTTTTGCGTCGGTTGCTGACACTTGAGGACTGACGTCACGTCGTCAGTAGTATAAAGTAAGGCAGCCAATGCCATTACATCAGTCTTTCTTGCTGTGGAGCCCGAAGCAGAAGTAGTTTGCCCGAGTGCCGATCGGCCGCTACCTGAGTTTTTGTCTACCGAATTGAAGTTGAAGTCTTCTAAAGCTAAGTTGGGGATCCTTGTTTCTTGCACTAACTGATGTCAGAAAAAGTTAATAATTGTCTTGCCTGTGGAAAACAAATACCACACCGAGACTTCCACTCTTACTGCATCAATTGTTTAGGCCCAGACCATGACGTCCCTCGTCACTTCTGTGCTTGTTCAATGCCAGAACTATCCATCGTCAGGCCCTTATTGTAGCCAGATGTTTTTGCTTACAGTCCTTGAATTTTGATATGGCTTTGGTAAGACATCTGACAGCAGATCTTCTGAAAAAACATAAAGATAAAGACAGAGACAGACTGCACAGGTCCAAACCTACCGACGACGCTTCCGTTAAGCTAGTTGTGGGTTCTCCGGTCCTCAATGAGGTGCTGTCGCAGCCCCTGATGCCTGCTTCTGTTGATTCGCAGGCCGCTACCGTGACCCTTTCGGAGTCCAGTATGCTGCAAAACTCTTCTTTGACTAAGGATCCTGTGGTCGTCTCAACCTTGGATGGGTCCGGAGCCGCTGAGCAGACACCAGCTTCCAAGGAAGTCCGTCACACTACCGAATCTCGACACAAACCGACATCTTCTTTCGTGACTACCGTTCTTTCTAAAACTACCGAGTTTCTTAGGCCCCGGGTACGAACCACACCCAAGAAGTCGATGACCCACTCTCAGGTGCCTGCTACCTTGCCTCAGTCTCAAATGCTTAAAATGGCAGAAGACTTTATCATGCTGATCAGGGGAAGCCAAGCTACCCCCTCCAAAAGGATAAGAGATCTGTCACCTGTAGTTTTGTCTGAACAAGAGTCAGATGAATCTGATACATCTGAATATGAAGACATGCAACCCCTCTCCACTTATGAGGATTCTGATGCAGAGGATTCCATTCCTTCAGCCTCTCCCCCAGAGGATTTTTCCTTTGGGGAAACCCTGCATACCTTAAGGAAGCATTTCCAGTGGGAGAGTCAGAACTACCCTCAGTCTAAAAAGAGACTCAGAGAATTCCTAGATCTTCCACAATGTAGACCTTTGGCCACCACCCCCCCCCAGTCCTGGATGTTGTGGAGGATGTTTTCCTCGAATCCAGCTTGACTCCTGATGCCCTTCCTCCTGCTCCCAGGAAACCAGACAGGTACTATAGAGTCCCTGACTCACACAAATATCTTTTTAAAAATGCTACAGCTGACCCAGAGGTCATTTCCCAAGGGCCAAAAGGAATTAAAGCAACCGCTACTAAGAATCCCACCCCCTCAGACAGGGATTCCCAAGCACTGGACAGATGGGGTAAGAAAATATACACCTTAGGTACTTTTGCTATCAGGGCACTAAATTGTCAGTTCCATATGCTGAAATTTCAGCAACATACCTTGGAACTCCTTAAACAAAAAATGTCTTCTGCTTGGGCAGAATCTGAAGATTTACAAGAATTAATGCATTCTGCAAGTCAAGTAACTAAACACACCTTGCACTGTGGTTTTGATGCCCTAGGAGCTTCTTGCAGGGCAGCAGTCACTGGATCTGTCATTAGAAGGCATGCATGGCTCAAGGAACAGCCGCTGCCAGATCATGTCAAATCTAAATTGTTGGATGCTCCCTTGCACAAAGAAAATTTTTTTGGCACTAAGGCAGAAGAGGTCTTAAAAAAGATGGAAGAATAAGCAAAACCTGTTCAAACAGTTAAAGATTTCTTGCAGGTCCAGTCACCTATGTTCAGCAGGCATTGTCCCTCCAAACACTGGTCCTTTCCTGCTTCCAGTAAACCGGCCCAGCCTAGGCCCTGTGGAAGCAGACCCCCCCCCGACCGCAGCCCCAGGGACTGCAGAGATCTAAGCAGTGGACTACATCCACTTCAAAACCAGGGAGTTCTAAGCCACCCCCTTATGGTAAAAACTCACAATGACTCATCTCCTCCACCCCCACCCTCTGCCCACCTTCACTTTCCCCCAGGAGGAAAACTCTCCTTTCACTCAAGCACCTGGGCCACTATTACCAAGGACCACTGGGTTCTGAACATTATCTCTCAGGGATACAACATTTCCTTCCACACCCTTCCAACCCCAAAGGGTTCCCAGGTCTACCACCAAATCAGTGGGCAGAGGCTCAAAAGCAAATCCTTTCCCTGCTCTCTATGAGGGCATAGTGCACGTTCTTGCAGAACAGATAGGCCAAGGTTTCTACACCAGACTTTCTGGTGCCCAGAAAAGAGGGCACCTGGCGCCCCGTCCTCAATCTATCCATTCTAAACACCTTCCTGGTGATCACAAAATTCAAAATGCTCACCCTCCAGCAGCTGCTACCCATGCTGTCCAAGGACGCTTGGCTAGCCACCCTAGATCTAAAAGAGGCCTACCTCCACATTCCTATCAGGGAAACGGGTTCGGGCACCTAGGCAGCAAGACATTTCCCTGTGGTACATTTGACTGGGGGATACATGGCTGAAGTGACATTCAGCTGCAGAGAAATATGGCTGTTTGCAAATTCAGTGTGGGCAAAGAGAAGCATAAACTGCCATGCCCACAGCTTTAATAACCAAATGCACAAACGGAAAACAATGTCCATGGTCCCCAAGCGAACATGAGACAGCAGGCAATATGGCAGGCATCAGCAGCAGGCTGGCCAGAGGGCATGTCAGTGGCAGTAAAAATGCAGTGCACAATGGGCAGTGCCTTTATAACTGGAGTATGTGGACCACTGCCCCCTTCACAGTGTCTAGGGAACATTACCTAAAACACATACTGGAGCATAAATGTGACTACAGTAGCCTGCAGGATTTCCTCCATGCTGTAACACACTTCTGCATTTTGTATTTATATAAGTATGTACTGTACACTGAGCACAACATCATTACTTCTTCTGCCGCCATGCATTTGGCTATTAAAGCTGTGAGCATGGCAGTGTGTGCTTCTCTTTGACAAACAGGGAATTTGCAAACAGCCTTATTTCTCTGCAGCTGAATGTCATGTCAGCCATGTGTCCCCAGTCAAATGTGCCACAGGGAAATGTCTCGCTGCCTAGGCACCTGAACCCAGGGAAACATGCAGGAAATATCTCCGCTTCAGGGCAGGATCTCAATACTTTCAGTTCTCTGCGCTACCCTTTGGCTTATCTACTGCTCCCAGAGTTTTCACAAAATGTTTGACTCCAGCCATTGCCTTTTGCGGACAAAGAAATATTCAGATTTACCCATACTTAGATGACTGCCTTATTCAGGCAGACAGCCAGGAGAAGCTGCTCAAGCACTTGGCCTTTGTAAAGACCCTACTAACCTTCCTGGGGTACACAATCAACAAAAAGAAATCCAAACAGGTGCCCACCCAAAGGAAAATCTTCCTGGGAGCAAGTTTGGACACAGCATCCCAGATGGCATACCTTACTCCAGAGAAACAAATTTTCCTGACAAACCTACTTCTCTCAACTAGCCACCAGGCCCAAGCTAACTGCAAGGAAAATCCTGCAAGCTCTGGGGTTCATGGCATCTTGCATACTACTCATTCCATATGCCAGACTGCATATGAGGAAACTTCAGTGGTACCTAAAGAGCCTTTGGTGCCAACACTCTCAAGACCTGGAAACTCTTCTACCTATAATTCCTTGCCTCAGAAAAGATTTTATTTGGTGGGCAACAGCATGCTCCCACAACAGGGGAATGCCTTTCTCCCCACCCCCACCCAGACCCTCACCACAGATGCATCAGACTACGCTTGGGGTGCACACCTGGACGGCAGATGCATACAAGGCCAATACAGCCCACAGCAGTTCCCTCTGCACAGTCAAAAAGAGATGATGGCTGTGCAGCACGCCTTGATAGCTTTCAACCCCCTTCTCTCTCCAGGAGCTCTCCTGATCAAAATGGACAACACCACTGTGATGTGGTACATCAACAAGCAGGGAGGGATTAACTCCTACCCTCTATGCAGGCTGGCCATGACCCTTTGGCACACGGCCTCTGTCATACAACTACACCTGTTAGCACAATTCCTACCAGGCTGTCTCAACTTTCTGGCAGACCAATTAAGCAGAAATCATCTGGACCCACATGAGTGGCAACTCAGCAGAAGTACCTTCACCCTAATAACTCAAAAATGGGGAACCTCGAAGGTCGACCTCTTTGCCTCCCACACCAACCTTCTGCTCAGCGGATTCTCCACCAAGGAGCATCACTGCATGGCTTGGAAAGTGGATTCCCTGCCCTTCCCTGGGTCCCTCTATCAGTCTGTGCCTTTCCTCCCCTATCTCTCATCCCCAGGGTACTGCTCAAAATAAGGGAGGAAAAACCAAGGAACATTCTCATAGCTCCGGACTGGCCCCAGCAGCACTGGTACCCCTTACTGTGCAGCCTGTCCTCGCTACCCCCATGGTATCTTCCTCAGATTCCAAACCTCCTGGCCCAGAGGGAAGAGGAGTTCTTGCATCCGCAACTGCAGACACTCAGTTTTGGCAGCTTGTCTTATTCCGTAACCCTGAGCCAATCTGCCAACCACAGTAAACAGGTTCTGGATGTTATCCGTGAGGCCAGACGTCGTAGCATCAGAAAGTCTTATGCTGATAAATGGAAAAGGTTCTGCACCTGGATCCAGGCTAAGGGAGCCAATACGGCACAACCCTCCCTCCCTCTCATCCTGGATTACTTAGCTGACCTACTACACAGTGGCCTCTCTTTCCCAATAAAAATTCATGCCTCTGCTATTTCTGCTCATTTTCCCACTGAGCAGCCCTTTTTCTCACACCCTTTGATCAAACAGTTCCTAAGAGGGGCTAGCAACTTGAGGCCACCCAGAAGGGCACCAACACCAGCTTGGGACCTTAACTTTGTATTGGAAAAGCTCACCCTGCCCCCTTCGAATCAGCTTCTTCTGCAGAGCTAAAATTTCTCTCCTGGAAGACAGCATTCCTTCTGGCCATCACTTCAGCCAGAAGAGTCTCTGAGCTGCAAGGACTCATGGCTGTGGAACATCATCTTTCATGGAGACAGGGTATCCCTCGGAACTAACTCATCCTTCATGCCCAAGGGGGTGGATGTCCAGTATGGCTCTCAACCAATCCATTCATTTGCCCACCTTTTTTCCTAATCCCCAACAAGGGGGAAAGGATTCTTCACTCTCTAGATGTGCACAGACAGCTCAGATTCTATCTAGACAGGACTAAATCCTTCTGAAAGTCTGATCAATTGCTGGTTAGCTTTGCTACAGGGGCAGAAGGCAAAGCCATCTCCAAATAATCCATTTCCAAATGGATAGCACACTGCATCCATTTCTTCTACAAATAGCATGGAAAGCCTCCCCCAGGGGGTCAGGACACACTCTACCAGAGCAGCCTCCACCTCTGCTGCTTTCCTCAGAAGAGTCCCCACCAGGGACATCCTGGAGGCTAATAATAAAGAAAAATGAAAGCAAAAATAAAACTTAAGTTCACTAAAAATAGCTTTTTCGTAAAAATAGCAAACAAAAATAGCAAACACTAAATATTTCATCAAAATTAATTTCAAACACATCAAATACAGAATTAATTACAACTTCACTCATTTAAATAACAATACACAATCAATCAAACAATTAAAAAACACTCAATCAATCAATTAAATTAACAAAAAAATCAATATTAATAATAACATTATTTATTAAAATTTATAATTCACATTTTTATAAAACATATTAAATTAAAAATTTTTCTGAATTTATTTTCTTATATATTATATTCCTTATTTATTATTTATTCTGAACTTACCATTTGGTTAAAAAATTTTAAACTTTGTCTTAAAATATTTGTCTGATCTGCCATAAATCTTCCCTTTGTTCTACTTGTTTTACAAAACAATTTTAAAAAAATGAAAATATTACAAACTTCAAGTACTGAAAACAAACTTTTAAGAAATTCACTTTTAAATTTTATATAATTCATAGTTTTTATAATCTTGCATTTATATAAATAATACCTATGAAATATAACTTACTTGAACTATAACCTACTGACTACCAACACACTACAACATAAAAATATGGACATGTATATAATATAAATACATAATTTATTACAATAATTACATATAATAAATTTTGAATTTCTAATATATTTTACTAAAAGCTAGTTGGTACCTACAGATATAAATCTTTTATTATTTTACAATTCTGGCAGCATATTGTTTTATTTTTATTTCCTTTTTATTATAATCACTTTTTTGTTATTAAACATTTAAAAACATTATGGAATTCCAAAATTTAAAATGTGGATTTTTTCAATTGAATATTTAAACACATTGTATCTTGACATATTCGTCTTATTTTATTTCCAAATTTTTATTAAACTATTTTATTTATTTTTTTTTTGATTTACAACTTTTTTTTAAACTTTGATTTCATTTTAATATTTTTTTTCACTATTCATTTATCAATTAATATCATAATTTCTCAAAAAAAATTATTTCAAAAATATTTTAAATCCAAAAAAAAATAAATTTATGATTATAATATCTCAAAAAAAAATGAAATTTATAAATTATGTTTTGCCCTCTCAAAATATTTTTTGGATGATTTTTTTGTCATTACTTTATTTATTATTTAAATTATTTATTTTCTATTTTTTTTACTGTAGGAATCTATTAGTTTTTGTATGTTATAGTAGTATTTTATTGTAAAATTCACTAGTAAACAGACATCACATAGTCAATAACATAACCTACATCACCTATAAAAAAAATTAACATTTAAAATATTTATTGACCTGTATCATAAAATATTATTATAAAAATAAATCCCTAATAAATCTTTTTATAAATCATTTAAAATTATCATAATAAATCATATAAAATAAATCTTCAATATCAAAATAATATATAATATATCATAAATAATGCCATATATGTACAACCCCATGCCGCTATCACAGGTGACTGTATATAAATAATGCCAAGCAGCAGGTTGCCAAAAATCAAATGCTATTTCTAGAATAATTAAATAAATAAAATAAATAAAATAATCTAGTAATCTTAAATTTTCAAAGTAAAAATATTTACAAACTATTAATTCCTAATGTAATCACTTCGTTACTACAATAATTCCTTTACAATCGAGAGATATATATCCAATAAGGAAAATACATCCAACGTGAAAATAAAAACTACTAACACCTTACTAGTTTCTTTACTCCAAAAATGCCAGGAATCCTTGAAAAATGATATCTGTCCTTTGCATCTTGTAGTAAGGACAACACCTTCAATGAAAAAATGGGGCTCAATGATGATAGAATGAAGGTTGAATTGGAATCTTTGTGAATTTAAGGGGATTTTTGGAATCTTTTGGGGGGGGGAAAAATCACCCCTAATTTTTGCATAACACAAGAAAAATTCATCAAACTCCAAAACTATATATCCAACTATATAATATAATCAATATAATATATGATAAATCTTTTGTAAAAATCAAATAACTTAACAAACATTCTTTATTTCTGATATCTTGATTATATCCAATATATCCACCATACTAGTATGATATTTGATGTTATTAGAACCATTATAACCACTTTATTCACTTCTTTCATGAAACGAAAGTGCTCTTAAAAGCTCAATTTTTCTAAGGCCACTCTTTTTCTTTTTTATTTATTATATCATTATTCTTATTCTTTTTTTTCAACATTTTCCTATCCTCGATGCATATTTGTTCAAACACTTCCATGTGTTGTGGTGTGGGTGTAAAATCTAGGTAAAAAACTTGATTTTTTTTTTAATGCTTTATATATATCATGATATATCAGATATAGAAGATTCAAATTAACAAATTTTTTTTTTTTTACTATACTTAACTGTTTTACTATAATAAGGAATGGAAAAAAAAAAAATATTAATTTTTACTAATTCTTTTTCTTTCAGAAAAAAATACATGTTCTGTTAAATTAATGACATTGAAACAGTCAATGTCCTTCATCATGCTTCGTCCCCCGACAAATTTGACCCCAAAAAATCATCCTGGAGGCTGCCACCTAGACATCTGTTCAGTTTTACCAAGCATTACCACCTGCCTCTCTTCTCCAAATCCAGGGCAGTGTTTGCCTCTGCAGTTGTGCAGGGCATCCTAGCCAGCCCCTAGTTTCATTGACTGCCTCCACCCTTTTCCTCAAGTTTGGGAATCAACCCAAATGTGATGACTGCAACAGTGAAACACGAAGAACAGGGTACAGTTGTTTATACTTAAATATGGTTTCTCTTTCTTTTGCTTAAGTGGTTGGATTAAGATCCTTGGCTTAATCAAATACCAAGTTTTAAGTGGAAACAAAGAAATAAGGAAACACTAAATGTAATGAAAATTTTACTTTAGCAATAAATGTTCAGCATTACTTTAGAAGCCGAAGGCTGCATTTTTTCATATTTGTTTGGAGACAAGCTGATTATAGGTGAGTAAAAAGCCATAGCAGTGGTTTCTTTGAGGCTAAAAGTTAATGTTTTCTGAAAGCATGCAAGTTGTTGTTCACTTATGGGAGGGGACTAAAGATAAATAAGGAACAGATATCAATTAGTATACGTAGGAGCACAGGCAGTAACATGCATATTTTCATTGATAACCTCAACTTTAGGTCAGATAATGCATGTGTGTAGCTATTTGGGATGGTTGTTCCTATCAGGATGGTTAAACTTCATTATTAGAATATGTACATAGTTGTATGTGTTTTCTATTTATATGTCATGGAGGTGTTGTGGGTGTGTGTCTGTGTGTAAGGGCTTTCATTAAAACAAAAAGTATTGTAAAATGTGACAGTTTCAACTAGAAAGGACAATAAACAACTGTATAAAACATCAACCTTCCAAACATTAGTGGGTGCATTTATCTCAAAAGTGGGAAATGGACATCTAAAAAAGCTGTTTTATAAAATAGGTGGGAATAATAACCTCTTATCATAATGGTGACACTTCTCATATTAGCTTGAAATGTGAATAGTCTCACATGTATAGACAAAATGAAAGATTATTGAATTGTATTAAGAAATGCAGAGTGCAAATAGCAGTGCTACAGGAGACACATTTTAAGATAAATATTAGTAGACCTGCTTCAAAGCTGCGGAGAGCACCCTAGCCATACCTGGTTACACATCCGATCATACATTCAGACCCTAAACTTTGGGTGGTAAAGCCAAAGGAGGTGGAGTTTCAATATATATTAGAGACATACATACCTCCAGGCTGGTCAAACAATATGATGCACAGGAGACACTCCAGGTGCAGTTAACATTGACAAGATCCCTATACAAATCATAGCTAGCTACCAGCCCCCAGATCTGACTCAAGATGCCTAAACTGCCTGTCTAGATTTCTTCAAATCTGTCAAGATTCAACCCTTTATCCTGATCCTGGGTGACTTTAACTACCCAAACATTAACTGGAAGAACTACTCATCCCAGAACACAAATGCCCTGAGATTCCACGATTTTGTCAATGCAGATGCTTTGGAAGAGCTAGTTGATAATATCTTGGACTTAGTATTAACCAACATGAGTAACCACTGCAGCAAGCCTGCAGTATCATCCAACCTAGTAAGATCCGAGCATAAAGAGGTCATGTTCGATGTCACCATCTCCGCCGACCCCTATCTAGCTAGGATCAAACAAAAAAACGTCTCCAAAGCTGATTACAGCCTCCTGAGGGATGGTATAAACAGCTTCACAGCCCTTCTCCCTGTCTAGGAACTGGCACCAGTACCCAAAACTATACCAAATTACTGTGTGAACATTTATATAGATGCATGGAATCAGGAGTACCTGACAGGACTAAACTGGTGAACATCTGCAATAAATAAACTCTATAACAAAAGAAAAAAATTAATGTCCAGGACCAAGAAGGAGCATGTGCCCAATTGGAAGCAATCTCTCCTTACCCTAAACAAGCAAATAAGAGCACTAGTGAAATCCTCAAAAGCAAACTTCGAGTCCAAATTTGCCACATCTATGAGAGACAGTCATAAGGCCTTCTTCACATATGCCCGTAATCTCAAAGGTAGCACCCAGATATAGCAAACTTGCTGGTTAACAGATTCAGTGAACATTTCACCCCTCTGCCCCCCATCAGTAAATCAGGACATTTCCAGTACCTGCCCCCTTCACCTTATGTCTAGGGATCAGGTCTTCACTGCTCTCTCAAAGGCAAAAAATACAACCTCCATGGGACCCGATAACATCCCAGGCTGCATCCTACATGAACTCAGGCAGGAACTTTTTCAGCACTATTAGGCACCCTATTCAACCAAAGTCTGAGTACTGGCTTTGTCCCAGCTGAGTGGAGGACAGCCACGGTCATCCCTTTACACAAAGGTGGAGCGTCCACCGATCCGGGAAATTATAGACCCATCAGCCTGACAAGCCTGATCTGCAAGGCCGTGGAATGGATTATCATGGACCTCATTAACAAGGACATTGGCAACCTCCAGACACATGATCCCACATAGTTTGACTTCGTCAAGGGGAGGTCATGTCTGTTAAATTTGGTTGACTTTTTTGAGACAGTCACCAACGCCATGGATGCAGGAAAGACTGTGCACACTGCCTACCTTGACCTGGCCAAAGCCTTCGACACTATTCCCCACTCAGGCATAATAGAGAAACTCTCTCAACTAGGCATCAATCCATATGTTACCAGATGGGTAGCTAACTGGCTCACTGATAGAACCCACCTAGTCAGAACAGGGGAAGCCACCTCAAGCAATAGACCCATATCGAGTGGTGTATCCCAGGGTTTGGTCTTGGCGCCTATGGACATCCTCCAACAATGTCTCACCCAAACAAATGACTGGTGGCAGAAACATGGCCTCAAGCTGAGTACAAAATCATCATCCCCTTTGGGAAAAGTGACGTCTCCACAAATTATCACATTAATAAGAACATCCTAAGTATCCAGTCAGTTGTGAGGGATTTGGGCACCCAGATTGATAGCAACTTGACTTTTGACCACCATATTTCTTCCATTGTACGGAAAGCTTTCGACATGACCCACCTCATAAGTAAGGGTATCTCATCCAGGGGCAAGGAGGTCATAACATCCCTGTATTCTTCCCTTATAAGGCCCATTATTGAGTACACTGCCCCATTTGGCATGTACCTTGCAAAGTATATGCAGCAGCTAGAGAGACCACAGAGGTTCCTCACCAGGAGAATCCAGTCCCTCAAAAATCTACCATACACAAATAGGCTAAAAAGCCCTATCTGTCTACTTTGTTTCATACAGACTCCTCAGAGGTGACCTCTCTCTGGCATACAAGGCGATCTCAGACCCAGCCTTGATGGGACTGCTGCGTGTCCGCAAGTAAAGCTCCAGTCGAATAACCCGGACACACAGCCTCAAGCTGGTCTGTGACATCAGTAGGACTTGTAGGCAGGACAGATTTATATCCCAGAGAGTCCCCCATCTGTGGAATAGTAAGTGCAACCTGAATAACTGGATGAGAAATAGAAAATTCATCCCTGGGATTCCACCCGTGTCCCTGCTGGACAGGGGCATTGGGTGCTAATTTGTCTATACGTGGGCTAAACTCTTGGCTAGGCTTATAAGGGCCTCAGGGCTAATAGCCTAATAACTTCTTATGGTCCTATTTGTGGTAGTAAGGGGCTACTGGCAAGGGAGGAGGATTATGCTGACATGTATTTGTATTCCACCTAAAACTGCTGTTATGGAACCTAAAAAAAAATTGGGAGAAATATGTTTTCGCAGGGAATATTTCTTATATACTGGAATAAGAATTTGATTTGTAGTGTGGCTGTATCTGGGGGGCCTAGAAGGGAAAATATAGCAAAAAAGGGTAGATTTCTGAAGAAATTTCTGAAAAATATTTGGTCTGGAAGATGTGAATTCAATAATAAGAACTCTGAGAGAATTTACATATTCTCCAGAGTACAATAACTGGGCTAGACTAGATAAAAATTATATTTCACAGGAACATGTACATTTAATTGACAGTTTTGACATACATCCAATAGCTATTTTAGATCATGCATCAATAATAATGGAGATAAAAATAAAGGGTGGTTGTTGTTTTTCTTTTGGCTTTTCCCAGTTAAGGGTCGCCACAGCGGAACTCCGGTCCACTAATGATTGGCAGTAGATTTTTTTTATGGGTGCCGAGGTGCCAGCTCGACGCCCAACCTTCAACAAAGGCACGCCCATTCTACGCATGTCTTCCGAATGCTACTCGACTGCGGGGAGGACAAGCAGACTCCACGAGAATCGAACAGGAGAACCTCTTGCTGTGAGGCAACAATGAGATGCTGGTGCTTCCCCACCTATTTGTTAAAAAGAGAGAAATTTAAGAAATGGGTAGTGGAATTTATTCTGGAGTTATTAGGGAAGGTACAGTTAGTTCTTCAGAAGTTATAGTTAATTCTTCAGAAGTTATAGTTAAGTGGGATAAAATGAAAGTGAAGTTTAAAAAGAGGTTAGGAATAAAAGAAAGGCTCATGGTTAAGAAGTAAGTATTTCTAGACATTGCAAATGTGTTCAGTGCCATCCCATACTCTGATATCTTAGATAAAACTCAAGTAAATGTTAATACCTTATAACCTCATTGTATGGTAAATTGGCTTATAAATAGAACACAGGAAGTTAGGGTGGGAGGCTGTATCTTTTGCAAAAAACACATCACTCCCAGTGTACCCCCAGAGTTCAGTCCATGGGCTGTTACTCTTTAGCATTTACTTCTTAAAGGTTAAAGTTAATATTAAGGGTTTTGGCTGGCCAGGTTTGCAGATGAATTCCAAGTTAGTGCCATGATAAACTTCCCAGAGGACGAGGAGTTCCTCCAAAATGACCTATATCGAACAAATAGCTGGAGTCATGGACCATGGACTAAAACTTAATGCCGAGAAGTGAATAATTGTATCTTTCTGCAAGCATGACTGCCCTTCTAACTATCTCATCGACAGCACACCCCTGAAAATTGATCCTATAGTTTGGAAACTGGAAATTTATTTCAACAATAAACTATCTGAAGATGTTGTGCCCATGTTCAGGGATATAATTGTTCCGTTTTACTCTGCACTCATTAGACCGGTCATTGACTATAATGCCCCTTTCAGTGTTTGATTATCCAAACACTTGTCACAATTGGAACAACATCCTGTAACAAATATCCACGAAACTGCCCTAAAATAATAATTAACCAAGTAATAGGTCTTAAGTCAGTCAAGAGTTCTAGAGTTCTGACTTCAGCTGTTTGAACTCTAGAGCTCTTGACTGACTTCAGTCCTGTTACTTGGTTACAGCTGGAACAACCACAATACTTTCAAACTAAAAAAAATATTCAAGAATCTAAATCATAAAAACTATGCTGATCATCTCAAAGCCTTGTCTCTTTTCTCAGTATCATATGACTACTCATGTTTACAGCCCCTGTTACACATTTATAAGTCCAGTGGTATCATAAATACCTAGTCAAGGGGTCTCATTGTGTTTTGCAAAATAAATAGAATATGTTGGCTAGATATTTACATGTCACAGAGTACCTCTTGTATGAACTCTCTTCCATTGCACATAAGGCAGATCACTTCTGTTAGTCTTTTCAAACATAATTTGAACAAATAGATGAGTAAACACTATTTCACCCCTGATTAGCACTCTGTCCTTCATGTATAGGTGAAATGTACTTTCCCCAGCATATCCTTGTTCTGCCTGTATCTAAAGGTTTTTCTTATGCAAAATACAAGAGCTAGAAACTAACTTGAAAATGTAAGGCTAGGCGGCAGTAGCCTGTGAAATTAAATGTAAATTCTCTGTGGGCTCCTGGTAGTAATTTCACATCTTCCATTCAAAATATTCTACATTTCCTTAGACATCTACCCTTCTTTGTTGTAGTTTTGCTCCTCAGTCCCACCTGATAAATCTTCACGATCGTATATCAAGTTCCAGTCCCTAGACTCCACCTGTGAATAATAAACAATGCTGGAAACTAATTTCCTCTTCTATAATTCCCTTAAGTCTGTTAATGGTAGTTTAAGGTAGAATACAAGTACATGTAATCCTCCTTCCCTGGCGATATAACCCCTTAATCCCACAGACTTGTACTGTTTTGCCTTTCTTCTCCTCTTATCATTATTGGAGCCCTTCTCACAATTAGTATTATTACCCCCATTTTCTTTTTTCCCTAATACTCTGCTGAATAATCCTTCTAAAATCCTTTGTTTGCCAAATACACATGCTCATTTCTATTGAAATGTATTTCCTGTATCTGCTGTTTGTAACCTACACCTCTTAATATAATTCAGTGCTCTTTGCTTCTTGTTCCTACCTATATAACCATTCGCATTCCGTTAAATAATTAATAAAGCAGTCATTCTAATAAGATACTATTACTTTCAGATATTTTACATGACATTGTTGAATATGTGTTTCCATCTTGCAACTTAAATGTATATGTTAATTTTTGGCAGGCTGATTTTACGTGCAGTTGGAGCTTCTTCTTTCTTTTTAGACAGAGGTCTCATTTTTGCAGACTTTTTTGTTTCATTAAAATATTGAAGAACAAAAAAACTATGTATGTTTTCATTTTTAACCCCAAGCCTCTTTTAACTCGCAGCAAACACACACAACTGTATGCATTTTACAGATAAGGAAAGCAGCCCTCCATATGTGGGCAGATGCCCCATATAGACAGCTACATCTGCAGGCTTTACCCATTCTAAAGTTAATTGTGTTGAAAATGCATGTTAGTCTGTGCCCCATCCTGCACCCTTATCATCCATTCTTGTCCCATCTCCCAGATGTGATAAACAATTTGCATACTCTCAGCTAACCGATTTTTACCCTTAAGGAGGAGTTCCCTGGCTACCATTATGTGAATAATTTTTGCATAGCTGTGACGTAAGCTGAAGAGATTGATGTTACTAGAAATTAATCTGCCCGCAGTCACTTATTTTCACTGAACTGCTTGTCACTTCTTTAAGTACAGGTTTTAATGTTTTCCCATACAAATGCTTGAAAATTCATGGTTCATTTGTTTTCTGATTGATTACTTATGGCTGCAGACATTTTTTCTGTAACTGCAAAGCTTTGCTGATAGATAAAAAAAGACCAGATTAATGGTTCTGAAGTTTTGTGACATAGCTCATCCCAAAAGCTGGAAAACTATAACTTTGCTTGATTTTAAGTGTACACTTCTATATGTATGCATAACACCAGGGGAACGTTCATAATTCAATAAACACATATGCTCAGATCAGTTCACTTCAGCTTCTTCTCCTTAGCATGCTGGGATCGCAGTGTTGTACTGCGTATATCTGACCTGTATCTTGTTATTGTATAAACCCCAGATATATTACAGTTTAAAAAAAAAATACTTTAACACTGGTATTAATGACAGTTGCTGATAAGCCTAACTCCTACCACACATTTAAAATTCAGCTGCATACTTAACAGAACTACTTTGGTCGTGTATGTGACTTTAAGAAGTTTATTATACACGTCGCTAAGAAAAAAATTTCTCTTACAGATGCATCTTCACTTCTATTGTTAATTTATTTATTTATTGATATTTGTTAACTGGGAAAGTCCACTGGGTCAATGACCCATTTTCAGTGGAGGCACGGGGAGAAAAGCTCCATACAATCACAGAAATTTTTACACATCAGCTTAACTTTGAAAGTCAAGAAAGTTTTTACACAATACAAACTGAAGTAGATATACAAGACACATATATATTAGAGAGGTATACAATACAAGAAAATAAACCCAGTGTGTTAGAGTTTTAGTAATTCTGTTTGTATATTCTCCTAAGTAAGGATACTGTTTAATCAATTCTGTTTATTCAGCCACAGAAATAAAGAAAGCAAGAGAGATTGGTTACGAAGACAGTGTAAATTGTAACTATATTAAGTTAGTAAACGTATTTGTAGTGTATAGTGGCCAAAACATTTAAGGTGGTTTAATTATATGACTACAAGAACAGACAAGGTTATTGAGATAGTGTTCTTTTAGTGCAAATTTAAATGTTTTTAAAGAGTCTAGTTGAGTAAGAGAGGGAGTGCATTCCAAAGTTTGGCAATGGCATGGGAATAGAGACATTGTCCAGCTCTTTTGTTGGGTTTAGTTATGGTTAAGAGTTGTTTGTTAGAGGAGCTAAGATGCCGAGTAGGAGTGTGTGTTTGTATTATAGTTTGAAGGGATGTGCAGAGGTTTGGATTATTTAGTAGTTTGTGGGTGAGAGTTAGTTGGCAGTAATGTAGGTAATGAGGGAACTCAAACCAGTTTATAGATTTAATGGCCAGACAATGATGTGTGCAAGTTGGCATGTTGGTGATAAACCTGGCTATTTTATAGTAGCACGACTGCAGTTTGTTCAGGAGAGATGTGTGTATGTTAGTGAAAATGGGGCAACCATAGACGAGGGAGGGTAGAAGTAGACATTAGCTAGTTTCAACTTGGTAGACTTGTTCAAATAGAGTTTATGCCTATAGAGTTTCCAAGCTTAAAATGTGTCTTTTTGATTGAGTTGAGTATATGATTCTCAAAGGATAGTTTGTCATCAATTGTGATGCCAAGTAGTTTGGCTGTTTTTACAATTTCAATTTCTGTATTGTTTTGAGAGAATATTTTAAAGTCTAGAGTTGAGGTTTGGTTGTGAAGAGTAGTAGTTTAGATTTTTTGGGATTAAGTAGCAGTTGAGCTTCGTTAAGCTAAGATTCAGTGGAAGTAAATGCATTTTGTGTTAACTTTAGGAGATCTGATGATGTCAGACGATGTAATTACTGTCAAATCGTCCGCATATTGAATGAGTGCCCTTTGCAGGGATGCTTTATGGAGATTATTAATAAATATGTTAAAAAGCAAGGGCCCAAGAACAGACCCTTGGGGAACGCCTTTGTTGTTGAGTAGGTAATCAAATTGCTTACTTTGCCATCTAACAGATTGTTTTCTGTTGTGTAGATAGTTATGGAACCAGGATAGCGTGTGTGGGGAGCAGTTTACAGTCTCAAGTCGTAAAAGTAGTTTTGAATGGGACACTGTATCAAAAGCTTTTGATAGGTCTAGTAGGATCACTGATGTTAGTAGGCCTGCATCAAGAGCTTTGTATACAGTGTTGG
The DNA here is from genome assembly GCF_019279795.1 of Protopterus annectens. Lineage (NCBI taxonomy): Eukaryota > Metazoa > Chordata > Ceratodontiformes > Protopteridae > Protopterus > Protopterus annectens. The sequence goes on along the minus strand of NC_056735.1, from coordinate 1,246,032,614 downwards.
TAAATGACAGTAAGGCTGCTGTTGTGCTGTGTGCCTGCTGAAAACCATGTTGGGTGGGTGCAAGTAGGTTATTGTCTGTGAGATGTTTTAGCAGTTGAGAATGAATACACTTTTCTAAAATTTTAGATAGAGGTGAAAGTATGGAGATGGGCCAGTAGTTAGATCACCATTGTTACCTCCTTTGTGAAGGGGACTAATAATTGAGTTTTTCCATAGTTGTGGGACATACGATTCAGAGATTGATCGGTTAAAGAAAATCCTAATTGGAAGAGCTATAGAATATGCTGCAAGTTTTAGGTATTCAGCTGGAAGGCCATCGGAAGAAGGGGAGCATGGTTTTAGTTTTGATAGCAGTTTACGAACTAGAGATGGGTACTAGTTGTAATGTAAATAGAGGAGTGGATGGGTTTTTGTTGGAATTACAATTGATGTGGGGGGAGTGGTTAGAGAGTGTATTGTCTTTTATGTTGCCAATTATACTTTTGTTAGTTTGTAGAGAGAAATCAGTAACAAGGTTTTGGATAGTATCAATAAAATGAGAATTGAAGGCTTGGGCAATTTCTTGAGAGTCTTTGTCAGGAGATGGGGAGGGGTTGTGTTGAGTACCGGAATTTAGGAGAGAGGAAACAGAGTTATGAACAATTTGGAGTTATTTTGTTGGGTGGTGAGTTTAGTGGGGAAATGGCTTTTTTTTATCATTGATGACTTGCTTTTTGCCATTGTTATGAAGTTGTTTATATCTGAGTTCACGTTGTGGGGTTCTGTTTCTATGCCATTTCTTCCAGGCGTTATCCCTGGAGGTAAGTAACTGTTTAGCTTGTTTAGTTAGCCATGGGGCATGGTTAGGCTTTACTCTCTTGGTACGTGTAGGGGCAAGACGGTCTAGAATGTCTAAAAGACTTTATTGAAGTAGTTGACTGGTTCATCCAGTGGTAGAAATTTGGTAGGGGACCAGTTGTGGGTTTTTATAGACTCTAAGAATAGTTGTTCATTGAAATGGGTAAGATTCCTAGTTGTTCTTAGACAGTGCAGTTTGTCTATTTGAAGTTAAGTTCTATGGGTATAGGCAGGAAGATGGTCACTAAATGTATTGGGTAAGGTCCCCTGGCTTGGTGAATTTTTGAGGGTGTGAGATGAGTATCCAGTCTAGGGTTGATTTTTGTTTGCTTTTTTACCTTACGAGTGGGGTTAGAGATGAGTTGAGTAAACATGTGCAAGTTAATAACATTTACTGGAGAGTCAGAGATGAAAGTTTGCCAGTTTATATTTGTGTCGCCAAGAATGATGGCTTCATTTGATATATTGAGATATATTGAGGGTGGTCTAGGATAGTAGATCTTCCAGAGTAGGTATGTTTTGACCTGGGGAATATAGAGTACAGCAATACATAATTGTTTTCTGTTGTTGATCTGAAGGTTAACTAGTAATTCCATATTTCCAAATGTTGGTATAGGTTTATCATATGGTGTAACAGCTAAAGTGTCACAGTAGATTAATGCAACACCACCACCTTTTTTATGTAGCCGGTCAGTTCTGTGTATATTAAATCCTGGAGGGATTATTTCAGTGTTATTAATATGGGGTTTTAGCCAGGTGTCTGTGAGTATTACAATATCTGGGGAGAAGTGAGAGCGCCAGGCATGGAATTCAGTGTTTTTGTTACAGATACTACGTACGTTAATTGTACTGAAGCAGAGGTTCTTAGCATTAGAAGATAGGTTTTGATACTAATTTCCAGTCATTTTTTTATTTCTTGTGGAAGCGCAGTTCTGATGTCCAAACTGCATCTTATGAAAATTCTTGCTGGCCTTCTTCATCTTGACTGTCTTTGGTTCAAGTCCAAGATGCTCCTTTTTTTTTTTTTCCTAGTCAGGTCCTGAGTTGTTGTTTTGTGTCACTTAATCACCTTTAGAAATGCTGTAAGACGTTATACTGGCAATTCCTGTCTAGGGGCAGTGTCACTGTCAGAGGAATGCAAAGTGGAATCCACTTCAACTCGTTGGCTCACTTTTTGCTGAGTAAACTTTTTTTAATTTCCTCCTTTGCTTGTTCTGCACCAATAAGTGCCTTTATTCTGAAGGCAGCTGGATATAGAAAATTGAATCTCACACCTGACTCTGTGCACTCTCTGGTTACATGGATAAAGTATACAGTTAATTATTTTCCACAAACACTGTTGTGTCCCCAGTTTGTAATACTTTACCCTTCTGCCACAGTTTTGTCAGATGCAGCTCCTTGTGCTAATATGACTGCATTTTACTATTCTAGATCTTGGCCTCTGTCTCGTGGCCATATTTGGAGCATAAACTGGTGTATCCTTTCAAGTAAAAAAAAATCCTGCTTTTGGAATACAAGTCCAGTGTCTTATTTTTACTTTTATAAAATTAATGGAATATGTTCCTTCCCCTTTTCTCTGGTACAGCAAAAAATCTTGGGATGTTAGGTAGTCCGATCTCACCTTCATTTTTACATATGGGTTCGGAGCCGATTTACAAGCTGGAAGACTTCTGGTTGGCTCGTGGCTAAGCAGATATCTCATGGTGCACCAGTACAATTCCCAGATCTCGTTTGCCGCGTCAACGAGTTCGGATGTGCTTTTTTTGGCTCTGGCTAAGTTTTTTCAAAATTCTTTATATTCAGTGCTTTATTGTATATTTAGTGTTGCTAATAGATTAGGCAGTTGTATTGCTTGCCCTTTGTGAGTGCAACTTTGTTTACTAGTTGTTATTGGTATCCTGTGTGCCAGTTAGTATAGGCGCCGTTGTGCATTTTTTGATATTTGGCAGAGTTTTTGGCGGTTTTCCGCTTTTAGTCAACAGGGGTTCCTCTTGTCTTGTCTGTTGTTATTCTGACCCTTTTTTTGGTCACCTTTGGCAGTTCTGCTATTTTGACATTGCTTGTTTTGGCCGGGATCCGCTTGTGATTTACTAGGATTGAAAGTATACTACCTGTTTTTCTTTAGGAATATAGGCATTTATTGTGTATTTTATGGTTTCTCTTGTGTGCATGGTCTTTCCTTTCTGGTCTGTTTAAGTTAGAAGACCTAGTTTCACTACACCAGGCTAGGCCCATTTAAGTTAGAGGACCTAGTCGTCATGTAACTCCTTTAGCTAGCTTTCTCTGCACTGGGCTAGGTCCGTTTAAGTTAGAGGACCTAGTCCTCATGTAATTCCTTCTTAGGGCTAGGCCCGTTTAAGTTAGAGGACCTAGTCCTCCTCCTTTTTCTCCCTTTCAATCTCTCTGGGTTGTGTGTGTGTATGTAATATGTCCAAGGAAAGTAAGGAGCATAAACCCTTGGGGTTCATAAAGTGCATGAAATGCTCCCAAAAGATGTCCTTAACGGATGGCCACAGTATATGTGTCTACTGCCTGGGGGCCATCCACTTACAGGAGTCGTGTTTGTTTTGCCATGCTTTCTGTCCTAGAGGGTCTCTCGAAACCATGCTTTGGGGAAGCACTATCCATTTCTTTGGCTTTCTCTAAGTCTGGGAAATCAAAATCCTCAAAAAGGCGTTCTCCAGCACCAGCTGGTGTTTCAGAGCCACCGCCTAAACAGTCGAAGAAATCCAAATCTGCCTCCTCGACTCCTCAGCCTTCAGAGCCGAAGGAGAGCTCATGGTGGTGTCAGAGTCGGTTACAGGTGTTTCTGAACCGATCTCTGAACCTATTGATACAGCAGTTGACTCTGCTACTCAGAGCCGGTCTGTAAGCTCCCTACCGGTCTCTGTAGCAGTTAAGTCTCCAGTGCCCCCCCCCCCCAAGTCAAGATTCCCAACTATGTCTTCCAGGTCTTCCAGAAGAAGATGTGGAGAGGGTAGTGCTGAGACTCCTGAAGTCGTCTGCCTTACCAAAATTATTCTTGGCTCCGGAGCCACTTGGCCCTTCTCTGCTATTCCTCCTCCGGGCCATACTGGCCTTTCGGAGCCGGAGTGCTTGGTGCCAACGGAGGAAATGCCGGCTCCAACTCACCTTGTTGCTGCCTTGGAGCCGGGTTTGGATCCGACATGCTCGGTGCTGTCTGTCGTGTCCAAGGGCTGAAGCTCTCCTGTCGGCACTGACAGGGAGGGTTGGAATTGATCTTCTTCGGTTCCAAGCCTTCTTGGTGCTTCGGCCAGGGTGAGCTCAGACCCTGCATCTATCTCGGAGCCGACAGCTCTGCCTCCAGCACCAACCCGCGTCTCTTCGGAGCGGGGAGGTCTTCGGAGCCGGAGAGGTCAGCGTTTGAGATGATGAGTGTGCTGTCTCATTCTCCAGCCCCTACCAATGGCACCAGCACTCTTCCCCCGAGAGCACTTACTTCAGTCTCAGCTCCTACTCTCTCTAGAGACAGCAGAGACCTGCAGCCTCAGGAGCCATCAGCTGGTGCCCCCACTCTTCCGAGGCTTCCCCGGAATATCCTTCTGAGGAGCCTCCCCGGATGAGGTTATGTAAGAGGAAACGCATTGACTCCCAGGATGAGTCTTTGACATCGGACACTGACCTCGAGGAGTCGTAAGAGTCCCCCAAGTCGTCCTCTGATGATGTCTCCTTTGTGAACATTTTAGAGATCCTTAGGCAGAGGTGCGACTGGCCCACTGGTAACCCTTCTGATGAGGAGTCGGTGTACCTGAAGGCTTTCGGGTCTCAACCTTCTGCCTCTTGGGTGTCCCCACCTTTTGACGAACTGATGGATCTAGTTAGTTGAAAGGTGTGCAATACTCCTGACACCGTGGAGCCAGTCCCCAGGAGACCAAATAATTTCTTGTCTGCCCCTCCTGGTAAAGAGTTCTTGTCCAAGGGCGTTCTCGTAGATGCCATTGTGGTGGTGGCGGCCACAAAGAAAGAGTTAGCGGAGACCTCTTCATCTGTTCATCAGCGAAACAAGGAGTCTCGACAGATGGACAGATTTGGGAAGCGTATTTTTAGTTCAGCGGACTTTACCCTTTGATCGCTGAACTATCTCACGCACTTCGCGAGGTTGCAGATGGATCTCCTCAAGGAGTTAGGAGATTCCATACAAGGTGCGTGTACTGAGGGAGTTCCTGACAAGATTTCTCCTCAGTTGTCCACCTTAAATTCTGTCGTTAACTCCTCCATGCGACTTATCTCTTGTGCTGCGGATGGAGCGAGTAGAGCAGCGTGTTCCGGAGTTGACTTGGAGCTCCACTCCTGGATGCGCTTATGTAATTTTGCGGAACCGTTCAAGTCTACTTTCACCAATGCCCCATTTGATGGTTCCTCGTTGTTTGGTTCCAAGGTGAAGGATACATACACTTGGTGTGAGCAAGAAGGAAAGATGCTTTCTGCCTTGGGAGTGCGTTTTACTGTACCTTCCAGATCATACCCCAAGGGTCAAAGGGGCAGTAAAATGTGGTTCAAGAAATCCCAGAGGGTCTTTCCTGACACACAGGGCGAATCCTCTTTCAGAGGCAGAGGAGGAGGAAATGGCAGATGTCGCCCCAGAGGCAGGGGCAGTCCGCAATACCAACAAGGCCATGATTCCTTTCAAGGATTCAGTGCTCCTGATGTGGAGCCTGACTGCGCTTCTTTGGGGCCGGTCGGGGGTTGCATTTCTTTGTACCAAAAAGCCTGGCTAAATATCACCCAAGACAAGTGGGTACAAAAAGTTGTTACCAGAGGCTATATCATACCCTTTTCCCTATCATCGTTTGTTCCCAAAAGGATCCCAGATGTGTACCACCCAATCACAGGGATCAGGCAACTGTGGAGATCAACAAGTTGCTCGTAAAAAGTCATCCAGTCTGTCCCAGCAGACCAGATAGGATCCGGAACTTACTCCAGGTTCTTTTTAGGTCCAAAACGAACCGGAGATTGGAGGCCAATATTGGACCTCAGCAGATTGAACGAATCAGTGAAGAAGGACAAGTTTTGGATGGTAACACTGCAGTCTATACTCCCGTTGTTAGGGAAAGACTTTTGGATGTGCTCTCTGGATCTTCAGGACACCTATTACCACACAAAAATGGACAAGGCGTCCAAAAGCCATCTACGCTTCCGGCTGGGAGCCAGTCACTATAAGTTTCACGCTCTGCCCTTTGGTCTCTCCACAGCCCCCAGGGTGTTCACCAAATGCATGGCAGTAGTGACAGCTCACCTGAGACGTCAAGGATTCCAAGTGTTTCCATATTTGGATGACTGGCTGCTGACCACCCCCACCAGGCATCTACTCCTCCAAAACAGGGATGCCATGATTCAACTTTGTGCTCAGTTAGGGATCTCCATAAATTGGAAAAAAATCTGAATTATTGCCCTCGCAATCTGTGATTTTTATAGGCGCAGAGGTAGACACATTGAACATGACAGCTAGTCTCCCAGCCAAAAGGGGCACAGAAACTAATCTCCGAAGTTCACCGTTTTCTCCCGTTGCTAAAAGTCCAAGCGAAGTGGGTTCTTCAGTTCCTCGGGACTGTGGCTTCCACAATTCTATTGGTACCATTAGCCAGGTTGCACATGAGAATTCTCCAGTGCCTTCTGTTTTCCCAGTGGTCCTTCCAATCTCTCCCACTGAGTCATTCTATCCTGCTGACGGAATCATGCAAGAAGGACCTTCTTTGGTGGATAGCTCCCAATCAACTGATCACGGGTGCCCCCTTTGTTCCGGCCCAACCCGTTGCCACTGTGACCACGGATGCCTCTCAGATCGAGTGGGAGGGGGCCATTATCTCGGCAGGGCTGTCCAAGGCACATGGCAAGAACACAAGACTCTTCTACATATCAGTGTTCTGGAGATGAGGGCGGTGCTTCTGGCGTTGCAAGCACTTCATGACCTTCTACCTCTAGGGACAATTGCTATACAATCAGACAACATGTCGGTGGTTTGGTATATCAACAAACAGGGCGGTACCAGATCTTACCCACTCTGTCGAGCGGCCATGCGAGTTTGGGAATGGGGGATTTCTTCCCAGCACTTTCTGGTTGCAATGCACATTCCAGGGACGGCCAACGTGATAGCCGACAAGCTCAGCCGGGCAATCCTAATGCCTCACGAGTGGTCTCTGAAATGGGAAACAATGGATCAGATTTTCCGGAAATGGGGACAGCCTTGCTGCGACCTTTTTGCTAGCCCAGTCAATACCAAATGCAGCAGCTATTTTTCCCTCATTCCCCCTCTGGGGGAGACTCCCAGAGACGCTCTGGCTCACGATTGGACCATGGGACTTCTGTATGCTTTTCCTCCAATCCCTCTCATTTCCAAAGTGATTCAGAAAGCCAGTCGGCTGGGAAGCAAGTTGATCCTCATTGCTCCTTACTGGTCTCGTCAGGTCTGGTTCCCCTTCCTCAACCCTCTCCTCCTGGACGATCCTTGGATTCTGGACCCAGCTCCAGATCTATTGACTCACATGTCGGGTTCACTACACCCCTCAAGCCACACCTTCAAATTGACAGCGTGGCTGCTCCAGTTCCATCCCTAGTCAGGCTTCATGATGTATCATCCTCAGTGTCACATATTCTTATGTCCTCCCATAAACCTTCAACTAGGAGGCTGTATGACAGTAAATGGAAAAGATTTTCTATTTAGGCACAGAGAATGAATGTAGATCCATACACTGCTTTTATCCCTGTGATTCTGGATTTTCTTTCTGAGCTTTCTCAGCAGTGATTTGCCACTGCCACTATTAGAGTCCAATTGGTGGCGATTTCTCATTTTCACTTAGGTTTTCCAGATACCAATTTAATGTCTCATAAGCTATGCAAGACCTTTTTGAAAGGGGCCACTCTATTGAGACCACCTCTGCAAGAACCAGTGGCTTCTTGGGATTTAAATTTTGTGTTGTCCAAATTGATTTCTCCCCCCTTTGAACCTTCCCACTCCTCTAAAATTTATGTCTTGGAAGACCTTGTTTTTGGTAGCTATCACATCAGCTAGATGGGTATCGAAGCTACAGGCCTTGTCTATTAAGCCACAGTATTTGATTTTTCACAAAGACAGGGTGTCATTACGTACTAATACCTCCTTTGTCCCCAGAGTTTGTTCTAATGCTACCTTAAACCAGCCACTAGAACTCCCAGTTTTCTTTCCTAACCACTGTAATGCAGCTGAGTACCGTTTTCATCAGCTGGATGTTCATAGACAACTACGTTTTTATCTACAGCGGACTAAGGCTTTCAGGATATCAGATCAATTATTCATTTCTTTTCTGACTCTAGATTGGGCTTACCAGTTTCTAAAGTGATCCTATCTAATTGGATTTCCAGTTGTATATCCTTTATCTACAGCTTGGAGGACAAACCTTTACCATACAGGATCAAGGCTCATTGTACCAGGTTGCTGTCTACCTCTGCAGCCTTTCAAGCCAGGGTACCACTTAATAATTGTGCAGCAGCTACATGGGCTACCCCTCATACTTTTATTACACATTACAAATTGGGTTCACACCTGACTCTGTGCACTCTCTGGTTACATGGATAAAGTATACAGTTAATTATTTTCCACAAACACTGTTGTGTCCCCATTTTGTAATACTTCACTCTTCTTGCCACAGTTTTGTCAGAAGCAGCTCCTTGTGCTGATATGACTGCATTTTACTATTATAGATCTTGGCCTCTGTCTCGTGGCCATATTTGGAGCATAAACTGGTGTATCCTTTCAAGTAAAAAAAATCCTGCTTTTGGAATACAAGTCCAGTGTCTTATTTTTACTTTCATAAAATTAATGCAATCTGTTCCTTCCACTTTTCTCTGGTACAGCAGAAAATCTTGGGTTTTCGCTGTGTGCTCTGTATTCTAGATCTTTTTTTTTAATGGCTGTTCTTAAGAAGCCTTGTATTCAGCTAGTCTTTCCTTAATTTCAGCCTCTGATTTATGTATCATCATTGTCAGCTTATATGAATAGCTGCTTAAAGCTTTTTATTCTTTCTGACTTTTTGTCATTTGGCTGTGAGCATTCCTGCAGTCTCTCATCTCTCAATTGTTTCATCTGAATGCATTTGATTTATTTTTCCTCTACATTACTAGAAGTTATCTTCTGTACTGAAGCTGAAACCTGAACAGCTGTAAGGCTCTTTCCCTCCACAGTTTTTCTTCTCCTTTTCTACTTTATTTTCTCTTACTGTCTGCAGATTTCCTTTTTGCTGACATCCAAGTATTGTAGTGACTAACCAGTAACTGAATTTTGCCCATACAATTGGGCTTTGCTGACTGTTTTCCATAGTTTCTGTTTTCACACTGGGAGTGTTCTAATCAGCCTCTTGATCAGTGTGTGGTCATCTTGGAAGTCCTCAAAATCTGTCCGATATTAAGATAAATCTTTAGAGGCAGTGTACAATGGCACATTACTTAAAGAATCCAATGTATCATCCGTATTAATTATAGCTATACAGTTTATTTATTCAGACAACATATTACCTTTTTAGGTTAAAAAATGAAATTGCATATAAAATTATGAATGTCCAACAAAACCTGCAATTTTTGATCTATAGTGGGCATGAACACTTGCAGTGCTGGTAAAGGGACTTGGTGGAAAAGCTGCAAGACTGATTATTTGCAGGTTGAGTTGCTTACTTGTCATTGTTGTTTCAAAAGCTCTGGTTGATCTTCCACCATGTAACATGCTCTAAGTACCTTAGAGTTGTATAGGGGGTTAGCCGTCACTGGTGGAATAGAATGATAGAGCCTTGACTAGAGTCAAGTTGACTCAAGTTCAACTACTGGCTCACATGCTTGGTGGTATGTGCAGGGAGATGGAGGGCCAGAGTTGGCCGCATACACTGCCATTATCACTGTAAGGAGGGGCAACCTGGGGGTGGACATTTGGTTAAGCCACCAATGGTAATAGTAGCTTTCATTGAAAGTTTACAGAAGCATGCAGTCGTAAAAAGAGGACATTGTTAACCATTGTGATGACGTGGTAAATATGCTCCCATCCATGGGTGGTTAGGTTATCAAAATTGTTATAGCTCAGTTGCTGGGAAAATCTCAAAAAACCTTCTTGTCTGCTTTAATGATGGCCTGCTGTGAAAGCTCTTACCTCATCTCTGTCTGGAATCCCCAGAATGGAAGAACAAAAGGGCTTTATCTCCTTGAGAAGGGAGCTTGACCAGCAGGTTTGAGGGCAAAAACCACATTTCAAAAAAAGTTGTGTATGAGCCTGAACACATGAATCAAGAGCATTTACAAGTGTGCAAAAGTGATATGCTCTGATAGAAATTTAGCTCTTAGGTCTAGAGGTGTGGTTCTCATTAGGATATGAGAGGTCCTAGATTTAAATCCCAAACAAGCCCCTCCTTTTGTTTGGCTGTTGGCACAGAGGAGTGAGGATATGAATTGTTCTTCCTGTAGTCCAGGATTTGATTCAGTCATCCTCTCTCTCTGCTTGCTGTGTGACTCTGACCAAGCCACTTAATCAGAAATTGCTCTAGGGCAATTGTGAAATTGGACTAGACTTCTCTAATCTTCTGGACCTCATGTCTAGTAAGTTCCTATTTGCCTATAGTATGTGGATGTGAAGAATTCCTTGAATATGCCTGTGATAGAGGCTCAAAAAGAAACTAAGAACAATTCCAAAAACAGCAGCAGATGTGTAATAGTTAAAAAAAGCATTCTTGTCTGAGAACCAGTAAAAAATAAAGGCCTGCAAACTACTGTAAGATGTTAACAGAAATTTTTAGTTGAAGTGTCTGTAATGTTCAGAAGGTTGAGAAAGAAGATATAACGTTAACATAAAGAGAAAACTCACAGAGGGGGGGATCAAAAGCAGCATGGGACAGAAGTGGGAAAAGTAGATGGTAATCACAGGTGAAGAAAAAGTGCCTCAGGGTAATCACACCTAAGAAAAACTGCCTCAGTCACCCTAAAGAGAATGATTTACCAAGTGCAGTCTGAGATTTTCAAAATAAGTGGTTTCCGGTTGAAATATATAGGGACAAATAACAGAAAGCTGCAGGAAATAGAAGATGTTTTAACCCAGCATTCAGAGGAAATAGCTTGTATGCAAACTGCTGTAAAGGAGATGAAAGAAAAAATAGCAGAAAAGTGATTAAGATGTAATCAAATGGCACAGACACCCTCAAAACTTGAAAGAAGGTCACATAGTGACAACTTGAGGTTTACAGCAGCACCAGCAGAAAAAAAAATCGAAGTGAAGGGCTGTAAGAACTTCATGAGAAAATGTATTTTTTGCTGCTGATATTAATGTAGATAGATCTAAAGTAAATAGTACTAATTTGAGACTGAGAAAGCAGCTTAGACCAACTGTAGGCTTGTCAGCTTGAGGAGGAAACTGGGGGGTCTATGGATAATGATTTTTCATTGCAAATCTGAACTAAAAGAAATGCATCTGATGATGTCAATCTTCATTTATTCCTTGACATGTGGGTTTGGTTCCATAGTTGTAACTAACTCAGCTGTTTTACAGCCCACAAGGACCAAAAACTCTCGAGCTTTATCCCTACCCAGAATGCTCCTCCCCATTTTACCTCAAATCTTCTTTGCCGCTTCCGGTGTCAGACATTTTTCCAGTGCTATTGAGCTAAGTACATTTATTCTTTAAATTTCTCTACTTATTTAGTGATTATTGTACCTTTTTCAGTGTGTTAGTTTTTTTTCTATATTGCCTTAGCAAGTGCCTACCTTATATTTTCTCTTTTTGCTCCTCTCCTTTCTGCTTTTACACTTCAGTGTAATCTTTACTACCATAGTTGCTAGACTTTCTTTAAATTTCCTGCTTTAAAAAAAAAAAAAAAAACTTGTATACCTTTGGTATTATTCATCTACCATTGCTGGTAGCACTTCACTGTAAACTCTTACCTTCTAACACACTTCTCATTCCTTTTACGGTTAGTTTTGTACCTTTGAGTATTCTGGACCTACCATTGTAGGTAGCACTTCACTGTAATGTTTCTCTCTCGATCTTCCAATTTTTCTTGTGTGGTGTCTTTCTTTCCTGTAGGTATGGCTGATAAAGGAAAAGGCATTTCTGACTTCGAGAAGTGCAACAAGTAAGATAGAAAAGTGCCCAACTGTGATGGTGATGCTTTGTGTATATTGCTTAGGCTCATTACATTTACAAGACTGTTAGATATGCCATGGATTTAGCCATCGAGCCTTAGCAGAAAGGAAAAACAAATTGCTTCTGAAAGGCATGCGCAAGTCTTCTTTTGAGGAGGCCTTATCTGGTTCCAAATGTAAGACGGACCCTTCTTCCTCCTCATCATCATCCAGAACTGATAAACATAAAAAGAGAAGTCACTCGGCACAGACTTCCCCTTCAGCACTGATGACTAAGAAACCTAAAATGGCGGTTCAAGAAAAGAGTATGGAACCAAAAGCTTCGGCTCCGGGGCAGACACAACAGAAAATGGACAAGACTTCAGAACTGACAGGCTCAGTTCCATCTTTCATCCTGGCCCCGACACATAGGGTTCCAACAATAATTCTTGAAGAACCAGAATTAACACTTCCTAGAACAATGTACTCTCCTTCTATAGATCCCTTTGGAGGACAATTGCCCAGCCTTTTTCTGGAGAGACCTAAATCTCCGTCCACCCAGCCAGTTTGCTCCACCAATAGCCTATCGGAACCAGACATGCTGAGGCTAGTGGATCAGGTGCTTTGTTTCAGGTTATTGTATATTGTATCATCTTGAGTCTTCTATCAGCTTGAATTAAAACATTACACAGGACCTCAACAGCCAGATGATGAACTGCCAAACAGAAAAGAACTGAGGCAGGGAAAGATGGCGTAGAAACAAGCAACCAGTCAATAAATGTCAAAAAGCAAACTATGGACACTTAGCTGAGAAATTTTCTACAAAGCTCTTTCCTGCTTTCCAAAAGAAGATGATATGTAAAACAAAGCAGAGGAAACCCATATGTGAGTTGCTATCAATAGTCTCTAAATGACACGTTGGTACTTACTGATATCAATGTTTTTTTTTAAAGAGGACATAACTATTTAATCAATATAAATGTAAATATTAGTATAGTCTCGCATTGTTTGTTTTTGCTTTTTTTTTTAGTGAATGTTTATATCTAACTGAAAGATAGTATACTGCATGCTGTCTGGTGAAAATTCCAGTTTTCTAACTGAATTGTGTAAAGTGGCTTTAATAAGGATTCTTTGACAGTAGGGAAAGAAGAAATAACTCAATGAGGAATGAAAGGGGAAGCTAATATATTATGTGATTGAGAAAAATAGACAACTGCGTATAGAGTCAGCACTGGTAATACATTTACCAGGTCTATGAATAAATACAAAGTTATATTCGGGCTCACTCCGCTCCCCTCCCTGCCCCCAAATTCCACACGCCCCCAGTGCTCCTACACTTATAGCCCATATATCCCCCCCCCCCACAACAGCCTGTTGCCATCCCTCAGTCATCAGATTCACTCCCACTTCCACACCCTCCACTTCACAACAACCTCCTCTGTACACCCCACCCCCACCATGCAAGGCATACTGGGACTACTACTACTAACTCTCACCACTCTAGCTTACACCGCATCCATACACTCTAACATACCAACAAACACTACCTACCACATAACACACACACACACAACTTCACACAATTCTAGTAATATGCTCCACACTATTTAACAACAACTCATTACTTTACATACACAAAACAGCAACTACACTACCTCACAAAAGGCTAACAGTACGCAAAAAACACATGGATATAGCCTATGCCATAAAATGCACACTATTCCACTACTAATCTCAGGAGACATACACCCCATCCCAGGTCTAAATAACCCAATCCTGTCTCAGAAACACAAGTCAGACCTACTTACTATCAATATAAACACACACAGCATATCCAACAAACTACATGACTTTCACACATTCATATCCCACTACTCCCTAGACATACTTAACCATTACAGAGACCTGGCTAAAACCTGCCACACAAAACAAAGAAATTCTTCCTCCAGGCTATAACATCCTAAGGCAAGATAGAGGTACCAAAAAGGGAGGTGGAGTTGCAATCTTATTTAAAAATATACTCAACCTCCAACCACTACAAACCCCACTTCCCAAATTCCAGAATGCAGATACATTAGTCTCCGTCATGGTCCTTAAAAACAAAAAGAGAATCAACATCCTCTGTAATTATATTAATCCAGGAAATAACTCACCTATAATAGAAGGGATACTACAATGGGCCGCAATCAACCTACCCCAAGAAACCATCCTGCTATCAACATCCTCTGTAGTTATATTCATCCAGGAAATAACTCACCTATAATAGAAGGGATACTACAATAGGCCACAATCAACCTACCCCAAGAAACCATCCTGATATCAACATCCTCTGTAGTTATATTCATCCAGGAAATAACTCACCTATAACAAAAGAGATACTACAATAGGCCACAATCAACCTACCCCAAAAACCATCCTGATATCAACATCCTCTGTAGTTATATTCTTCCAGGAAATAACTCACCTATAATAGAAGGGATACTACAGTAGGCCGCAACCAACCTACCCCAAGAAACCATCATGCTATCAACATCCTCTGTAGTTATATTCATCCAGGAAATAACTCACCTATAATAGAAGGGATACTACAATAGGCCACAATCAACCTACCCCAAGAAACCATCCTGATATCAACATCCTCTGTAGTTATATTCTTCCAGGAAATAACTCACCTATAATAGAAGGGATACTACAATAGGCCGCAATCAACCTACCCCAAGAAACCATCCTGATATCAACTTCCTCTGTAGTTATATTCTTCCAGGAAATAACTCGCCTATAATAGAAGGGATACTACAATAGGCCGCAATCAACCTACCCCAAGAAACCATGCTGCTGTCAACATCCTCTGTAGTTATATTCCTCCAGGAAATAACTCGCCTATAATAGAAGAGATACTACAATAGGCCGCAATCACCCTACCCCAAGAAACCATCCTGATATCAACATCCTCTGTAGTTATATTCCTCCAGGAAATAACTCGCCTATAATAAAGGGATACTACAATAGGCCGCAATCAACCTACCCCAAGAAACCATCCTGATATCAACATCCTCTGTAGTTATATTCTTCCAGGAAATAACTCACCTATAATAGAAGAGATACTACAATAGGCCGCAATCACCCTACCCCAAGAAACCATCCTGATATCAACATCCTCTGTAGTTATATTCCTCCAGGAAATAACTCGCCTATAATAAAGGGATACTACAATAGGCCGCAATCAACCTACCCCAAGAAACCATCCTGATATCAACATCCTCTGTAGTTATATTCCTCCAGGAAATAACTCACCTGTAATAGAAGGGATACTACAATAGGCTGCAATCAACCTACCCCAAGAAACCATCCTGATATCAACATCCTCTGTAGTTATATTCCTCCAGGAAATAACTCACCTATAATAGAAGGGATACTACAATAGGCCACAATCAACCTACCCCAAGAAACCATCCTGCTATCAACATCCTCTGTAGTTATATTCCTCCAGGAAATAACTCACCTATAATGGAAGAGATACTACAATGGGCCGTAATCAACCTACCCCAAGAAACCATCCTGCTATCAACATCCTCTGTAGTTACATTCCTCCAGGAAATAACTCACCTATAATAGAAGAGATACTACAATGGGCCACAATCATCCTACCCCAAGAAACCATCCTGCTATCAACATCCTCTGTAGTTATATTCCTCCAGGAAATAACTCGCCTATAATAGAAGAGATACTACAATGGGCCACAATCAACCTACCCCAAGAAACCATCCTGCTGTCAACATCCTCTGTAGTTATATACAATCAACCTACCCCAAGAAACCATCCTGCTATCAACATCCTCTGTAGTTATATTCCTCCAGGAAATAACTCACCTATAATAGAAGAGATACTACAATGGGCCACAATCAACCTACCCCAAGAAACCATCCTGCTATCAACATCCTCTGTAGTTATATTCCTCCAGGAAATAACTCACTTATAATAGAAGAGATACTACAATGGGCCACAATCAACCTACCCCAAGAAACCATCCTGCTATCAACATCCTCTGTAGTTATATTCCTCCAGGAAATAACTCACCTATAATAGAAGAGATACTACAATGGGACACAATCAACCTACCCCAAGAAACCATCCTGCTATCAACATCCTCTGTAGTTATATTCCTCCAGGAAATAACTCACCTATAATAGAAGAGATACTACAATGGGACACAATCAACCTACCCCAAGAAACCATCCTGCTATCAACATCCTCTGTAGTTATATTCCTCCAGGAAATAACTCACCTATAATAGAAGAGATACTACAATGGGCCACAATCAACCTACCCCAAGAAACCATCCTGCTATCAACATCCTCTGTAGTTATATTCCTCCAGGAAATAACTCACCTATAATAGAAGAGATACTACAATGGGCCACAATCAACCTACCCCAAGAAACCATCCTGCTATCAACATCCTCTGTAGTTATATTCCTCCAGGAAATAACTCACCTATAATAGAAGAGATACTACAATGGGCCACAATCAACCTACCCCAAGAAACCATCCTGCTATCAACATCCTCTGTAGTTATATTCCTCCAGGAAATAACTCACCTATAATAGAAGAGATACTACAATGGGCCACAATCAACCTACCCCAAGAAACCATCCTGCTATCAACATCCTCTGTAGTTATATTCCTCCAGGAAATACCTCACCTATAATAGAAGAGATACTACAATGGGCCACAATCAACCTACCCCAAGAAACCATCCTGCTATCAACATCCTCTGTAGTTATATTCCTCCAGGAAATAACTCACCTATAATAGAAGAGATACTACAATGGGCCACAATCAACCTACTCCAAGAAACCATCCTGCTATCAACATCCTCTGTAGTTATATTCCTCCAGGATATAACTCACCTATAATAGAAGAGATACTACAATGGGCCACAATCAACCTACCCCAAGAAACCATCCTGCTATCAACATCCTCTGTAGTTATATTCCTCCAGGAAATAACTCACCTATAATAGAAGAGATACTACAGTGGGCCACAATCAACCTACCCCAAGAAACCATCCTGCTATCAACATCCTCTGTAGTTATATTCCTCCAGGAAATAACTCACCTATAATAGAAGAGATACTACAATGGGCCACAATCAACCTACCCCAAGAAACCATCCTGCTATCAACATCCTCTGTAGTTATATTCCTCCAGGAAATAACTCACCTATAATAGAAGAGATACTACAATGGGCCACAATCAACCTACCCCAAGAAACCATCCTGATATCAACATCCTCTGTAGTTATATTCCTCCAGGAAATAACTCACCTATAAGAGAAGGGATACTACAATGGGCCACAATCAACCTACCCCAAGAAACCATCCTGCTATCAACATCCTCTGTAGTTATATTCCTCCAGGAAATACCTCACCTATAATAGAAGAGATACTACAATGGGCCACAATCAACCTACCCCAATAAACCATCCTGCTATCAACATCCTCTGTAGTTATATTCCTCCAGGAAATAACTCGCCTGTAATAGAAGAGATACTACAATGGGCCGCAATCATCCTACTCCAAGAAACCATCCTGCTATCAACATCCTCTGTAGTTATATTCCTCCAGGATATAACTCACCTATAATAGAAGAGATACTACAATGGGCCACAACCAACCTACCCCAAGAAGCCATCCTGCTATCAACATCCTCTGTAGTTATATTCCTCCAGGAAATACCTCACCTATAATAGGGGAGATACTACAATGGGCCACAATCAGCCTACCCAAGAAACCATCCTGCTATCAACATCCTCTGTAGTTATATTCCTCCAGGAAATACCTCACCTATAATACAAGAGATACTACAATAGGCCACAATCAACCTACCCCAAGAAACCATCCTGCTATCAACATCCTCTGTAGTTATATTCCTTCAGGAAATAACTCACCTATAATAGAAGAGATACTACAATGGGCCACAATCAACCTACCCCAAGAAACCATCCTGCTAGGCGACCTAAACATAGACTGGGTAGCCTGCAACTCCAACAACCCCCCAAACCATATTAACTTATTTGGATTCTCACAACTAATCCAAGAACCCACCAGAGGAGACAAAAAATCCAATAGAACCTCCATTCTGGATTGGACACTAGTTAATATCCCCCAGAAAATTATCATGTGGGCTGCTTACCTTATACATTGAGTGACCACTGCCCCACATTCCTCCTTCGTAGGCAGGCAAAAATACCCAAACCCATGCTATTCAAGGAGACTAGGGACAAGCACAAAGTCAGTCCACAAACTCTTAACAGTATGCTCCAGCAACAGGACTGGAATCCACTAAAAACTCTACCTTTACACCAGGCAGTTTATTTTTTTTTAATACTACTATTATGAATGTGCTAAATATGCTAGCTCCCATCAGGAAACTCAGGACTAAAATTAACTATTCCCCATGGCTAAATAGGACAACAAAAGCTTTAATAAATGCCAGAGACAATGGCTGGAAAAACTGGAAAAAGAATAACACTATCCAAGACAGACAGAACTATCATAAACTACGAAATAAGGCCAAAACCCAAGCAAAAGTAGATAAAAGAACTACTACTTAGACATCCAAAACAAGCACTCTAGAAACCCCCAAAAGTTTTGGCAGGCCATCAATACCCTTCTAAAACCGGGCAAAACTACCACCCCATCTCCCAACAACAATTCTGATAATGACAGCATAGCTTCAGAATTCAACAGTCACTTCACAGAATCTATCCTCGCACGATCTATCCAACAAGAACACTAAAACCACCCCAACTGTAGAACAAACTAACATATCCTCCTTCACACTCTTACCTGTACCAACCTCTTCAGTTAAAAAGCTACTCTCTAAACTAAAACTCACCACACAAGCAGCAGATGTTTTACCCACAGTTTTTTTTTAAATTAGCTGCAGAATCACTAGCCTACCCTGTTTCAATTCTTATAAACCGCTCTGTACAAGAAACGTACATACCCCATCTGTGGAAAGTGTCACATATAATTCCCCTTCACAAAGGTGGAAACTCCTGTGAACTATCAAACTACCGGCCAATTGCTATCTTGTCCCCCCTTTCCAAGCTTCTGGAGAAATGTATTCACACCCAGGTAATGCACTTCTTATTCTCACATAACCTCCTCTCCCCCACACAGCATGATTTCTGCCCAAACCATAGCACAACCACTGCTCTACTCTCCTTTACCAATCAGATTAACCATCTAAGAAACAACAACAAATTCATCTCGGCCATATTCCTAGATCTATCAAAAGCGTTTGATATGGTCTGCCATAACCTACTCTTAGACACTCTGTCAACCTTATCCTTCACCCCCTCTACTACTTCATGGTTTAGAAGCTATCTCTCTGACGGAAAACAGTCAGTTAAATGGCAAAGTACACTATCACCTCTATTACCAACTACTGTAGACGTCCCACAAGGATCAATACTAGGTCCTCTTCTATTCACCATTCTCACTAACAAACTACATACTTCCACCCTGCATGCATCACTTATACAGTATGCAGACAACTCCACCCTAATCTGCTCAGCCCCTTCCATAACCACTCTTCATAAGCTTACCCAAGAATCCTTCTGCTCCGTGGAACAATGGATTACCGATATCCAACTCATTCTAAACCACAACAAAACCAAATTACTCCTTTTTACCCCCAGTAAGTCCAAACCCACACCTCCTGCCTTCACTATCACCTCCAAAAACGGGACTACAATCTCCCTCTCCCCTCCCCTCACACTAAGCTGCTCGGGGTTGAAATAGATGATGATCTAAACTTTAATGTCCATATCTCACAAACCATCACAAAGATACATAAGAACCTAGGAACCCTGTACAAACACAGACAGTTCCTATCGGACCAAGCTAGAATGTCCTTAGCCCAAACCCACCTCTTGTCTACCCTAATGTATGCATCACCAATCCTAATTCATACCAAGAAAAAACAGACCTAAACAAACTAGAGTCATGTTACAATAAAATTGTAAAATTTGCTAATAACTCCACTTTTAGAAGTCATCACTGTCTTGCCCTGAAGCAATGCTAGGGAATGAAGTAACCTCCCCCAAAGTATCTCCTCTGCACCATCCATCGCACTTTTCAAGACATCACTAAAGTCACACCTCTTGCAATCATGGCTCTGTCCCTGTATCACATAAAATCTTTTCTGCTCTCCTCCTAACTTGCCACACCTCATCTCCTCACTGCTTACCTCAGCTATTCTGTGCTACTCAAATACTCCCTATCAGGAACTACTATCCTACAAACTATTTCTCACGTTATGACATATCTCCTGAACAGCATCATTTTCCAGATTCCATTCCTTCATTTTTATGCATTGTACTATCAGTAGGGAATTCAAAGTTTTGCTATCTGTGTATACCAAGCTTGCTCAAATCAAACTAAGGTACAAAAAAATCTCCTTGATTGTATATATGCCACTGTATAGAAATTTTCTGTCTTTTGTGGATTGTGTGTTGTCATATAAAGACATGGAGCTCTGATTGTACAGAAATTTTTTTGTCATTTGTTGTATTTGTACTGTTATGTTATGGAGCTTTTCTCCCCGGGCCTCCGCTGTAAATGGACCTTGTTCCAGTCTGACTTTCCCTGTAAATAAATGTAAAATAAAAAATAAAATAAAAATAGAAATATTGAAGGGGGAACTATCCCACACAATGTCTGATAATGATAAAAGTCCCGTTTGTTTTCAGACTGTTTTGTTGCTTTCAGTAAAGGTTCTTTGACGGTCAGAAGGAAGGAGCAAAAGAAGTCTACAAATGATGATTGAAAAAGGCAATTTATGATCAAAACAAATAGGCAGCAGTGTATATGGTTAGCTTCTGGTCCTGTAGTAGGTCTGAGTGAAATGAAAGGCAACGACAAGTTTACTATAGCAAGATTCACAAAATCAGCACACTGGAAACACCGAATGTAGAAATATGATATTTCAGGTGAATATATTTATAGGCAGGGATGCTTAGTTTAACTACAGTGTAAGATACACATTGGAAGGTATTTCAGCTCCACTGAAATCAGTAAGCTGTAGTGAGAAAATAACTTTCATATTGAATGCTGTTTGGTAGAAGTCACATTTATTTTTAGACTTGAAGATTTTCAGTCTACAGTCTAATGTGTATTGTGGTAGTAGAATGCAGATTGCCATCCTTGAGCTATGCATGATTAGAAGAGGCTGGAGCTGCTTTGTCTGGATAGTTAATAGATTTTGTAGCTGCTTTGTCTGGGTAGTTAAAAGGTTTGACCTTTTAAAAATACAGCACTTCAGCAAATAATGAAGTTAGAGGAAAGGTTGAAAAAATGTGCACTAGTTACAGAAATGAACAACCTGCAAAATATGTACATTTACACTTTTGGTATATATCGCAGTACTTTGTGACTTAAGTGCCATAACACAATTTTCATTTTATATGACTAAAATTATGTTATCAGTTCCTTAATAAAAAGCTTAGTAAACATTTTTGTTAAGTGCACACCCACATAATGTTACTGAACTCCTCACTGATGTCTCTTTAGGGCTTGTATGGGGGTACTCCATAACCTTTAATGGATGGAGCCCTCTGCATTCGGCTGTGGTGTGCCCATTAAGGTCCACCAGTGCACCCACATGTACTCCCTCCATTGACATCAGTGAGGTCAGGGTGCAGTGAACTTTTCAATGATGACATGGAAGAAGACTTAAGACTTTATGAAGGATTTTATTTTAACAATCACACCTTAAAACTGTCAAGAATAAAAAGGAAATGCAGCATAACACTGGAGGCGCCACATGCTATAGTGTACAAGAGACACTTGAGTGTGACTGTACACTTTAAAATTACAGCCAAATATTGCTGTCTACATTCTTTCATTTATTATATCAAGCAGCACAAAGATAGAGGGACAGAGTCATAAATAAGATCTTTAATTTGTTGGCTGCAAGGAAGTGGAAAAACACATTAGCAATTAATAATAGGGGTTTAACAGCTCAAAGGAATAAATCAGGGTTCGAGTCAGATTAGAAAATACTAGAAGCAGCTTCTACACTGATGTTTTTACCAACCATTAGCTGTGTTAACTTGGGAAAACAGGTATATAGTTAATATGTTTGTTATATTTTGTGCCAAGGGAGGGAATTGTGTGCTGCTTAATGAAAATAAGAGGTAATTTGCAGTTGGGACAGTATTGCACAACATACAAAGTGGCACAAAAACTATAGAAACAGACCATGAAGGACCCATTTGCAACAGAAAGGCAAATAATTCAAGTAGAATAACAACCGATAAACTTTATCATGTTACAATTTGACTTGCCAATCTTGACAGGAAAAGTATAACAAGATACTGAGATATTTACAGTAATCATAATGCACAGGTAATGTTACAAGAAATTTACCTGAATCATAAAGAATGGGAAATGTTTGCAGTCTAAATATTATTGAATAAATTATAGCCTTTCATCAAGGATGTATGGTAGAGGCTGGAGTTTGGAACACTAGATCTGAGCTCCAAGCACCTCCCCTTTACCCATAACCCCCTGTTATCCCTTCCTGACCTCAGATCTCATTTGCTGCGGTTCTCAACAGCAGCTTTGAACAAGCTTCCAGGCATAGCATAGGAGTTTTGTGAGAAAAATCTCTCTTTTTTTGCATTTTTCTTTAAAAAAAATTGTTGTGTGTGTTATCTCTCCTAGTTAGGTTAGTTGTACCTCTGTTTTGTTAGTCACTGTTAGTGTATTCCCTCCCCGTGTGTGTGTGTTAAGGTGTGTCCATTTTTGGGGCCTAGCGTGTGGGTTCAGTATGTCTGAGGCGCCCAAATCTTTCTTTTCTAAATGTACCGAGTGTGGCCATAAGCTGTCCCCAGCGGATGGCCACACTCTGTGCGTTATTTGCCTTGGGGTTGAACATCTCACTTCGGGCTGCACTATTTGTGCAGCCTTCAACTCCAGGGCCATTAGGGACAGGAAGTCGAAGCTGATTCTGGCGGGACTGTTGCCCTCGGACTCAGCTTCGTCCTCCGGCCCCTCTGTGGCTTCTGCCGAGGCTTCGGCAGCGCCACCTTCTCTCCCTCTGGCCAGCACTCACCCTCCCACCCTTGGCCAAGAGGAGAGAGAAGCTAGGAAGGAGAAGCGGAAGCATCACAAGAGGCGGGCCGAGACCTCTTCCTCATCGCCGCCATCAAAGTGAGCTTCTCTGCCTATGGCCTCCGGATCTTCTCCTTCCCGGCTCCGATCTCCCAGTTTCTCACCGGAGCTGGAGGAGAAGGAGCCTTGGTCGCCTTCGAGGTCATCGAGGTGGCATTCCCGGCCCGCCTCGGTGGCCTCGTCGAGGTCTACCTGTAGCATCTCCGATGCAGACTTGGACCGGATGATGCGTAGGTTCCTCCAGGCCTAGATGCAGATGGGAGTGCTCCTGCCTCCCCCCCCCCCACCAGGGGGGTGCTCAACCCCCTTTTTCACCCTGATTACTCCTTCTCCGACCCATTATCGGGGCTTGGAGCCTTCAGAGCCGGGTAGCGTTGGAGCCGGGGGAGCATCGGCGCCAATATTGTCCGGTACTTTGGCTCCGATGGCACCCTCGAGTCTAATCCGAGCTCTCGAAGCCGAGAGCTGAGCTTCGGATCCGGAGGTGTCCGCATGACTTCGGCTCTGTCGCAGTCGGACAATGCTGGCCCTACGGATCTGGCCACCTCGGTGCCGGCCCCGATCCACACATCGGATCCGAGGGAGGGTCTGCTCTTGGATCCGATAGGGAGCAGCTCTCCTTCGGCGTTAGATGTTGTGGAGAGGGTATTGTCGAGGGACTCCAGGACCCTGGCTACGGCTCCAACCTGCACTCCCTCTCAGACAGGTCTACCTTCCATCACCCGGTCCCAGGGACAGCCTGCGCAAACATCCCAGATTGTTCCCTTGCCGGAACAGGATGTAGTTGGTGAGGCCTCCTCGGACAGCCCCCCCCCCGAGGAGGGTCCTCACAAACGCAAGTGCAAAAGGAGGCACTTGGACTCACCTGAGTCCTTGACAGAGGACACAGACTTGGAGGAAGGGGAAGGTTCCCCAAGGTCACCCCCTGAAGACGTCTCCTTCGGAGACATCATGGAGATGCTTCGGATCAGAGGGGGTGGTCAGCCCCAAAACCTTCCTCTGACGAGAATGTGTTTCTGGAGGCATTTGACGCAAGCCTATCTACCTCTTGGGTGTCCCCTCCCGCCGACCCCCTGGTAGACCTGATTATTACCAGGGCGTGGAAGGAACCGGACACTGTGGAGCCCATTCCAAAGAGGCCTGACAAAATCCTCAGCCCCCCTTTGAATAAGTCATGTTGGAGCAAGGGAGCCCCGGTAGATGCCATGTTGGTGGCGGCCGCCACCAA
Organism: Protopterus annectens; assembly: GCF_019279795.1. Lineage (NCBI taxonomy): Eukaryota > Metazoa > Chordata > Ceratodontiformes > Protopteridae > Protopterus > Protopterus annectens. The sequence goes on along the minus strand of NC_056735.1, from coordinate 1,246,008,277 downwards.
CAGGGAACTGGCCCAGGAGAGTTCCTCAGTCCATCCTCCAGACAAGGAATCTCGGACGATGGACCGTCTGGGGAAGCGGGTGTTCACTTCAGCCACCTTCTCTGTGAGGTCTCTGAATTATATGGCACACATGATACGAATCCAGCGGGATCTTATTAATGAATACGCTGGGTCACCCCCAGAGTCCATGTCGGCGGAGGATAAAAAAGTGTTCTCAACCCGAATGGCCACTCTCAAATCTAGCTCTAATATCTCTATGCGGTTACTATCCCATGCCACGGAAGGAGCCGCTAGAGCCAGCGGAGCGGGCGTAGTCCTACGGCGACAGGCGTGGCCCCATCACTGTGATTTCGCGGAACCTTTCAAGGCATCATTCGCAAATGCCCTGTTTGATGGTTCTGCTCTTCTTGGCAAGACCGTACGCGACACATTGGTCCAGAGCGAGAAAGATGGGAAGACGTCTGCCATCTGAGTCTGCTTCTCTGCTCTCCAGAGGTCCTTCTCGAGGAACCAAAAGGGACAGAAGAAGATGTGGTTCCGGAAGTCTCAACAATCCCGTTTCGCTTCGGACCCCTCGTCCTTCAGAGGCAGAGGAGGACAGAGTGGGCGCTGCCCTAGAGGCAGAGGGGGTTCGAAGAACTTTGGGTCCAGAGAACCTTTCTCTGATCCGCCCACGCAGCAACCCTGAAGGGTTACCCGACTGCTCCACTCTGGAGGCAGTCGGGGGGGCGTTTCTCGAGGCACCTAGCAGCTTGGGAGTCCATTACAGCAGATCGCTGGGTGCTTCAGATCATATCCAGAGGCTACAAGATCCCTTTTCTCAATCCCCCTCCCACTCCCAGGAGCCTCCCCGATGTCCCACCCAATCAAAGGGAGGCGGCAGCTGAGGAAATCCTCCAGCTGCTAGAAAAAAAGAGCAGTCCAGCACTTCCCCCCAGAGCAGTCCGGATCAGGCTTTTACTCCAGGTTCTTCTTGGTGCTAAAAAAGACGGGGGACTTAAGACCAATCCTCGACCTGTCCTTCCTAAACCTGTCAGTAGCCAAAGAAAAGTTCCGGATGGTCACTCTCCAATCCATTCTCCCACTTCTGCAGGAGAATGACTGGATGTGCTCCATAGACCTCAAGGATGCGTACTACCACATTTTGATGGACAGACGATCCAGAAGGTTTCTCGGCTTCCTGCTGGGAGCCAGCCATTACCAGTTCAGGGTCCTTCCCTTTGGTCTCACCACAGCCCCAAGGGTGTTCACCAAGGTCTTGACAGTTGTAGCGGCCCACCTGAGACTCCAGCGAATTCAGGTCTTTCTGTACCTGGACGACTGGCTCCTGACTGCCCCCACCAGGCATCTACTATGTGCAGCCAGAGACTACTTTCTCCATCTAGCTCCCCGGCTGAGGATCACGATCAACATCAAAAAATCTTCCCTTCTTCCAACCCAAATCCTAGATTTCATTGGAGCCAGATTGAACACAAACCAGCTTCTAGCCTTCTTGACTCCGGACGGCTTCGAACTCTAAAACTGCACATATTGGCCCTTCTTCAATCCCCAGCTCCTCTGCGGAATTGGTCCTGAGGGCGTTAGGCTCTATGGCGGCAACTATCAACCTTCTCCCCTTAGCACGCTTGAATATGAGAGTTCTTCATTGGACCTTGCAAGTTCAATGGTCCCTCCTGCGACATCCCCTGAGCTTCCCCGTTCCCCTCAGCGGGGTCTGCAGGAAAGCCCTCTTATGGTGGCTCCAGTCCCCGCACCTCCAGAAAGGTCGCCCCTTCTCTATGTCCCCTCCTCTAGCCACGGTGACCACGGACACTTCTCGCCTCGGGTGGGGGGGCACTGCATGGGCAGGACTGTCCAAGGCACATGGACCCATTCGGAGACCTTTTTGCATATCAATGTCCTAGAGATGAGAGCGGTGCTTTTGGCGTTGCAAGCACTTCACAGCCTTTTTTCCCTTGGGGACAGTTGCAATTCAGACGGACAATATGTCGGTTGTCTGGTATATCAACAAACAAGGGGGAACCAGGTCCTATCCACTTTGTCGGGAGGCCATGAGAGTGTGGGAATGGGCGATATCCAACAACCGCTTTCTCATAGTGGCGCACATTCCGGGCCGATCCAACATCTTGGCAGACAGGCTGAGTCGAACCATTCTCTCACCGTACGAGTGGTCTCTGAACCCCAGAGTAGCGAAGTTAATCTTCTCCAAGTGGGGTCAACCTCGCTGCGATCTTTTTGCCTCGCCTTTGAACGCAAAGTGCAGCGACTACTTCGCTCTAATTCTCCCATCCAGGGAATCCCCCAGAGACGCTCTGGTGCATGTATGGCCACCCGGTCTACTTTATGCTTGCCCTCCTCTTCCCCTGATGCTAAAGTTCTTACAGAAAGCCCGACAGTTGGGGAGCAGAATAATCCTCATTGCCCCATTCTGGCCTCGTCAACCTTGGTTCCCATATTATATGGTCTCATCTAGTGAATCCCCCATGGATTCTAGATCCCATCCCGGATCTGATCTCTCACCCATCAGGCCTGTCATTTCCGAACCTGGACAACCTCAAGCTGACAGCTTGGTTGATCCAGTTCCACTGATAGCTAGGACTCCCGGTATCTCGTCCCCTGTCAAATGGAAGCGTTTTCTATTTGGGTGGAGCGTCAAAACTTAGATCTCTTTACAGCTCCGCTGCCAGCAGTGTTAGATTTTCTATCAGGCTTATTCGGCCAGGGTGCTAGCTCTTCTACAGTCAAAATCGAGCTGGCTGCAATCTCTCACAGTCATGTCGGGAGTGATCTCGGCCCTTTGACTTAGTCTAAATTATGTAAGACCTTCCTAAAAAGCACTTTCCTTTTAAGGCCTCCGGTTAAGCATGCAGTCCCTCCTTGGGACTTAACCCTTGTTCTTCAGTCTCTGACAGCTCCTCCCTTTGAGCCTGCAACTTCAGTGGATCCGAAATACTTATCTTGGAAGACAGTTTTTTCTTGTTGCCATCACTTCGGCCAGAAGGGTTTCGGAACTTCAAGTCCTTTGTGCCAAGCCACCATATTTAATATTTCACAAAGATAGAGTTTCACTCAGGACCAATCCCTCCTTTCTGCCCAAAATTGCTTCGGAGTCTAATATCAACCAATCTATTAATTTACCAGTCTTCTTTCCAAATTACCAGAATAAAGGTGAATACAAGCTACACTCTCTAGACGTACATAGGCAACTGAGGTTTTATTTGCACAGGACAGCTGATCACAGGAAATCAGACCAGCTTTTTGTATCCTTTGCTAAACCCACTTTGGGAAAACCTGTATCAAAAGTCAATTTGTCTAGATGGATCTCACAATGTATCCTTTTGGCTTATGAGAGTTCTGGCCGGTCTGCACCTCAAGATGTCCATGCCCATTCTACTCGATCGATCTCTACCTCTGCTGCTTTTCTATCTAGGGTGTTGAATGACATTTGTTCAGCAGCCACTTGGGCTTCACCTCATACATTCATAAACCATTACAAATTGGATATTGTCTCTAGAGGGAGAGCATCCTTCGGCTCTGCAGTGCTCCAGAACATCCTTCCATGAGGACTTCCCAAGAATTAGTTAGCTGGGGACTCTGTCCCATAGGTTGATGCACAAATGAAGTTAACTACTTCAGATTAAGAAGTTATGTACTCACCATAATGTTCTATCTGAGTAGGTAAACTTCATTTGTCAGCAACCGACCCCCCCCCCCTTCGTCCCCCTGATCCATATGGATACTCAAAGGAATCCTGCTTGTCATTGCGGATTGTCTTTAGGTTAGAGTTTGGAGGTGGTTCTTTGGTGTTCTATATTTTTATGCTGATAAGCAAACTCGATCTGAGGTCAGGAAGGGATAGCAGGGGGTTATGGGTAAGGGGGAGGAGCTTGGAGCTCGGATCTTAGCTGTTTGAAGCTGCTGGCTCGGATCCGATATCCATAGGTTGCTGACAAATGAAGTTTACCTACTCAGATGGAACATTATGGTGAGTACATAACTTCTTATTTTCCTCAACACAAGGGAAAAGAGGAATCCATAAATGTGATGCCCTGTAAACTGTGGTGTCTCTGTATTACAAAATTATTGTTCATCAAAAGAGGTTTTTTTTTTTTTTTTTACATAAAGGCAATTATATGACAGCTGGTGTGATATATGTTGCTATATGGTCTAACTGCCAATCATTTTATATTGTCAAGACTGAGAGGATGTTACATAAAAGAATTTGAGCATTATTGTAATGTATTAAAAGTGTCCTGTATAAACATATTTTGAAATGTGAAGATTTCAAAAACCTTTGATTGGAGTCATTGAAATTGTCACACCAGATGGTGGGTGAACAGTGGGAGAGACGCATTGAAAATAAGGAGTTGGTTTGGCAGTCGAGTAAATGTTTCATCACCTTCTTCTTCTTTCAGCTTTTTCCCGGTTAGGGGTCGCCACAGCGGATCACCTGTCTGCTCATGATTGGCAGTGGAGTTTTACAGTGTCAGCCCCACTAGGGTTAAATGATTACATTTCCATTAATCCACCATTGAAGTTAAGGGCAGCTAATTTGTAATTAATTTATATGAATTTTAATTAACTAAATAAGTAAATAATTATATTTGGTTGGAATTATCTTGAGGATGTGATTTACTGAATTATATACATGTTTTATACATGCACAGATTTTATATATATATATATATATATATATGCATTTAGAAAAAAAATGTGTGTGTGCATGTGTGTGTGTGTATATATATATATATATATATATGTGTGTGTGTGTATATATATACATATATATATATATATATATATATATATATATATATGTGTGTGTGTGTATATACACAGCATAAGACTTTACTGTTGATATGGGTATAAATGTGTTACTATTACATAAAATGTGTTTATGACTACTTTGTTTTTAACTGTTGACATGTGATTATACTTTTTTTCATTGAGTACTGGCACTTTATTATGGGGATTATGTAGTAAGAGCATTTTGTGCTGCAAATGGGATGTGAGCAATCATTCACTCTCTTGGTTCTGAAGGAATTCTGTTAGTTCAAAGCATGTAAATGCTGGACCACAATTGACTATAATTTACTTTTTGATTCTAATAAATTGATTTTTATATTTGGAACTCATCTGCAGTATTTTCCTTACTCCAGTTTCTATGTGAGCCTTTTTTGATTATTAGAAATATGCTTTGCTGTATGATGTGTTTTCCATCTGCCCAGAAAAATAAAGAAAACATGATAGCCTGTCTAAGGAGGCATGCCCTCCAGGTGGCGTGTAAGTTATGTATTGCAACCAGTACTGTACTGTCTGAATAATGTTTAACACTTACTACCAATCTTTTTGTTTCTGCTCTTACTTCATTGTTTCTTTTGTCTTTGGGTTATTTTGTCTTTCTACATTTACTTTTTCAGCAGAATCAGCCATGGGTGTATACTGTGGTAAGTGGCCACCATGAGCTGCATCAGCTAGTGCTCCTACTGCTGATCTCTCAAGGTATCCCTAGGCCTGCCTCTCTACAAAGGCCACCATGTGGAAGATGACCTGCAGGGCTCTCTGTTGGCCTCTTTGGACATCTTTAAGGAGGGGAGAATGAAGTTTTCTGCTATGAGACTGGTGCAGAAGGATGCTAGTGTGTCGACAGCAAGAAGTATGGAGGCTGGTGAGGAGTGAAGTGAACCGTCAGCTGTATGCCCGCATTGGCACCCTGGAGATGCTAGCCCCTTCCATCAGGCCACCTGTGGTAGCCACAGAGCTGATTGATATCTAGGTCGGTTTCCTCTGTGAACCTGTCAGAGAAGCACTTATCATCCCTCTCTGCCCTCATCCTTGTACCATTTTTTACCATCTGTTTTTATTGTTGTATTCACCATTACCATTTCTCCACACTCTGTCAGTCCATCGCTACCTAATCTCAGTCTTTCCTTGCATTTGTCTATCTGCTTCTTTTTTGTATATCTTACAGCCAGGCTGCATTGTTTCCTTGCTGCCCTCCCTCTGTACGATTCCTATTAAAAATGGGTACCTATACTCACAAGAAAATGTATACCCATATTCCTTTCTTTCCTGCTTTCCCTTCCTGTTGACCTTTTTTGTATTACTCTGGTTAATCTTCCCCTTTCCTGCCTGTAGTATAGCCCTCTTTCCACTCCACTAATTTGCTGAAATGACTTGACATCACCAGTTAGCATAATGGTCAAGGTGTTCACCTCCCATGTTCAAGGTACAAGGTTCGATCCTGACAACCAGCCAATGTCTGTTTGGAGTTTGCTTGTTCTCCCGAATGTTTCCATCTCAAATTCACCAAAGAATGGAACTGTGGGCAGCAGCACTGACTCTACATGAAGTCCTATAAAAGGAAGAGTTGTATATACCAATCACGTTGGGCATCTACTGTAGTGCACAGTATCTTCAAGATAGGAGAACATGGATCACAAACTGTATGGCAGGGCCTCCACTTAGTGCTGTAAAATGCGTCTCTAGGTGATTCTGTCATGTTGAGTAATGTCACCAAATGGGTATGGGTGTTTGTCAGTAAAAAGTGGGTCTCCAGTCACCAGGGATCCATGCTAATGGTGGGAGGAGGTATATGTGCTTCTGTTGGCCAGAGTGTGCCTGCCATAAAGCCCAGCAACTCTAGGTCAGTAAGCTAATGGCCATTTGGTGTCCAGTTGCACAGCTTGTGTTACCTGGGATAGCTCTGTTGAGCGAAAGCTGGACATAAAACCAACCAATCCGCCTAGCATGAACTAAAAATTGCTACACTCATTATAAGTTAACTAATAGGACGGAGCTTGGAAGTGGAGGACAGGAGACAAGGTGGAAGGGCAGCATAGCCACATGGCTTGGGATCCAGAGCCTACTACTCAGGAGAAGGATATGCTAGAAATGGTGTGGAAATCATGTTGAGGGAGAGGCTTTAGAAGGCAGTGAAGGATGTCATCAGAATTAGTAATAGACTTGCAGCAATCAGACTCCAGCCTAATGATAGCGCTGTATTCTTATTCTCAGCGTGTGCCCCACAGCAGGGTTGTGATAGTGAGAAAAAGAGTGCATTCAGACAGCAATTCATGGGTTCATAGGTGTTTACTAGGCCAATGACCACATGGACCTTTTTAAGCCAAGCCATGCTTCCCAAATCTCTGACCAATTCTGGTACTCGTGATAAGTGTAAGCAAGGGGCTTGGGAGATGAAACATTTATAAGCAGGCGTCTGGGAGATGAAGCAATTACAGGTTGTCTGTGCCTATTAGAGACATAAGTGTCAAGCCAGGGATGACTTTACTTGTTCCCCATCTAATTGTCCAAGTTGCACTTGAATTGGGTTAGGGAGGAACTATGCTTCACATGGATGAGGAGCCTGTTCGGGAGATGAGATAGTCTCTGGGATACATACCTGTCTCTCCAGTAGGTCCTATTTAAATCACAGGCAAGGTTTAAGTCTTTAGAACGGGTAATTCTCTGCTGTTTGTTTTGCAAATATGCAGGAGGTCCATTAGAGTAGGATATGACAATTCCCTGTATGCCAGGCATAGATCTCCCCTCAACAGCTTGTAGGAGACAAAATACAAGGATAGGGCCATGAGCAGGTCTGCATAGGACATTTTACTCATGCCCTGTATTCTTTTAGTGAGGAAGCTTTGTAGACGTTCCATTTGATGGATATACCTGGTTAGGTACAATACTATAGGGGGCATTGTACTCAATGATAGGTCTGATGAATGCCCAATAGAGTGGAACAGTGATTTCCTTAGACCTAGATGCCATACATTTGTTTATAAGTTGTGCAACATAGAATGATGATCAAAGGCTAGATTACTGTCTGTAAGTCCCTGGCTACTTGGTCAGCTCTAAGGGGTGTATTGTAAATATGAGAGTTACAAGGGGTGGATGACCTCCCGAAGAATACTGTTATGCATTTCTTGGCATGTAGTTTTAGTCCATTGCTCTGACAACAGTTTTCTGTGTCAGCCCTTCCTGGAGAACATTTGTATTGGGGTTGGATTCAGTGACTGCTCCTAATTTGCAGTCATCTGCAGATGTTGTCAGCCAGAGAGCATTGACATTGTCCTTGACTTTACAAAAGTAAATGCTAAAAAGGAGCAGTCCAAGGACCGATCCCTGAGGGACTCCACTTGACTGGCCTCTTTCTAGAGGTGGACTCTGCAATTTTAACATCCTGGGTCCTGTCTGTGAGCCAGTTGGCTTATCCACCGACTGACATATGGGTTTGTATCTAACCTCTTGAGTTTGTCAATAACACTCAAATGTGGTATTGTGTCATATGCCTTGGCCAGGTTAAGGTAGGCAGTGTGAACCATTTTTCCCTCATCCATTGCTTTGGTGACCTTCTCAAAGAAGTCCACAAGGTTGAGTAGGTATAACCTACCCTTAATGAAACCAAATTGTGTTGGGTCCAGTGTCCGATTTGTTTACTATATCATTACTGATCATTTCCATGATAATTCTTTCTGTGGCTTTGCATATAAGACTAGTGAGACTTATGGGTCTGTAGTTCCCAGGGTCTATAGATGGCTCACCTTTGTACACAGAGATGACAGTTGCTGTTCTCCATTCATGAGACACAAAGCCTGTTTGGAGGCTGCAGTTAAATAGCAATTCTAGAGGACATGATAGGTCATGTTTCATGCTATTTAGAAGGTATCCTGGGATATCGTCTGGGCCTGTTGATGCAGTATTCTTGGCCTTAGGGAGAGCATTAAGGAACTGTTCCCTAGTGATAGTAGGGGGGGGTTGTATTTGATGGTATTTCCTGATGGAAGGTTGAGGGGGAGAGAAGGGTAAAGTCGGAGAAGAATTTGTGGGCCAGAAGGTTTTCTGTATCTTCTGGCTCAGTATAGTTGGCTCCATTTACAGTGAGCTGTGCACACAATTGTGTATTAATTTTAAGGTTGCAGACATAGCTAAAGAATGCCTTGTAAGACCTACTAGATAAAGCAGGACAATATTAATTGGTGGTAATAATGGATGACTTGAATACACATATTGGTACAGCCAGAACAGGCTGTGGGTGCTGCCTAGGTCAACATGGGTGAGGCAGCAGGAGTAGAGAGGGAGAGGCAATCCTAGACTTCTTTCTAGCAAATGGCTTGATAGTAACCAACACATGGCTCAGCAAGAGAGAGACAGTGAAAAGGTCACATACAGGAGTGGCCAGCATGCAACTCGGATAGACTTCTTTGTAGTAAGGAACAGTCACTGGGATCGAAACAGTGATTACAAAGTCATCCCTAGTGAAACAGTTGGCCCACAGCATAAACCACTGGTTGCACAATTAGCTGCAAGCAGTGGTCAAAGAAGGGTCTACTTTCAACGAAACCAGACTAAAGACCTGGAAGTTGGCCAGAGAGAAAGCACAACAGTACAAGGAATTACTCCAGACTGCACCTGAAAACAATGTGTTAGGACACAGAACAGATATGTGGCTGATCCAGGTATGGAAATAAGGTACATAAGGAAAACAGGTGATGGAATGCAGAAGTCCAGGAACTCATCAAAAGAAAAGAGGAGTGCAGGAAAAAGTAGAAGATAGAAAAGACAAACCAGGCTAAGAAGGGTATACTGGTTGATTAACAAAGAGGCTAGGAAAGGAGTGGCAATGGCAAAGAAAAAGGTATCAGAGGCACTCTACCAGTTTCTGGAAAGTGAGTCGACCGATAGCACAAAGAAGTAACAGGTTGCAAGGCAAATACAGAAAGATAAAGATGATAGTCTGGCACCCTTCATAATGGGTGATACAACAATTTGCTCAACAGTCCACAGGGTGTAAAGGCAAATGGAAGGAGTATTTCCAGCAGCTTCTGAATGAAGAAAACTCCACAGAAGCTGTACTGCTCCAGATGCAGCCTACAGTGAGAGAATAGGAGGAGCCCAACATAGAAGAAGTAAGAACAGGACTAAGGAAAATGAAGTCAGGGAAAGCAGCAGGCTGAGATGAGGTCACAGCAAATATGATAAAGATGTTGGGTGAGATGGGGAGAAATGACTCCTGAAGGTGGTCATAGCAATTGTAAAGAAAGGCGTATCTGAGATGACTGGAGAATAAGCATATTGGTGCCGGTATTAAAGAACAAAGGAAACATTCACAACTGTGGGCAGTACAGAGGTATCAAACTCCTGGCATATTGCATGAAAGTTATGGAGATGGTGATTGGTAATTGAATACGCAGAGTAGTAGAAAGTACAATGGGAAATGAGCAATTTGAATTCAGATCATGGGCCCTTACAAGCCTAGCCAACGGTTTATCCCCAAAAAAGAAACCTCGATCAGCACTTGTTGCCCCTGTCTGTAAGGGACATAGATGGAACCCCAGGGACAAATCTGTGCATCCACACATCAAAGTTGCACTTGTAGAGGGTCAGCGACATACTCTGTTTGACATCTATGAGGAGTCTGTTCCAGAGTCAGGGCAGCCTCTGGAAGACAAATCTGTCTCTCCAGCAGATTTTATTAATGTTGCATATTAGATTTAAGCCTTTCGACTGGGTAATGCATGACGAGTTGGACTTACGATATGGAGCATCTCTTGTAGGGCAGAGTCTGAGTTTGCCTTCTAGCCAAGACACAGATCACCTCTGAACAGTCTGTATGATACCGAGTAGAGTGATAGTGATTTGAGCCTGTCCAGATAGGGCAGGTGATGGAGGCCATGGATTCTCTTTGTGAGGTATTTCTTTGGCTTTTCCAGCTGGTGCAGATGTTTGGAGAGTTACATACCAAACGGGGCATTGTACTCCATTATTAGCCTAATGAGGGTGGAGTACAGAGAGGTAATGACCTCCTTTTTTCTGGACGCAATCCCTTTACTTATGAGAGGGTGGAGTACAGAGAGGTAATGACCTCCTTTTTTCTGGACGCAATCCCTTTACTTATGAGATGAACCAAGTAAAAGGCTTTATCGACCACTGCCTCTACATGATGGTTGAATGTGAGATTGTTGTCAACCTGTGTACCCAGGTCTCTCACCACAGGTTGTGAGCTTAGGGGGTTGCTGTTGATGTGGTAATCAGTAAGGGTCATGTTTTGCCGAATGGTATGATGATACATTTTTTTGAATTTAAGTTAGGGCAATGACTTTGACACCAGTCATTTGTTGCTGTGAGACCCTCTTGTAGTATGTTAACGTCATTTGGTGAGTCAACAGTAACACCCAACTTAGTGATCTGCAAACTTGGACAGCCACAGCCTTTTTGTATTTGCTTGGACCTCTTGAAAAGTAGATACCAAACAGTAGGGGTCCAAGGACAGATCCCTGGGGAACACCATTAATGACAGATCTGCTGTCAGAAGTGCAGGTACCCATTTTGACCTTGTGGGTCCTGTCGGAGAGCCAGTTGGCCACCCACCTAATTAGAGAGGAATTTACGTCAAGTTATGTTATCTTTTCAATGATGCCTGAGTGGGGGATTGTGTCAGAGGCTTTGGTCAAGTCAGGGTAAGCTGTATGTACTGACTTTCCCTCATCCAGGGCTTTGGTGACAGTCTCAAAAAAGTCATCCAGGTTCAACAAGCAAGTTCTGCCCTTGACAAATCTGAACTGGGTGGGGTCAAGTGCTTGGAGATTGCCCATGTCCTTGTTTATGAGGTCCATAATAATACAATGCATGGCATTACAGGTTAGACTTGTCAAGCTAATGGGGCAATAGTTTCCAGGATCATTAGTGGCACCTCCTGTGTGCAAGGGTATGACAATGGCAGTTCTCCATTCTGACGGAAAGAAGCCTATACTTAGGCTGTGGTTGAATAGGGTGCTCAATGGTGAGGCTAGTTCTTGCTGGAGATGGTGCAGAATACAGCCAGGGATACTATCAGGTCCCATGGAAGCTATGTTTTTTTGCCTTGGATAGGGCCTTTAACACTTGCTCTACGGAGATGTGAGGTGTGGGACAAGTATCAAAGATGTCCAATGGGCCTTTGGAGGGAGAGGACAGAGGGGGGTGAAGTTTGCACTGAACCGATCTGCTAGCAGGTTGGCTAAGTCAGCAGGATCAGTGTAAGTGGTACCATTAAGAACTAACTTGGAACAAACCTGTGCTTTGCCATAGAGGTTCCTGACGTAACTGAAGAAGGCTTTGTGGTTACCTTTTGTTTTGGAGGCTAGTTTTGATTCATAATTGGCTTTGCAGGTTTTCACTAGTGATCTAATTTGCTTGTTGAGGATAAGGAGGGAGTTTTTCCAACTGGGAATTTGTGCCTTTTTACCCTTGGACAACAGCTTCTTCTTTTTGTTGTAAAGCCTGTTGATAGAGGATGTCCACCAAATTGGTTTGTGTTTCCTTGAGGAGCAGGTTTTAGTTCTCTTGAGTATGGCTGATTCCATGCAGTTGTACAGCTGCTTGTCTACTGCATTGGCATACTGTTCGCCATAGTTGTCTGCATCCTCTGAGGGAGGCGGTGGTGTGAAGCTCCTGATAATCTCCATTAGAAGGCTGTAGTCAGCTTTTAAGAAGATTTTTTAGCCTGATTATGGAGAAACTGTGAATGAGACAGATCAATGTTCTGATCTCACCAGGGAAGAACTTACCATGGGGGAGGTGCAGCGGTCACCCATGTAGGTGAGAACCAAGTCCAGAATGTTATCTCCCCTTGTAGTGGATGAATCGAACTGGTCTAGTGCATTAGGACTGATGAAGTCAAGGAATCGTTGGGCGAGTGCATTAGCGCAGGAATAGTTCACCCACTCTATGTTGGTTCAGCACAACTGACCCAATTTTTGCAGTAAGATAGCTGAGAAGAAGCTAGAGATGAGGAAAGCATCCAACTGGGTATTCCTAGACTTTGAGAAAGTATATGACAAGGACCCAACAAAGCTGATGTGGGTAGTCCTGTGGTAGTTCAGAGTCCCAGAAACATTGGTAGAATTAGTGCAAACTATATCTACAAGGATCGAGTGACTCGAGTACAAACAGTGTTGGGTCGCACAAAGGGGTTCCCAGTGGAAGTGGGTGCGCATCAGGGTTCATCTCTGAGCCCTCTGATGTTCATATTGGTGATGGACTACATTAGCAAACAGGTTGAAGGGACAGATAAAGTTGCTATTTGCAAACTATATGGCATTAGAAACTGACTCGGAGAAAAAAATTCAGCAAATGATACGTTAATGGGGTGCAAAACTGAAGGTACATGGGATGAAACTGAGTATATATGAGATGGTTATAATGGTAGCAAACAGGGAAAATTAGAAGAAGCTGAGAATTGAGATAGAAGGGAATATAGAACAGGTTAACAGCTTCAAGTATCTGAGTGGGGTGGTTGAGGAGAAGGGAAGTCTGAATGACGAGGGCAAAGCCAGAATCAGAGGGACAGCAGCCAACTGGCGCAGTGTCTCAGATGTTTATCACACAAGAATGGAAATGAATCTGAAAAGTAAGGTGTACAAAACCGCTGTACAACTAGTACTGTAAGGTACAGAAAGCCAAGCAGTCAAGACAGACCAGTTGAGGTGGCTAGAGGTGATGGAAATGTGCCTAAGAAGGGTGGTAAGATGCTCATTGTCAAACAGACAAAAAAGCGAGGATGTAAGAGCAGAAGCCAAATTAGCTCCAACAGCAGAAAAGGTTAAAGAGAACAGAACTAAGGTCGTTCAGGCACATGGTGAAGAAGATTTGGGACAGACAGGAAGAAGTCAAGTAGAAATTAGGGTGTCTAGCAAAAAGGTGGATAAGACTATGAGAGACCTGTGACAGTCAGGCTTGAGTGTCGAAGAAGGCAGGAGAGTGCCACTGAATAGAGAGAGATTGTGACAACTGACCCATGTAGAAAATGGAAAAAAAGGGGATGATGATGACACTTTGCACTTGTACCACTTTGTTAGCTAACAGCAATACCAAGTAGTGGCAGCTGTGAAGTGTGTTGTTGCATGTGTGAATGAGTCTCAACCACACGCCACACGTAGTACAGTCTGTCAGCAGCATTGTTCCTGTGGTTATAACTACAAAGTTTTGTGCCCCTAGCATAACAGTGCTTTGCTGGCACCCTTAATACGTATAATCCATGTCATGCTAAATTCAGTGCATTGGTTACTTCTGTATGGTAGATTCATTTTTCTGAATATCCCCAACATGTGGTTACCAGGCAGTGGAATCTTAGATGCTCATGAGGCCTTGATCAGACTGTATTTCAAAAGATAAATATGCAGAAGTGCTCAGTTTGGGATCAAGTATTAATGAACAGGATTGCTTAAAGATAACAAATAATGACGTAAGTTTGCTGAGTTTATAAAGAATAAATGAGTTCTCATAATTTTCTCAGCCATATTGTTTAGAAATGTATCTTTTTAGGCTTACAAATAAGCAAACTATCTTGACTAATGCATATATTTAAAAAAAAAATCAGTGAAATCAACAAGGATAAATTTGCGTAAAACTAAAATGAAAATTAATTAATTTTAGAACTGACTTCAAGATGTCATTTGGTAGTTTTGCCACTTAAAATTGGCGTCAGGATTTTCATACGCTATTACAGATGAAGGTATGGCAACTTTTTAAGACCAAACTGTTATGTAAATGGAAAGCTTCTGGAAGAAAAGCACATTGAGGTCTTTGACTTTCTCTGTCATCTAAAATTAGAAAATTATTAAATAAGAAAAATTTTATAAAATATATCTTAATTAAATAAGCCAAGAGTGGAGGTTGATGTTTCCTGTAAATGTAGAGCAAAGGTAATGAGGAATTCCCAGTCTTGATCTGAACTGCCAACCAGTAAAACACCCTAGAACTGAGGATCGAGTATCTTAGCCAGAAGTTACACATGCCTCTGATACAAGCACCAGACTGGTTCTTATTGACATAGGGCTTCTTAACCATTTTGAAAGTCTGGTAGATGGACCATGACAGACGTTTAACATTGGGTGATTGTCTCTAAACTGTGGGAATCTCTCTCAGCCTGTTCTGTTCAAAGAATCTTTAGAAGCAGATGTCACCCATTGAGTATACCTTATCCCCAGGCACATCTCCTGATGGCGTTACATTTGGAGGTGCTTTGCCCCTTAGGAGAAACCATTTTCAGTGGCAGACTGTTGTCCAAAAAAAGAGGGCTTTAAAATTGCTAGGTTATGACCCCCCCCCCCCCAAAGAAAAAACTGTGGTGGTTCCCCCTGTTAAAAAAAAGCTTTGTTAGACATAATCTGAGGGTAATTTTCAAGAATCCAGACTCATAAAAGACAGGATAGATGTATAAATATATACAGTTCAGGGGCATCAATTTTTCCTTTGCTGACCCAGATGCTTTTTTTCTACAAGCAACAAAGCAAAACTGACGTCCCCATGTGTAGTAAGAAAATGTACACTTCTGCCACTTGAAGTGTCAGTTTTGTGTTTTGAAATAATTGGAATTTGACCTAACAAAGGAAGGTAGATTCATAAGCTTTTCCAGAGCATATTCAGGCAGCTATTCAGCTATGCAGACTAGCTTTAAATGTGCTTATGATGCAGCAGTCACAGCATCTGGGGCAGCTACCACAGGTACATTATTAATAAGGTATGCATGGCTCTGTATATAGCCAGTAGATGAGGACAAGAAAGAGATGCTTCTTAAAATGCCATTATATAGGGAACTACTTTTTGGACTAACTTGCCTATAAGGTCTTCAAAAGACTAGAAGTGAAGGGAAAAGTCATGGATATACAGTTTGTAATATGTTTCATTTTGCCCTTCCCAAATATGGTAGGAAGTACCCAAATAAAGAGGCCCTCTTTTGTGGAAAGCCAGGGAAGGGCAAACAGTCAAAGGGGACAAAACATTTTATAAGAAGAAATGATGAGAAGACGAGGGAAGGGAAAGAGTCCAATAAATGTTTGGTCTTGTTAGTGTTCAAGCAATGGTAGGGTGCATCTTTAGCATGAATGTCCTTATTTTTAGGGTGCATGCCATTGCAGTTTACTGCCATGTTAAAACTGAGGTTTCCAGTGTTTGTTCTTTCAGTTGTATGTTATAGTTCTTTATTCTATTTTACAAGGATTTGAAGAAATGTATAATAAATTGAAGTGATTAGAAAGGTGTGACATGATAAGTAAAATGTGCGCAATTGCAAATATGTAAAAGTCATGTTTATGAAGTGCTGCAACATAAAAACATTATGATGTCGTCCTATTCATATGCTGCAGTATTCATTACATGAGCGAATTCTCCTCTGGTTGACTTGTCCGTCTGACCAGTATACCAGTTTTAATGCTACTGTAAGGTATGTACGATGCCGCACATCACCCAGCATACGTCTGACATAAAGAGATGTTGGGTATAAAGCGGACGGACGTCAGCACGCACCAGCTAAGAACTTTTCTGCCTCCTGTCCAGTTGCCTGCTCCAAATGTTCGCTTGTCAGATTAGTTGTGAACCTTGGTTCAGATAAGTACCCTGTTGGGGTTTTCTTTCATTACATTTTGGCTACTGTTTGTATGGTGATTTCATGTCAGCTAGGAAGGGCAAGTGTCAGTGTGGAAGGCAGATCCACATAAGGACTCCCATGATTTGTGTTTGTTCTGCCTAAGCCCAGACTACGACCATACCTCCTGCGCCACCTGTAAGTCCTTTGTCCCCAAAACCCTTAGGAGCCATATAGCCTCTGTTGAGCTGTATCTAGAATATAAACACCTTAAGCGTTATTACGTTGGGCCCTTCAGACAAGCCACTATCAAAAAAGGCCAAGAGACCTCGGCCTGATATCCTTGCTGCTCCCTGTATTCCAGGTGTCCCTACAGAGGCTGATGTAGACCTGCAGGCTGTCCCGGAAATGGTAGACGTCCCTTTGGATGCCCCAAAGAAGAGAACCAGCACATCCGAGAGGGAATTTCAGGCATCCTATAGGGGTGAAAAGGAGGAACCACTTCTGTTTCTGAAGGCCTGTGTGGCATCACCCAAATCACTGTGCAGGAAGATGTCCATATGGACATCTTGGAGTGCAGTCCGATGTCAGACCCGTCCACCTTCCATAATATGGAAGCTCCTAAGAAAATGAAAACAAAACATGTTGCTCCAGTTCCCCAGGATCAAGCTCCAGATTGGTTGGTCTTTTCCCAAGGCCTGTTCAATACCTTCATGGCACTGCATCAGCCTTCAGCTACTTCTGTTCCTCTGACTGCCTTCTCTCCATCTACCCCCTTTAAGAGAACATCTGCAGACACTTCCTTAAATGAAGAGGAATGAACACACAGAGAACAACTGAAAACAGTCCACCAAATAATTGAAAATATAAGCATAGCCTCCTGTCTCAGAACGTGGTAAAATACACCAGCACGACACCAAAAATTCAAATAACAGAAAATTTAATCCAACGACAGAATAACACACTTGTAGTTAAGCGCTTTCATCCACTAAGGACTTCTTCAGAACACTTATTAAAAATTACTAGTCCATTAAATACATTGGAAATACATCACATGTCCTTCCTCCATTAAAAATTTAAAGTGCAAGTGCCTAAAAATGCCAGTGCATGATAAAAACCTTCCATTAATATAATCTCAATTAAATAACATAGTACATTTGTATATATTAAAATATATCAACCACTGTGGCTGGTAGATTGAACACTTATTTACAATTGTTTACTATTATTTACAATTGTCTAAAACAGGTTTTATGGAAACATGCTCATTAATACCAGGATACATGGAGGCATTTAATTTAACCTGCCACCTTACCTCCTTGTCACTCACTGCTTTTTTAACAAATATATTAATGGAAGGTTTTTATCATGCACTGGCATTTTTAGGCACTTGCACTTTAAATTTTTAATGGAGGAAGGACATGTGATGTATTTCCAATGTATTTAATGGACTAGTAATTTTTAATAAGTGTTCTGAAGAAGTCCTTAGTGGATGAAAGCGCTTAACTACAAGTGTGTTATTCTGTCGTTGGATTAAATTTTCTGTTATTTGAATTTTTGGTGTCGTGCTGGTGTATTTTACCACGTTCTGAGACAGGAGGCTGTGCTTACATTTTCAATTAAATGAAGAGGAATCATCAGGCAATGAGTCCCTTAGCTTATCCCACCTAAATTGCTTCCCCTCTGGATTATGCTTCACCAGAGAAGGAATCTAATAGCACATATCCCCTTGAAGAGGACACTACCTTTGGGGAAACTATATATATATACATATATATATATATATATATATATACATACACACACACACACACACACATTTATATATATGTGTGTGTGTGTGTGTATATATATATATATATATATGTGTGTGTGTGTGTAAAATGAAAGAGTTTTTCAAATGGGACTTTTGCCAAATGTCAGACATGCAGAAGCGATATTTATGACCTCCTTCAGATGGATTCCCCATCTCCTTCAGCCTGTTAATCTGTGACTACCTGCCTGCAGGGTTATCCAACCCCCATCTCTTTACCTATATCTCTCCCTACCTGCTTGGAAACTGATAACCCAGGACTCTTTCGTCCTGTCCATCATCAAACAAGGATATTTCATGGTTTGGGAAACTTGCCTCTCCTTCAGGGGGTATCCCCCAGCCACCTAAAGAACAGTTGGAACTTTTTCTTCAGGTCATATCTGCTCATCTTTCTCAAGGGACTATTCAAAATGTTCCCCCTCTCAACTGGGAAAGGGATTCTACTCCAGGATCGTTTTGGCCCTCGGAAAGGATGGCCCCTGGAGACCTATTCTGGACCTCTCCCATTTAAATACCTTTCTGAAAGTTACAACCCCCCCCCCCCCATACTTCCCCAAGCCTTCATGGTGTCATTAGACATAAAATATGCCTACCTTCATATCCCCATATCCCCATTCACTATCAGTTCAGGAAATGTCTTCATTTTTCCTTTGATTCCCCACATTTCCATTCTGTGCTTTGCCCTTTGGGCTGTCTACAGCACAGAGGGCCTTCACAAAATGTTTAGCTCCTGTCATAGCTTATTGTAGACTACAGGGTATACAGATGTTCCCTTACTTAGATGATCTGCTCATCCAGGCTCAGTCCTCAGACCTTCGTCTAGACAATCTAACCTTCTCATTTTCTCTTCTAGTGAGTTTGGGCTTCACAATAAATTATCAAAGGTCCTCTCTGACCCCTTCTTCAGACTACATTTTTCTTGGCTGCAAGATTCAGACAGACAGGATGCTAGCCTCTCTGCCCACAGAGAAGGTCCTGTTCCTTATTTCCTATCTCCAGGGCCTGTTGCCCCTACAGTCTTTGACTGTCAGGGAATTCCTACATCTCCTGGGGTTCATGAGATCCACTATTCTCATGCTTTCTTTGGCCAAGCTACACATGTGAAAAATTCAGTGGTTTTTAAGGAGAGTTTGGATGCAACACTCCCAACCTCTGGATTTTGTTATTCCACTCCTACCTTGTTTAAAAAAGGAGTTAGATTGGTGGATCCTTCAGGTTTCAAGGAATCCAGGCCTACCTCTACAGCTCCACTTCCCACCCAAGAGTTGTACACCGATGCTTCAGACACAGGATAGGGTGCAACTCTACAAACTTGGAAAGTCCAGGGATGCTGGTCTACAACCCAGACAAAGGAGCATATCAACATAAAACAGACGAGGGGTCTGATTCTGCCCTTCAAATCTTCAAACCCATGCTTTCCCCAAGAGTACTAAGGTGGTTAACAGACAACACCACAATCCTCTGGTACATCAACAAACAAGGGAGGACAAAGTCTTATCTCCTATGTAGACTAGCCCTTCAGGCCTGCGAGTTGGGCTTACAAAGCCAAATCCCTACTTAAGGCTGTTTATCTTCCTTCCGCCCAGAGTGTGGTGGCAGACACATTAAGCAGGTCCATGACTGAATCTCACAAATGGATGTTACACAGGGATGTATTTCTGTACCTGGTCCATTGATTGGGTACACCTCAGGTAGATCTGTTTGCCTCCCACATGAACAGACAATTTCCCAAATTTTGCCAAGGTTCCACATCCCCTGGCATGGAAGGTGGAAGTTCTTTCTCTTGGAAGGGGATGTTTCTGTATGCATTACCTCCCCTTCCCACTTGCCCAAAAGGTCCTACTAAAGATTCAGTGGAATCAACCAAATATCTTGCTGGTGTCGCGCTTCTTGCCAAGACAGCATTGGTTCCCCCTCCTCCTGCATTTAGTCAGGGGCAATCACCACATGTTACCCCACAGGTTGGACCTGCTCACACAGGACAAGGGGAACTCTAGTGCATCCACAGCTGTCGACTCTGAACTTGATTCTGTGGGTGATAGGGTTCTAGTTCGATTCAGACACCTTTTCTCAGAGGATGTGCTACAAGTTCTGCAGGAGGCCAGAAAACCCACTGCTAGGAAATCCTACATTTCCAAATGGAAGAAGTTTTCCATCTTGTGTCTTAAAAAGGATTTACAACCACTGTTAGTGAATGTTATGGTGGTTTTGTCCTATCTGTGTTAACTGATGAAGAGTGGGATGTCTTATTCTTCTGTGAAAGCCCACCTCACAGCTATTTCAGCTTGTCTGCCTATGTCACCTCCTTTAGCTTCTAGGTTGGAAGTCAAGCTGTTCCTTAAAGGCGTCCTTCACAGCAGACCACCAAGGAAGCCAGTTCCTTCTCCTTGGGATCTCAACTTTGTTTTGGAGAAACTTACCCTGGTCCCATTTGAGCCGGCAAGCTCCTCTTCACTACAACACTGCACTTGGAAAACTGTTCTGTAAGTGGCTATTACTTCTGTCAGAAGGGTCTCTGAGTTGCACGCTTTGATGTTTTACAGTCTTCCACAAGGGTAGGGCATCTCTGCACACTAATTCCTCTTTTATGCACAAGGTGTTTAATGAATTATCCCTAAATCAGTCTATCAACCTTCCTACCTTTTTTCGTTCTCAATCCTCCCGTGAGAGGATTCTGTACACTTTGGATAGACACAGACAACTCAGATACTACCTAGACAAAACAAAATCTGTTCACAAATCTGAGGGCCTTTTTGTTTATTACCACCCAAGAGCTGTGGATCAACCTGTTTCAAAGCAGACTATTTCCTCTTGGAAATCTATTTCTTTATGATATTCTTCCAGTGGAAAGAGCCTTTCTTCCCCTGTGAAGGCACACACTACTAGGGCTGTGTCCTCATCGGGAGCATTCTTTAAAGGCTTGGACACTAGTTCCATCCTGGAGGCAGCTACCTGGTCCTCGGTACATACCTTCACTAAAAGACTATAAATTGGATGACAGAAAAAGCCTCACAGCAGTAAGGACTCATTGTCCAAAATTTATTCTTAGTGCTTTCGTCTCAGACAGTGACAAGACTTCATCAGGTAAAAGTATAAACTCAAATGAACTTTAAATACCCATGAAGCCAGATGACTTCAGCATCTCATTGCACATTTAAAGAGAAATATAGACAATTACTCTAAAGTACATATAGTGGCATACATAAAAAAAAACTTTTTATAAACAATTCAAATAGAAAAAAGAAAATAACTAATAATAATAACTGTTGAATTTATCTACCTTCTGCTTTCAATTTTAAAATACATTGAAATGAATGCCATCTCATTCAACCCAGGCCAACCTACTGCTCTCAAACGTAAAGTCCAGTACAACTCCCTTTGCTCAAGAAAAAGTTGCCATGGTCCACCCCTAGGGTTAGGTTTAACTTGTTCAGGTACTGCATACTTAAACTGATGCTCAGGGAAATCCAGTAAGTGCCAAAATAAGGCACTGGTAATTTTTTTCTTAATTTCATGAATGTGTTCATAAATACAAGTTTTTTCATTTGCGCTTAGTCTTTCTGACATAAAATACTGGGCAGCATTGACACAATGCCCCATATACTACTCCTAAGCTGTTACAATTGTACTTACCTTTAATATTCAGCTGGTAGCCATTAATATCGAAGAGTTCCCCAGTATTAATATAGGGACAAAAATTGCAACATCCACATTTGGATATCTGCCAGAGTTTTTTGTCTTTAAAATTGTGTGGGCAAAGTGGCCTCTCAATAAGATTCTTCAGGTTATTACCCCTCTTGTATACAACCAGTGGCTTAGAACCTATTTTGTTCCTTACCACACAGTCCATAACCACAGACCAATTTTTAAAAATAACATCCCTCACCTGTTTGAAGCCCACAGTAAATCTTGTAATAAAGGCCAACCTAAAATTAACATCAGCATTTTGTTGTACAGTCCCATTACTTTCATGGACCACATTAGTATGCTCAGTAAAATTGTGAAAATCATCACCTTCCAAGCTCATTAAAACAGGAACATAGACCCCTCTCCCCTAATTATTTATCACTTCCATTTTAATCTCCCTCACAAATTCTTTAGGGTAGTCTCTGTTAAGAAACATCGATTCCAGTAAGGCACATTCATTCATAAAATCATCAAATAATGATACCATCCTGGTAGCCCTGACAAATTGTCCTTTGACAACTGCTTTCTTTTGGGACAAGGGGTGTGAACTATCAAAATGCAAGAATGAATTAGAGTATGTGGACTTCCTGTAAATGGTAGAAACATGTCTACCCTTACCCACATCTTCTACCAAATTTACATCCAAATGACTAATGCATTCCTCATTTAACACTTGTGTAAATTTCAAAAACTCGGTAGTATTAATATATTCCAAGAATAATTCAACATCACTCTTCCCACCATTCCAAATGATAAACAAATCATCCAGGTATCTAAAATACAATACACAATTCTGGAAAAGAGCATGTCCAAACTAAAACCTATGTTCCCATTCACACATAACATTGGCGTATGGGGGGGGGGCACATGCTGCCCCATTACTATACCTCTTTGTTGTGGAAATATTTGTTCATCAAAGAAGATGTAATTGTTAATCAATACTAATGCCATCATTTCTGCATATAAATTGATGTCATTTTTTAATAAGCCCTTCCTAAACAAATTTTCTTCAAACCAGTTCAAACCCACATCATGGGGTACAGATGAAAACAGATCCTTGACATCAGTAATTAAAAAGAAAAATGTTGAATCAAACTCAACCGAGTTACATTTGCCAAGAAAGTCCCATGAGTCAATGCATAAATTGTGTTCCTTTTTCAAGAGGTCCTTTAATTTTATATGTAAGAATTTGGCAAAGGTTGAAGTAATAGAATTGCGAGCGTCCACTATGGGATGCATGGGGGGGGGGGGGTCCATTAGGTCTTTATGTAGTTTGGGCAAACCAAACATAGTCAGTATAACTGGAGAATTCACTTTCAAGTATTTAAAGTCAGATAGCGAAATACGTGATTCCCAAAGCATATCACTTAATTGTGTCGAGATCCTAGCATATGCAGTGTTAAGTTCATTTAAGGAAACTTGGTTATAAGTATCACTAAAAAGAATAGAATACATCCTATTAATATGCTCTTGTAAGTCTATAATTACAACCCCTCCCCACATCCACCCTATCAGGCTGAATAATCTGTATTTTCATTTGCCGCAAGTCCCTAAACAATTCCCCTTCTTCATCACTTAAATTGCTAACTACATTTGTTCTACCTCTTGTCACATACCTTAAATCAGTTTCACATAATTTTTCAAACAGCAAAAAGGTGGGATGTAACGGAGGCTTACAAACACTAGGCACCCAAAGTTCATTTCTGCTATGTTCACAATTGTTGTTCAACATAATTTTAAAGTTCATCTTCCTAATAAACAATTTTAAATCAAACAGTACATTAGCAATGTGTCCATTCTTGTTCCTTGTACAAATGTTAACCCATTTGCAAACAAGTTAGCCACATTAGAGCATGAGAACTGTAATTTAAAACTTTGAAATCCCCAGTATTATTCACTATAATATTTGGCATGTTAGAAATTGTCTGTGTATTTACAGTACTGTCAGCCTCTGTTGAAAATTCTGACTCCACCTGTTGTTCTGAGGTGGAAACCAGTGTTGTTGACAAGCCAGGAAGTTCCAGTGACTGTTCTGGTGTTCCTAAGAGCAGCCATAACTCAATACTCTCTTCTTTATCAGAACTCATGACCTTTGGAAGAGTTTCTATTCCGTCTGTTGTTCTGAGGTGGAAAAGAGGGTTGTTGAGCTGGGAGGTTCCGATAACTGTTCTGGTATTTCTGAGAGCGGCCATGATTCAGTTCCACTGAAGCATTGGTTGATGTAAAGAAGCGTTCACTTTCTGTTCATCCCCTTCATCCGTATTCATGATTTTGGTGCTAGCATGTTCATTGGCCAATAGTTCAGACGGATTCCCCCATGACTGAGAAGGTGGTGGTAAAGGGTACACCTTCTTAGATGAATATTCATGCTGGTCTCTTTCTAGTTTTTTCATTTTGTGAATTTTTATATTGTTTACATGTTTATCAATGCTTTTAAAAACCTGATGGTATTCAACCTGATATTGTTCATAAAGAAGGTCTGTAGTGATAACTGTAGCCAATTCCTTGACTTCTTTAACTTCTCTACTTATTTGGTCTTATGTTTCATGAGCACCTTCATGTACTCGCACCCATGACAGTCAAGTAGCGATAACAGTTCTTGATGTAGTGGTGATTCCCCAATAATACCTGTAGGGAATTTCCACATTCTCAGACCCTTGAGAACTAGGTTATGTTTAATACATTCTAATAAGTAAGCATTCTCAGTCTGTAATTTATGAACTTTTTTAATGTTCTTCTCACTTGTGGAACCCCACGCTGAGAGAAACTAATACCTTGTTGAAGCCATTCATTCAAGTTAGAACTGCCAGGTACCAAATTACCAGAGGATAAAATCCGAACAGCCCCATCACCCTGTCCAGGGGCTAATGAACTTGCTGAACGACCAGTGCTCTTTTTCAGGACTTATTGGATTTCCCTGAGCATTAGTTTGTTTGCGGTAATTGAGCAAGTTAAACCTAACCCTAGGGGTGGACCATGGCAACTTTTTCATGAGCAAAGGGAGTTGTACTGGATTTTACATTTGAGAGCAGTAGGTTGGCCTGGGTTGAATGAGATGGCATTCATTGGATGTATTTTAAAGTTGAAAGCAGAATGTAGATAAATTCAACAGTTATTGTTATTAGTTATTTACTTTCTTTTTTCTATTTGAATTGTTTATAATAAGTTTTCTTTATGTATGCCACTATATGTATTTTAGAGTAATTGTGTATGTTTCTGTTTAAATGTGCAATGAGATGCTGATATCATCTGGCTTCATGGGTATTTAAAGTTCATTTGAGTTTATACTTTTATCTGATGAAGTCTTGTCATTATCTGAGACAAAAGCACTAAGAATAAATTTTGGAGAACGAGTCCTTGCTGCTGTGTAACTTTTTCTGTTATTCAAGTGTTTGTGGATTTTTATTCTATAAACTGGATGTCATCTCTAGGTCCATGGCTAGATTTGCCAGAGCTGTTCTGCATGGCTTTGTAGAAAATGCTTCTGGTCCTCCACCCAGTCTTTCCTGTTCATGAGCTTTAGCATTCTTCCTCGTGTAATGAATACTGCAGCATAAGGACGTGGAATAGTTGTGTCAAATTTTATCATAACCATAGATGTCCCTCTCTCCTATATGCTGCAGTATTACTCCCCCACCTTCCCCCTGATATTTGCCTGTGTACCTGGTGGCATGTTCTTTCACCTTAGCCCAGGCTGTTGTTTGGAGACATTTATTTGAGATTGGTGTGTGCTGATGTCCGTGTTTTACCCAACATTTCATTATGACCGACATACGTTGGATGATGTGCAGCTTTGCAAGTACCTTACAATAGTATTAAGACTTTGGTATACTGACTGGACGTAAAAGTCAGCCAGAAGCGAACTCCCTCATGTAATGAATACTGCAGCATATAGAAAGAGAAGGACATCAGTGGTTATGGTAAGATTTTATACAATTATTCTTTTTACAGAAGTGACATTCTCTGTAAGTGATTATAACTTTAAAACAACAGAAAGATTGTCTTGTCAGTTTTAATGTGAAATATAAATGGCCTTATACTGGTTCATAAAAAAGCAGAGAGTCTTAACTACATTAAGAAGTATAGGATACAAATTGTCATGTTGCAGGAGACACATTTTTGTTAGAAATGAATAAGAGTTTGATTAAAAAAAATGATTTTAGCACAGATATATGGTGGAATCTCGGGAACAAAAGAAAAGGGGTGTTATACTGAGAGAAGGAGGTGCTGTAGTTTGTGGAAGGAGAGGAAAATAAGTACAGTATTGGAAGGTTTGTGGCAGTGAGGCGGTACTGCCAAAGAAAGAAGCTTGCTTTAGCATACAACTATATTCCCCCTAAAACTGCAATTATAGAGCTTAAAAGGCATGTGGGAGAAATAACCAGTTCTTCGGGGGGAGGGGGCATTTCTAGGTGGTGAATCAACTACAGTTTGTACAATTGAAGTTATATCAGGGTACCTAGAAGGGGAACCTACAACTAGAGAAAGCACATTTTAAAAGAAGTATATGAAAGCATATGCTATAGAGGATGTTATTTTAGGAACAGCAGTTCAGGGGAACTTACATATTCTCCAAGACAGAATAAGTGGGCTAGGCTGGACAGAAACTGTATATAGCTGGAGCATCAGGATTTGGTTGAAAGTATTGAGGCCTATCCAATAATGATATCTGACTGTGCACCTGTTAAACAAAAACTGATAAACAAGTTGATTTGAGCTGTCCTAGCATGAAAACAGAAACACTGGAAAAAGGCCAGTGAAACTGTCAGTTTGGATAACATTCAGTCACTGGCAAGTAACTACATTGCTTGGATGCCAACAAATAAAAGATTTGGAGAACCTAGGAAAAAAATCAACTGGAAAAGAAGAAAAGAGAACTCTGGCTGGGAAGAATCCTCCAGGTGTTCACCAAAAAGCAGCTAAACTTTCAATTTTGCTGTAAGAGATGGCTTCCAGTAATTTAGAGAAAAAAATCAAATCCACTCCAAAGTGTCTGAAGTAAATGAAACACTGCAGGAATATATTAACTCAAACTGCTGGGAAAAATAGAAGTTTTAACTTGCTATGCAAATGAACTGATAAAACTGCAGAAAATCACATGCTGAAATGAAGAAAATGCTGGCTGAGCATGAGTGTTCTCAAGCTGGAAAAAGAGTTCGAAGACAGTACGCAGAGAAAATCTGAAATTTTCAGCTGTACCAGAGGAACTAGAAGCACAAGTTGTATTAATTTTATGAAAGCACAAGTAAGCAATTGGGCTGGTGTTTCACAGCAAGATTTGTTAATTGGCTCCCCACTTAAGCACCATGTTCAATAATAAAACACAAAATACGAAGAACCAAGCCCAAGGACCGAACAAGTAGATAAAATCAGAAGCTGATTTATTTAGCGCTTTCGGAAGAGACAATACCCCTCCTTCTTCAGAATGTATAAAAGAACAAAACGGTTGTTCTTT
Source organism: Protopterus annectens (assembly GCF_019279795.1). Lineage (NCBI taxonomy): Eukaryota > Metazoa > Chordata > Ceratodontiformes > Protopteridae > Protopterus > Protopterus annectens. The sequence continues at coordinate 1,245,980,974 of NC_056735.1, read as the reverse complement.
TATACATTCTGAAGAAGGAGGGGTATTGTCTCTTCCGAAAGCGTTAAATAAATCCGCTTCTAATTTTATCTACTTGTTCAGTCCTTGGGCTTGGTTCTTCATATTTTGTGTTTTAATAAGTTCGTTTAAGCTTTTGTGGTTCGTACCATGTTCAATAATAGCCTCGCATCAGGCTTTGTGCCCACTGAATGGCGCACAACAGTTATCCCACTCCACAAAGGGGAGCCACCACTGATCCTGGGAACTATCGACCTATTAGCTTGACGAGCCTGGTCTGCAAGGCCATGGAATGTATCTTCATGGAACTCATAAACAAAGACATTGGTAACCTACAAACTCTGGATCTCACCCAGTTTGGGTTTGTGAAAGGCAGATCATGCCTCCTGAACCTGATCGACTTCTTTGAGGCAGTCATCAAAGCCATGGATGAAAGTAAGGTGGTTCACACAGCCTATCTTGACCTCGCCAAGGCTTTCAACACCATCCCTCATTCTGGGATTATAGCTAAACTCACTAAACTAGGTATAAGTCTCTACGTCACAAGATGGGTTGCCAACTGGCTCACTGACAGAACCCACACTGTAAAAGTTGCAGACTCCAAATCTGACCTCAAAGCAGTGACAAGTGTGGAGTACCACAGGGTTCCGTCGTGGGACCTCTCCTGTTTGGTATTTACTTCTATGAAGTACAGGCTAACACAGAAGGCCTCTGGCTAATGAAGTTCGCAGATGACTGCAAACTAGGAGCCGTAGTCAAGTCCCCAAATGATGTGGACATCCTTCAGAAGGGCCTCACTGAGATAGATGCCTGGTGTGAGCCATGGCCTCAACCTCAATGTCAAAAAGTGCAGTGTCATCCCCTTTGGTAAAAATTCTGCACCCATAACCTGTCACATATGCAGCAATCTACTTAACACCGAATGCATAAGAGACCTTGGCACCCAGGTGGACAGTAGTCTCTCCTTTGATAATCACATCGCCACAGTAGTCGGGAAGTCCTTCTGTGTGGCACACCTCATCATAAAAGGGTTCTCATCCAGGAAAAAAGAGGTTATTGTTCTCTACTCGTCACTTATTAGACCCATTATAGAGTACAACACCCCTTTTGTAATGTACCTCACAAGACATCTGCAGCAGCTGGAAAGGCCACAGAAGTACCTCACAAAGAGGATTACTGGCCTCAAACAAATGCCCTACACTGACCACCTCAAAAAACTCCAGCTTTACTCCGTAGCATATCACCTACTCCGAGGTGATCTCTGCCTAACATATAAAGCTATGTCAAACCCAGAGCTGTTGGACATGCTACACCTTAAGAAATCCCAATCCCTCCGCGCTACATGCTCTAGGGACCTAAACCTTGTCACCACGATAAACAGGACAAGCTGGAGGGATAGATTCCTGTCCCAGAGACTTCTATACCCTGGAACAAGCTACCCATCTATGTCAAGCAAAGTTCTTCATTAGCACTCAAGAAAAATCTTGATGAGTGGATGAGAAATAGGAAATAAACCTCGGGTATCACTTCTGTGTCTCTGCTGGACAGTGGCACAGGAAAATAACTTTCTTGGGTGGCGTAAGCTATGGAACCTTGCTGGGCTAAGCTTACGTAGGCCCTTGGGCTGATAGCCTAGTACCTACCTATGAACGTGTGTGTTGTGTATATGCTCCAAACCAGGCCATGAGAAAGAAGCCAAGACCTGTATTATCATCAGCAGAAATAGTTGTTCTTGATAAAATTATGGCAGAAAGGAAAAGTATTAAAAATTGGAGACAATAGAATGTTTGTGAAAATTGATTATTCACTGTATACCAGACAGAAGTCAAGCAAGTTTATTCCAGCAGTTGGGAAATGTCAAGAGGAAGGTGTGAGATTCAATATGCTATATCTATCTGTCTTCAGAAAATTTTAACCTGGAGGATCAAAGACTTTTTTATGCAGAACAGGCTAAAGAGGAAATAAAATAATTTATCCAACAAAGAGTGAGACTGGAAATTGAAGGGGAGTTTGCTTCTCATTTTTCTGACCAGAAAAGCCCATAGAAGGATTTTTGTCAGTGAATTCTGATTCATTCTTCCAAATAAAAAATGCGTGAGATGCAGAATTAAGTACACGAGCTGATTAGAAGAATACAGTCTACCTAAGACTTGAACCAGAGACTCATATTAGGAGATGGAGATGATCTGAAAGAAGACCAGCAATACTGAAATGAGTGAATAAATGGGAGACTATAAAGCACCAATTCCACTGTATACAGGAATAGACATGTGAAATGTGGTTCTGCATGAAAAAGTTGGTTGGCATGGCAGGAATTTTGTGACTTTGTTAAACATGGGTGAACTGCAAAGCATAGACCCCATTTTGTTATCGGTGTTTATAAAGACAGTAAAGAAAATGAAGTAATAACTGTAAGTAAAGCACTTTAATATTTGTATAAACATGTTTATCTGTAAATTGTACATTATATTGAAAAGACATTTTGTATAGTATGCAGTCAAGGATATTTTAAATGTCAGATGGACTGATGTATATGTTATTTTAAATCAAGCATGTACCTTTTCCTTGGTTATTAAAGGGATGCTGTAGGAGTTTTAAATTGTGTTATCTTGCTTCAGACTGAAATGTAAATGTTGCAGCCCACATTACCTACCTCCTACTTTGTGACATCACAGTTATTTCTATCCACATCTCTTATTTATTTGAAAACCCTGTTCCATTCCCATTTTCTTTCCCTAGGTGAACTCCGTGTTTGCAGCAGTAGTTCCCACTGATTTTAAGTTTTAAGGTATTAGTTATTATGTCTCAGTAATTTTTTTTGATTTATTACAGAGGTTGCATCCAAAATGTTAATGGGCACAAAGCATGTTAAAGATGATGATTTGCTTGCAGGCATTTTTTTTAGTAGTACTTATAGGAACACTGTATCTGTGGGCAGTGGCAACAGTAAATGTCCAGAAACAATCCATTAATTACTTTTTTCCTGTTTTTTTTTAAGTTATTATAGGGATCCAGTTGAGTAAGGCTTTGAACAACAGCAACAGATGCTGTTACTACATGAGGTAAGCACAAGAGATTGGCTGCTTAGAGGAGCTGATCTCTAGTTCTTACTGAGATGTATCCTGAGCTTTGAGAAAGTTTTTATTTTGCATGTTTGTTTTTTTCCTCTCTAAATACTGGCTGGACAGTAGATGTAACTGTAGGCAGGGGAAACAGCACACCACACCCCCAGAAATGCACAACTCATTTTATTTCCCTACAGCTATTTATGGAATTGGGATGCCGGCAAGAGTATACTGTAGCATGTTTGCAATCAGGAAGTGGGCAGCAAAACTAAGCAGAAAAAAAAATGTATCCATTGTTTATTAATTAAGTCAGTCTGTGGCCTAAACCACAAGAATGCTGTTCATTGCCAGTTATTGCTCCTAAGTTACGCACTAAGTTACTGTAATATCAAGTATTTCACCTTGAAGGCACCAGCTCACATATTAGCTTTTAGATTAAAAACTATTATTTTGGAGTGCTACTAAGTCTGGTCTTTCCACATACCTGTGTTATTGAATTAACAAACTTATTAGGGGAGGGGAACTGATTAATTGACACTTACTGGCTTACTTTCTTAGTTTTGCCAGTAAGATGTGAAGGCACAATACCAACGAAAAGCATACTGATGTGGAACTGCAAAGCACATTAATGCAAGTACTCTACCCTGCATGGACGAGAGAGTGGAGTGTTGTTGTCCATAATTCCCTGACTGTAGAAGTTTGGCAGACTGGTGTAATTAATTTAAATGCAAGTTGAGCATGCAGTCCTTTATTTTGTGAGTGCAGAAACATTATTTATGATTTGTATTTGGCTTCTGACTGACCCGACCTGATCTTTGCTTCATTCTTTGGCTTGATATGGTGCTGCTGCTGTAGTCTGTGTTTAACCATTCAGTTCTTTCCCTTCTTCAGAAAGCCAGTAGGATGCAAAAGGATCTCTTCTTTTGTTCAGCCAGTCATCAAACAGTGTCAAAATTCTCTGTATGTACTTCATAAAACAGAGATGTCAGTTTTCCACACAGTCTAGTGACATCCTTCTCAATTTCTGGCACTGACAAGTGGTATGTGAAGACCACACAACAAATGCACAGACCATAACTTCCAGCATCTTGCATCCAGAATCAGGGACAAATCCAACAGTACTGTAGCTAGGTAGGGAGAGAGGCACAACTGACGTAGGTGTAAAGTGCTGGAGGGAGAGCCCAATCTCTAATGCAACACCACCTCCTTGAGTGGTCTGAACTGTAACAGCTGCTTGCAAAATTAAAAAAATGTTTAAATCATGAGCACTGTAGTACTCCCTGCAGGTAGTGTATAAACTATAGTAATTGTTTGCTATATTTGTAGCAAGCAGTTTGCTACAGTTTAAAAATAACTTTTTTAAAACTAAAACATTGGCTCTGTAGTGCAGGTAGGATACAAACTGTAGCAGCTGTTTTTGTACAATTGTAGCAGTTTGCTACAGCAGTTCAAAAGAAGTATTTTTTTAATAGAATGTGTTGGAGGGTTAGGGGCAAGGCACAGAAATGAGACCTGAATTGCTGAGGCAGGAGGAAGTGTGTGTGCGATGCATTTTTTTTTTTTTTGCTCTTCAGTGAAAGAGCTGGGGGGGTCTAGATCTAACTGTAATAAGTTGATAACTTACAGTGTAGTGATCGGCTTATTACAGTGAAGTGTTTTTTTTTTTTATTTTCATTTGAAGAACTGAGGGGGTGGAGTGCTGATTCATAGTACCAGCCCAGCTGTTCTTAATAAATTCAGAAGGAATCAAGAACACTTTTTAAAATATTAGTACCATTAACCTGAGAAGATGACAGAGTAAGATAATGTGAATTAACGTGTAAATTTGGATATAAAATAAGTCTATAACTGTAATTATTGTTGTTTGTAATATGTCTTGGAACACCATTTCTCCCAACACCAGTTATTGGAGGGATTAGAAGAGACAGAGCAAAGCTTTGAAACAAAATCTGGGACAACCGAAAGATGTGCAGTGACTTTATTTTAAATGGTGTGCATTTCTTTATCTTTTAATGCATATTGAGATGATGAAACTGGAGCATACTTCTCATCCTGCAGACATTTATATGTACAAAGGATCTTGAAAAGTATTTATATCCAATCTGGCCAGAAATCTGGAGAAAGAATTAGCATAAAATACGCATAATGAATAACAAATAATTTCCCTTACTTCCAATAAGATTATGAGATACTACTCCGAAACATAAGCTTAAAAACTAGGTGACAAAATGACGCAAAAATACAAGCATGTTGCAGCCTAAGTGGTAATGCCATTGAATGTGCATGCTGATTGAAGTGGACGTCCAACTATGGAATTTTTAGTTGTCTTTGATGATTGTTGTTACTTTTCTTAGAAACAAGGGACAACCCTCCTTCCTTAAACCCGTTATGTCCTTTTCTTAAAAAATATAGAAAACAGACTTCACGCAAGGGAAACATGTATGAAACTAAACTGTTCAGCTCAATAAAATTAAAATTAATTGTACCCTGTTGTTGTTACTGTTGCCTTCAAAAACACACACACACACACACACACACACACACACACACTAGTAGATGAGATGAAGCAGACAATTCTCTGGGTTATTAGTCTGCCTTGAACATTTGTGGAGTTTATAAAGGAAAAAAAAAATGAAGTCTACCATTTACATTATAGACTCTTCTTTTAAAAAGTGCTTAAAATGCTGATGAAGAAAAATAAACTTTCTACTAAATGTGTTATGGTAAAAAGAAGCTTCTTTTTTTCCAGAGCAAAAAAAGCAGTTTATTGCTTTTGTGTAACGGGAATGTCAGACGAGTGGAAAACCACCCTTCATCTGAGGGCCTTGGGAGAAAAGCCCCAAAAGACACAGACAGAAAGTAAAATTCACACATACGTACAATCATTTGAACAACAAACATTGATAAGGTACATATAAGTGGTCAGCATAGAAATATATTATCGTGATCATTATTCTTCTTTCAGCTGCTCCCATTAGTGGTTGCCACAGCAGATCAACTGTTTCCATTTCTTCCTGTCCTCTGCATCTTGCTCTGTCACACCAACCACTCACCACATCCATAAACCTTATCTTGGGCCTTCCTCTTTTCCTGTTACCTGGCAGCTTCATCCTTAGCATCTTTTTCCCAATATACTCTGCATCCCTCCTCAGCACATGTCCAAACCAACATAATCTTGCCTCTCTGGCTTCGTCTCCAAACCTTCCAACCTGGGCTGACCCTCTAATATACTTATTCCTAATCCTGTCCATCCTCGTCACACCCAGTGCAAATTTTAACATCTTCAACTCTGCCACATCAAGCTCTGACTCCTGCCTTTTTGTCAATGTCACTGTCTCCAGCCCATATAACATAGCTGGTCTCACTACCCTCTTGTAGACCTTCCCTTTCACTCTTACTGGTACTCGTCTGTCACAAATCACTCCTGACACTCTTCTCCACCCACTCCATCCTGCCTGTACTCTCTTCTTCACCTCTCTTCCACACTCACCAGTACTCTGAACTGTTGATCCCAAGTACTTAAACTCATCTACCTTTGCCACCTCTACTCCCTGCATCCTCACCATTCCTCTGTCCTCCCTCTCATTCACACACATATATTCTGTCTTAGTCCTGCTGACCTTCATTCCTCTTCTCTCTAGAGCATATCTCCACCTCTCCAGGGTCTCCTCCATCTGTTCCCTACTCTCACTACAGATCACAGTGTCATCTGCAAACATCATAGTCCACAGGGACTCCTGTTTGATCTCGTCTCGTCTGTCAACCTGTCCATCACCATTGCAAATAAGAAAGGACTCAGAGGTGATCCTTGATGTAATCCCACCTCCACCTTAAATGCAGCCGTCACTCCCACCGGAGACCTCACCGCTGTCACACTACCCTCGTACATATCCTGTACCACTCGTACATACTTCTCTGACACTCCCGACTTCCTCATACAATACCACAACTCCTCTCTAAGCACCCTGTCATATGCTTTCTCTAAATCCACAAAGACACAATGCAACTCCTCCTGACCTTCTTTGTACTTCTCCATCAACACTCTCAGAGCAAACACTGCATCTGTAGTGCTTTTCCTGACATGAAACCGTACTGCTGATCACTAATCATCACCTCCCTTCTTAACCTAGCTTCCACTACTCTTTCCCATAACTTCATGCTGTGACTGACCAGTTTATTCCCTCTGTAGTTACTACAGCTCTGCACATCACCCTTATTCTTAAAAAATCGGTACCAAAACACTTTTTCTCCATTCCTCAGGCATCCTCTCACTTTCCAAGATTTCATTAAACAATCTAGTTAAAAACTCCACTGCCATTTCAGCTAAACACCAACATGCTTCCACAGGAATGTCATCTGGACCAACAGCCTTTCCGTTCTTCATCCTCTTCATAGCTATCCTTACTTCCTCATTGCTAATCCACTGCACTTCATGATTCACCATCCACACATCATCCAACCTTCCCTCCCTCTCATTCTCTTCATTCATTGATCCCTCATAGTACTCTTTCCATCTGCGCAACACACTCTCCTCGCTTGTGAGTATGTTTCCCTCATTATCCTTTATCACCCTTACCTGCTGCACATCTTTACTAGCTCGGTCCCTCTGTCTAGCCAATCGGTACAGGTCCTTTTCTCCCTCCTTAGTGTCCAACCTTTTATACAACTCTTCATACACGCCTTAGCCTTCGCCACCTCTCTCTTTGCCATGCACCTCATCTCCTTATACTCTTGTCTACTTTCTTCGTCTCTTTGACAATCCCACTTCTTCGCCAACCTCTTTTTCCGTATACTCTCCTGTACTACTTCATTCCAGCACCAGGTCTCCTTGTCCTCCTTCCTCTTTCTAGATGTCACACCAAGCACCTTTCTAGCCATCTCTCTTACTAGCTCTGCTGTAGTTACCCAGCTATTCGGTAACTCTTCACTACCACCCAGTGCCTGTCTTAACTCTTCCCTGAACATCACCTCACAGTTACCCTTTTTCAGTTTCAACCATTTGATCCTTGGTGCTGCCCTCACACTCATCCTCCTCTTCTTGATCATCAATGTCATCCTACAAACCACCATCCTATGCTGCCTAACTACACTTTCCCCTGCCACCACTTTACAGTCTCCAATCTCCTTCAGACTGGACCTTCTACATAAGATATAATCCACCTGTGTGCATCTTCCTCCACTCTTGTATGTCACCCTATGCTCCTCCCTCTTGTTAAAATACGTATTCATCACAGCCATGTCCATCCTTTTCACAAAATCCACTACCATCTGACCTTCTGCATTCAATTGCTTAACACCATACCTACCCATCACTTCCTCATCCCCTTTGTTCCCTTCACCAACATGGCCATTGAAATCTGCTTCAGTCACCAGTCTCTCACCCTTGGGTACAGTCATCACCACTTCATCCAACTCACTCCAAAATTTTTCTTTCTCATCCATCGCACACCCAACTTGTGGAGCATATGCACTAACAAGATTCATCATTACACCATCAGTTTCCAGCTTCATAAACATCACTCTATCCGACACTCTTTTCACCTCCAAAACACTCTACGCATACTGTTCCTTCAGGATAATGTCTACGCCATTTCTCCTCCCATCCACACCATGATAAAACAATTTGAAACCGCATCCGATACACCTAGCCTTGCTCCCCTTCCATCTGGTCTCTTGCACACACAGTATACCAACCTTCCTTCGGTCCATCATATCAGCTAGCTGTCTCCCTATACCAGTCATACTGCCAACATTCAAAGTTCCGACCCTCACTAGCACAGTCCTAGCCTTTACCTACCTTTGGGCATGCCTTCCCCCTCTTCTCCTCCTTCGGTCAACAGTAGCCCAGTTTCCGCCAACACCCTGTTGGCCAACAGTATTGGTGGCGGTCATTGTTAACCCGGGCCTAGACCAATCCGGTATGATACAGACAATATAATATGAGAAATCATTCAAAATTAAATCAAAATAAGCATTTAGACTAACCAAGATTAGATCCATATTTTATAATAGGAGAGTTAAGTGAATTTTCATAATTTAAAGTTGGGAGTATGGTACAGTGTATGTGGCCAAGCAGACATAATATACATCATAAGATTTAATTAATTTATTTATTTTATTGGCATTTGATTACCAGGAAAGTCTGACTGGATAGGAGCCCATTTTCAGCAGAGGCCCAGGGAGAAAAGTGACAAAGTATTACAAAAATCTTTTAAAAGCAATAATTTTACAGTCTTCAGATATAGTGCAGAAACATCTACAGTTTAAAGAATTATACCAAATTAAACATACATGAAAACATAAATGCAACTTGTGTAACAATGATTTCATATATAGAGAAATTTTAGTCAGTTTATAGACAAAGGCAAGTTAATACAATACAATCAGGAATTGCAATAAGGACTGATAGAAAAACAGTGTTATTGCATATTTAGAATATCTGAGGAGAGAAGTTGATAGAAGTAATGAAGTGAGTGAAGAAGGGAAAGTAAGGAGGTGTAAGGTATGGGTAGGTGCTTGTTCATATTTAGGACTACAGTTTATCCTGGCATTGAGCAAGAATAGAGACAGATTTTGGTTAGGAAGTCTTTCAGAATGTTTTTTAAGGACTGCAGGAAGAATGTAGATGTGATGGATACAGGAAAGGAGTTCCAGGCCTTAGCAACATGGTTTGAGTACAGACAATACCCAGCAGATTTGATAGGTTTGTGGACTGGGAGGATTTTTTGGTCATTGGATCGTAATAACTGATCGGAAACATAGGTGTGTAGAATGTTATGTAGTGCTGGACAAGCAGATGGATGCTGGATAATTTTGTAAGTGCTAAGAAGCTGTGTATATGTGAATTGATGGGGTAGTTCTGACCAATTTAGATTTTTTTAGTGTTATACAGTGGTGGGTTCTGATGGGATTTTATTATAGCATTGTTCAAGTTTTTATTTTTGGGATAACTGAAGAATAGTAAGGTCGGAATTTTTATAAAGTAGTGAGGATAGGAGGTAGGTTGTGACAAGTGTAGTAGTGTTGGTGGGAAAGTTTCTGGCTGTTTAAACATCCCTAGGTTTTGGTGAGTTTTTTTAATCAACGCTTGGCATAGACAAACTTGCATTTATATGAAAGTAATCAAACCATATTCACATTTACAAATGTTTTACATCACACTTATTGTTTTATATATATATATATATATATATATATATATATATATATATATATTTATATCCTGTAATCTAGGCGATATTTCATAAATTATTCAGTTCCTCCCTTCCCTTAAACATCATTCCTCCAAAACATTTTTCTGCATGTATTCTACAAATCTCCCTTTTTTTCTATGTGATTTACTCCTGCCCTTTTCTTTTATCTCTATTACATTATTTACTACTTGAAATGTTGTTGGTTTAGATTTTGATTTCAGTGTTCTAACTATTGCTTTTTTGGCAGCCACCAGAATTAAACCTAACAAAACCTTACTGTGTCTAGGCAATTTAGATGATGTATCCCAGCACAAAAAAAAGATTTCCTTAGTTACACTCATTTGCTTGTTCAATATTCCCAACAGAGTACTCTGTTGGGAATTGTTAAAGTCTGCCAATTCATTGCACTCCCAAAACATATGTTCGAAGTTACCTCTTTCCCATCACAACTCCAGAATTTGTCATCTTCCTGGAGGAAAATGTCTTTGGAGTCTTCTTGGGGTATAAAGGTATATATGTAAAGACTTAACTGGCAAAAAGTCTTCTAGTCTTTATTACATATTTGTGAGTCATATATGTGCCCTCCCATTATTTATTTGTGAATTGCATATCTTATCTCTCTTCCCAATCTTTTTTACCTATTCTGATTGATTCCTAGAGTTTTTGTGCAATATTTGACATGACCTTCTATTTATCCCTTTTTAACAGCACCTTGTGTTCTAGGTTCATTTAAAAACTCAACCAGTGCAGGTCTTTCTTTTAGGATTCCTTTATCCTTTTTTCTTTGTCTGTACTGTCTGTTCCCTTTCAGGGATTATTATCAGTCACCAGCCTGTAATCTAAATGTCATGTTGGCCTCTTCCCGTTTCTCCTCCTTGATTATTCCCTGTCCACTAATTGCATTCAGCCCTGTCAACATAATTTCCTTTCTCTATTCCCATTTTGGCTTAGTTCTTAGTATACTTTTTGCTGTTTTATATATATAATATTCTGTATGAGTTTTTATCCTTAAGGATCTGCATCCAAAATCCCATTCTTTCCTTATTTCTTGACTTACCACCCCCCACTTTATCATTATCCCTTTCCACTTTGAATTCTAGGTTTTGCTTGTGTTATGTACAAGAGCCTTAACTGTGCAGCTCTAAAATATAATTTCAAATAAGGTAATCCTAAATTTCCTTGCTGTGTTAGGAGGATCACCTTATCCCCAGTTTACTCTTGCCCTCTTCCTGTCCCAAATAAAATTCTTCAACTCTTTAATTACTGTCCACATCTTCTCTGGTTGATAAAAAATATATGACTGACATATATATATAAAACTAAAGGACCTAAAACCATTTTTACTGCTTGTATCTTGCTATCTGTAGCCATGGCAAGAGCTTTCAGTTTCTCGGTTTTTGCATTATCTTTTGTTTAGGCTCTTCCCCCATATCCTTAGGTGCCATAACCAAATCCTTTTGAATCCATATTCCTAAATATTTCATTTTATCATGTCCCAATAAATATGGGTGTTTCTGGGGCAATTCATGTGTGGGCATGTAATGTATAGGTATAGCCTTTGTTTTATCTTAATTAATTTTATATCTCGAAAAAAATGTCTCAGAATGTTCCACAACTGTGAGATGACCTCTTCTGGTTCCATCAGGTACAAAATAATATCATCTGCAAATAAAGCCAACTTTTCTTGAACACCATCCTTGAATTTCTAACTTCCTTGTTTTCTTTACTGGTTGTTTTAAATATAACACAGATAAGATGGGAAAGAGGAGATCCCTGTCTGACGAGTTTTTTATAACAGTTTTGTATATGTGGGTAGATTTTCATCCACTGCCATCCCTAATAGTTTGCTATGAGAATTGAATTCAGTGGTTATGCTATTGAGACATGATTTTAAACTTGTTTTTTCATATGAGAGGGATTTGAAGGAGGTTGAGCACGAGTTGTGAGTTACAAAGCCATGTTTCAGTGGCTGGTGCAGCTTCCTGAATAATTTTTTGGAGGTGTGCAGTGGTGTCAGATATGGAAATGAGTGTGGAGTCATTTGAGTATAATGTTAGGGAGGCTTGTTGTGTGGATGTGTGGCAGGTGTTGGTGAGAAAGTTAGAAGAGGGGTCTAAGTATAGAGCCTTGTGGTACACTGGCGGTGACTGGGAGGTATGGACAAAGGGTAGAGTGCCATTTTACCAATACCTATTGGTAAGGTAGCTTTTGAACCATAGAAAGGTGGGATGAGATGGACCTAATTAGGGCATTTAAAGTAGACGTTTGCCAGGACAAACTGTATTGAAGGATTCAGACAAGTCTAGAAATAAGGAGAAGCTAGTTTGCTGTTATCTGTAGCTTTACTGACAGTATCTGTTTAGGTTAGAAGTGCAGTGTTAGTAGTATGGGAAGGGTAGAAGCCACGTTGTGTAGGGGATAAGAGTTCTAGTTTAGCAATTGTTTTTGAATACATTTTTAAGTATGTTGGTTGGGGGGGATATAAGGTTGCTATAGGTGTAAAGTTAGTAATGTCTATTGAATTTCCTCCTTTCTGTAAAAGGGAATAATGTGTGCTTTTTCAAGACACTGTGGTTTTAATTGTTTTTGCCATTCTTTCCATACTTTTAGCCATATATTGCATTATTTGTTTTCAGTCTCTTCTTTCTTGGAGGTCCAAGGCTGTTTAAGATATTTTGGAAAGTTGTATTGAATTAAGTTACAGCATCATATAAACAGAGGATCTTTAGGAGGTACAAGGCTGTTTAGTATATTTAGAAAAGTTATATTCAATTAGTTTATAGCATCATCTAAGGGGAGGATTTCTAGGAAGTTCCAGTTAATAGATGATAGGATCGCAATTAACATTTCTGAATTAAACTTGGACAGGTTGTTTGTTGTCTTGTAAACATTCTGTATAAGTGGATGAGTGGGTGAAGCAGTGGTGCAGTGGTTAGCATCGTCTCCTCACAGCAAGAGGTTCTCCGGTTTGATTCTCGGCTGGGGTGCCTTTTCTGTGGAGTGTGCATATCCTCCCCTGCATTTGTGTGAGTTTCCTCCCATATTCCAAAGATGTGTCTGGAGCATTTCTCCCCGGGCCTCCTCTGAAAATGGGCTCTGTCCCAGTCAGAGTTTCTTGGTAAACAAGTGTTAAATAAATAAATGTGTCAGATGTTTAGTGTATAGATTAGGAGGCAGCAACTGAGAGAGTCTGGCATTGTACCTGTGGTGGTGAGTTTACTAGGGTCTTATTCTAGGATCCAGTCAAATGACAAATTTGATGTCTTGCTATAATGTGTAGGGCTGTTAATACGTTGTGTGAAAACGTTTAAGTTTATGCTAGAAGTAGGGGAGTTAAGAGATTATGTCCAAACAGTTGATATTGAGGTTAACTAGTAGTATTTTTTCTTGTGGAACTGTTATGGATATCCACTGTAGGGTATCTTCCAGTGTAGCTTTATTGTTGCCAGGAGGGATGTAAAGAACATTAATTCATATATATTTATAACTGTTTATTTTGAGGAAGGTGATAAGAATATATGTTTAATTAAATGTTGCTATTTGTTTGTTGTAGGGAGGAATTTGGTAGTCATCTGGAAATATTAAAGCAATGGCACCACCTTTCCTCTTCATACAGTCATTACAGATTATATTATAGCTGGGAGGTACAACTTCAGAATCATTTATACTGGTTTAAGCCAAGTTTTAGTTGCATTGAGAATATCAGGCTAATGTTGGGTAATCCAGGCATGTAGTTTTATTTCTTATGCTTCTCACATTTATGGTGGCAAAAGTTAGCTTACCAGGGTTGGGGATTGACTGTTGTGAGGTTGGAGTTGTTTGTGGAGGAGAATTGTTTTGATGATCCTTGTGATAGGTGGGTAAAGGATTACAGTGAATGCCACTTTCTAGAAGGATTTTAGTATATTGGGGTGAAATTGATACTTGTTTTTTGGAGAATATTTTTCCATTTAATTTTGTTTTAATTTGAGTTGAAATGGAATTAATCAGTCTATATTTGGGGTAAAGGTAAAGTGGCATCATTAAATAGGTTTGGTGCAATGTGTGGAGAGTTTAGGAAAAAAAGCATGTTTAGATGATTGGGACAGAGTTGGAACAATGTTGAGAGCTATTACTGAGTCATGGTAGAATGACAGATGGCTCAGTGTAAGAATAAGAACAGAAGCTAGTAAAATGATTAAGTAAAGGGATCTGTCTTATTGATGGCAGGTAATGGGGAAGATAGAAGATTACTGACCCAAGTAATAATTTTAGAACAGGATGGTGTACAGTGGATAAGGATGGTTTAGGAAGATTAGCCAAATGTGATCCATGAGCAGTCATGAGACCTTTAGGTATTGTTTTTACAGTAGCTTGAAGGATTTCAGGTTGTTAGCTTGTCTGAATGAGAGGGGAATGTAATTTTAAACTTTGGAGACATTGCAAGAATAGATTGGTCCAGATTTTGTAAACTTTACAAAGTTCAGTGGATTGTGCCAAGTTGTGCACAAGACTTGTGGCAAACCAAGTTACATGCAAATGTGATGTGGTCTAAGAAATTTAACTCAGCACAGTGCAGACATAAAAACTTGCGATGTCAGCACAGCTACAGTTAGTCTTAGCAAAATCGTTTTAGTAGGAAAACTCATCTATAAAGTGATATATGTGCATTACCAATTTAAGTGCATGGAAGATATGCAGACTCAATGGAACATGTCAGTAATGTGTAAAAAACACTGAGGACAAATGTGCTTCAGCAGTAGCCCCAAAAAGTGACAAATATCTGCAAAATGTTAAGGATATCATCATAAAATGCAGACATATGTAATCCACAAACAGTGGGTGCAGGGCTTGTGTGGGGAGCATAAGAAATGTATGCACGCAGGAAATAGGGTGATAGAAAAGCAGATGTGGGATGAGAGTGAAGAAGGGGGGGTACACAAGAGGGATGATGGAATAGAAAGGTCAGATGTAGAATCATAGGAGCATGGGCAAATTTATTTTCATGTGAAGAGGCCCCGTTTTGTTTTGGGTTTGTTTTTTTTTTTAAGTGTAAAGGTATGAAAAAGACACAAACAGGAGGTGGGGAAAAGTTTGGGTGCAATATACAAGCATCACACAACATGATGGACAAAGGTCAGTAATGTACATAAAGGGTGGGCAAGGTACACAGACAGCACACACACTGACTGTACAACAAGGGTTAAGTTGTTGTTGTTTGTCTTTCGGCTTTTCCCGGTTAGGGGTCGCCACAGCAGAACTCCGGTCCGCTAATGATTGGCAGTTGGTTTTTATGGTGTTGAGTTGCCAGCCCAACCTTCAATGAAAGCGTGCCCATCTCAGAGAATTCTCCTTGTCTAAAACAGGCTTCCCATCCATGTGAAACACAGTTCTTCCCTAATCGTATTCAAGGATAACCTGAATCAGTGGATGAAAAATTGGAAATGCACCCCAGAACAAGGGTTAAGTAAAGATGATAAATGGGGATAGATGCATACCAGCCATATTAATTTTTTTACTATCTACAGGATATTTTTGCTCAGTTGAGAACTCCGTCATAAAGGAAGAGTGAAGGAGAACTGAGTATTTTGTAAAATTTTTAAGCAATATTTATTTTACTTTTTAGCTCTCCCAGCTGGGAAAACCCATGAATGCTTTCAGAGAACATTATCTCGTAGACAATTTCTCTCTCCTTTATTCTACCAACCAATCACTCTCCACCAAGATTGTAACTAATTTCTCATTATCTGATTATCTCCATGGAAATATGAGAATCAGGCAGTCAATTGCTTTTTATCAGATTGTTTCCTTGGAGACGTGAGGGCCAGATACACAACTGCTACTAAGCATACATTCATTTGCTAGCAAAAAGCCTAATAATATTCATTATTTTTTTTCGTTTACTTGCTTTCTCTTAAAACTTGTTACTAAATTAATCTAAGGTCCTTAATCCAGTCATTCCCCCATGCAATAATGAGAAAAAGCACGTTATGTTTTGTCAAACTCTTTTAACCAAACTTTTTTTTACATTGCAGTGCTAAAATTTCTTAAAATTGAACAAGAAGAAAAAGAGAAAGGAAAAATAAAGAACAGCAGCACCTGTTTTTAATCCCCATTACACTTAAAAATAACAGAGAAAACTTTATAGCATGCAAAGAAAACCATACACCACAATAGTGCTGTTAAGTAAAAACATGTTTTCTTTACTTACAGTTAACTTTCTCTTCCCCAAAGCATTTTTCTGAACATTAATGACATGAGGTAGGGTATATACTTTGGAGTCACCCACAGTCCAACAAGCTCTGAAAAAGTCCAATATTTCCAGATTTTCTTGTTCTGTCATATTTCACAAATATAATTGCATTGTTATCTCACATTGGTACAGGTTTTATTACTGCTGTCCATCACCAAAAATCATGTTTCTGCTTCATTTTTAACATACTCTCAATTCTTCTAGTCAACTCTCATGCTCCTTTCCTTCTCTCCAACATTTTCCATTGAAACAGTGGAAAACGTTTCACAGGTACAGTCTCTCTCTGGTCTTTATTACCAGAATAACAAGAAGCAGAATCTGTTTCTGTTCCATAGCTCACTTTTTGTGGACAATCTTTTGTGTTTCTTCCTTAGCATGTACTTTATCAAAAAATGATGATGTTCCTTCAGGGAAGAACACCTTGGAGACAGCTGGTGCAGTAGTTTGAGTCTCACACCTGCATCTCTACTCCTATGAATAGTTTCATGAATTTGCTCCTCTTCTGCCTGGGGTACAATGAGTAATTATTCTCCACAAGCACTCTACTGTCTCCCACTTTTAGTATTTTGTCCTTCTGCCACAGTTTTTGTCATGATCAACTCCTTCTGCTGGTAAGATTGCATCTTTACAATTAAAGGTCTAAGTTGCTTTCTCATAGCAAAGTTTGGAGCATACACACAGTGTGCCCTTTCAGCTAACAACTGATGCGGAATACCAGTCCAGTTGCTTATTTGTGCTTTCATAAAATTAATGCAGACTGTTCCCCTTCCAGCTTCTCTTGCATAACTGAAAATCTCAGTATCTGAAGTAGTTTACTTCATTTTCTCTTCAACCTGTGTGGTCCTCTGATCCATATCGGATCTGACACGGCCGCATTTTCCAGCTACGGGTCCAAGCTCCTCCCCTTACCCATAATGCCCCTGTCTCCCTTCAGATCTTGTTTGCTGCATGAGAAGAAGCAGTGTGGTCCGAGCTCCATTGTGGTAGTGTTGTTGTTTAAAAAGTAAATTTTGACTTTTTGGACTTTTCTACCTATTTCACTCCTAACTTTTCTATACCTTCTCGGGGTTCTTCATAGCTTATTTTCTTGTAGGCTTTTTTATCTTCCTCGTGGTAGCATGTGTGTTTGTGTTTGTGTGTGTGTGTGTGTGTGTGTGTGTGTGTGTGTGTGTTTCTTTTGAGCTGACTAAGGCATGGCAGCCTGCTCGAAGCCTGGTTTCAGAAGGTGCACAGAGTATAGCCATAAGCTTTCCCCAGCGATTGGCCACACTCTGTGTATGGTTTGTTTGGGGGTGGGTCACCTTCAGTACCCCTGTCTTGTTTGCGCTGGGTTTAACCCCAGAGCGCTTAAGGACAGGCGGGACAAACTGATTGTCAAGGGCCTGTTGCCCTCCACTGCTGGGACAGACATCCAACCTTCCCCCGCTAAGAAAACAGTGGCTGCTGCTTCGTCTTCCCCTTCTTCGGCCTCTGGGACTCACCCTCCCACCAAGAGGCCCAGGGAAGGGGATAAGGTCAAGAAGGGCTGGCCTCGCAAGTGCTCTCCTGACCGCTTTTCAGAGACCGGCCTCCCACCGAAGGTTAAGCCTGTTTCCAGGCTTGTTACACTGCGGCTCAGGTCACCAAGGTTCTCCCCTGAGCCCGAGGTTTTAGTTAACCAGTTGCCCCCTAGGCCTTCTCCCCATTGGCTCTCCCGGCCCACTTCAGTGGCATCCTCCCACTCTACCCTGAGCCTATCTGAAGCAGAGATGGACAAGATGATGCGGAGATTTATTCGCACTGAAATCCAGATGGGGGTCTTGCCAGGGCCGTCTCCCACCAGAGCGGGCACCTTCCAGACAGTATTTAGACCTATCACTTCTTCTCTGATCCAACCCGCAGTTTTGGAGCTGTTGGATTCGAGGACAGTCGGAGTTGAGGGGTCGGCACCAATGGTACCCTGATGCCTGCCAGTGCCTTGAGTGTGTCATAGCCTCAGGGTCAGATCCGAGAGAGTGCTCTCTGTTCTGAGCTTGTTGGAGAGAAGCATTCCCCTTGGTGTCTCAGCTCCTAGAGGCTCGGCTCCTACTCCCCAGTTGGATCAGGGGGGGAGCAGCTTCTGCTAGTTCAGTCCAGGAGGTCCATTCCTCTTCTGCTTTCGATGTGGTGGAGAGGGTTCTCGCAGAGTCATGGCCTCTGACTATTTCATCTTCAGAGTCCGTCCAGACCCCCCCTGGCCTTGAGTGCAGGTTTGACTATCTTGCCCTCTCAGGGACAACCCATAGCCGTAGTGCCTCAGAACATTCCGGCTTTGGAACAACCAGCGAGACCTCCCCAGATTATCCCCTGAAGAGCCCCCCCGCAAGCATACATATAAAAGGAGGCACTTGGAGACTCTCCCAGAGTCCCTCACAGAAGACACTGACCTGGATGAAGAGGAAGGTTCCCCAAGATTACCCCCCCCCCGAATCATGGAGATCCTCCGACAAAGAGGGTGGTGGTCTGCCCAAAACCAACCTCTGTTGAGCCTGTGCTTCAGGAGGCATTCGGCTCTGGCCCGTCTACCTCTTGGGTGTCCCCTTCTGCCTATCCACTCATGGATTTGATAACATCTAGGACATGGAAGAAGCCAGACACAGTAGAACCAATTCCCAAGCACCTGGACAAGGTCTTAAGCCCTCCTGCAGACAAATTACACTATCACAAGGGGTCCCCTGTAGATGCTATGCTGTTGGTGGTGGCCACCAAGAAGGATCTCACCCAGGAGAGTTTCCACGGTCCATCCGCCTGACCGAGAGTTGAGAACGTTGGATCATTTTGGGAAGCAAGTCTATGCTTCAGCGACCTTCTGCATAAGGGCGCTGAACTATATGGTGCACGTTATTCGACTCCAGAGAGATCTGGTCATGGAAGATGTTCGATGCACGAATGGGCACCCTAAAATTATTAACCAACATGTCTATGCATTTGTTCTTCCATGCCACAGAGGGAGCCGCACGGGCGGCGGGGTCAGGTGTTGTCATCTGGTGCCACGCCTGGCTCCGCTTATGTCAGTTCTCAGAGCCCTTCAAGGCATCTTTTACCAACGCCCCTTATGATGGTTCTTCCCTTTTTGGGAAGACAGTCAGAGAGACTTTGGTCCAGAGCGAGAAGGATGGGAAGATGCTGTCTGCCATCGGGGTCCGCTTCTCACCACCTCAAAGGTCCTTTTCCAGGAACCAGCGAGGCCAGAAGATGATGTGGTTCCGCAAGTCTTGGGCATTTTCCTGGGATGCTTAGAACTCACCTTTCCCCAGAGGCAGAGAGGGATATGATAGACGCCACCCTAGAGGCAGAGGGGGTCCTAGGAATTTTGGGTCCCGAGAACCTTTCTATGATAAATCCGGACAGCAGCCCTGAGGGGTTGCCCAGCTGTCCATCTTTGGAGGCAGTCGGTGGTCACCTGTCACTTCACCCACTAGCATGGGAGTCCATCACTACAGATCAGTGGGTGCTGCGAGTCATATCCAGAGGATATTTCGCCCCCTTCAAGGATCTTCCCCCATTCAACAAAGCCCTCCCGGACGTCCCACCCATGCAGCAGGAGGAAGCAGAAGTGCAGATAGACTCATTGCTAAGAAAATGAGTCATTCAACCAGTCCCCCCCAGACCAGCCTGGATCTGGGGTTTATTCCAGGTTCTTTTTAGTGCCAAAAAAGACGGTGGACCTCAGACCAATATTGGATCTGTCCCAATTGGACCTGTCAGTAACCAAGAAAAAATTCTGAATGGTCACGATTCAGTTTAGTTGCAAGATAGAGACTGGATGTGCTTGATCGACCTCCAGGATGCGTACTATCACATCAAGATGCACAGGAGATTTCGGAGGTTCCTTCACTTCCGGCAGGGAGCAAATCATTGCTAATTTCGAGCCCTCCCCTTCGGTCTTACCACAGCCCCCCGGATGTTTATCAAGGTAATGGCAGTAGTAGTGGGTACAGGATGTTTTGACCATGGATGATTTGACCCCAGACGGTTGGACCCGAACAGCTGCCTCACTCAGTCTGGAGAAGTAAGCAGAGCATCATGGGAAGAAGTGAGGAGCTTCATCTTTTAGTAAAGTGATATACCGCCAGTGAGAGCGAGAAACCAACGAAACGAAAAGAAAGGGAAATGTTATTAAAATTACTTGCTGACTTTTACATCTATATTTCGCATCAGGACTGTTGCCCATTAACGGAAAAGGGTACTTTTACTTTTCCGTTAACGGTGCAAACTTGCTTAGCCAGAACCCCTTGGTGTTAGCCATCACCTCAGAGAAGCAAAAGCCCTTTTTGCCTTAACGGCGTAAACATGCTCAGCCAGAGCCCCTTGGTATCAACCTTCACTTCACAGAAGTAAAAGCCAAACAGGAAAGGTGTCATCACAGAATCCTGGGGGAATACACTGGTGACTGGTCTCTTTGCGGAAGTCATTTCCCCTATTTAGATTGTGGGTGCTGCAAATTTAGTTTGCTGAGGTGATTACAGCAGCATTTAGAAGACATTTCACTTTTTTAAGGTGCATATCAATGAATAAACAAAATTAAAGAATTACCAGCTTGACTTTGTATATTTCCATTTGTTACATCGCACCTGTCCAGATTTTCACAGAATGTCCAGATTTTTAAATCATTTTTTGGTGTTCTCCTCAAAAAAATGTGTGATTGTTTAGCAGATCCTTTGGGATATAATTAAATAATGACAACCATTTGAATTTCAGAAGAGACATCCTTTAGAAAATGCATGTTACGTGAAAACCTGTTCTGTGATTTTTCTAAGTGTATATGAGGTAGCAAGCAATCCATAATGTTGGAACTTTGTCTCCCGTTACTTTGACTTTGTCATAACATCTTGCAGTGAGGTTGATGGTTACGTCCAGTAGGTTCTGTTTCTTACTTATGTACCAAATTGCAGGGTACCTCCACGATATAGACTCCCCATGCTTCCCTTACATACTGTAATGTACCATAAAGTGAAATTACATGCTGACTTTTCCTTCTATATTTCACGGTAGGACTGTTGCCCCATTAACAGAAAAGTACCATCAAGGTCAATAAGTCTAAAAGTTTATGTAATAAATATATACTAAACAATGAAATCATTAAATAAATAAATAATATAAATATAAAAATAAAATATATTTAAAATCAGAGTTTCAATTCATTTATTCTATAATTGAATGAATAATAAAATAATGAAAATGTACTTATTAAAATATAAGAATACAAACGGCCAACTTCCACTCCAAACCAAAACCACAAAATAACAAGAATCCACACATAATGGAAGGTTGCTATTCATTTGTTTATTTTAAAACAAAAGATTGACATGATTGGTTAGGATTTTATTAATTATGTATAAAAGGGACTTGTGATTATGGGTGTTGTATCTGATGAAGTCTTTTCTTGGACGAAAATGCAGACTAAATAAAGCGTTCATCATTCATGGTTTACTGGACTTGTTTACTGGACTGGCTTGCAATTTCAAAATCTCCTAATCCTTTTGGCTTCTACTTATTAAAATATATTTGGGGTCAAGCAGTCGGGGGTCAAACTGTCCACTAAAAAAATCACATATACAATACATATAGATTTATACATGAAATTGTATAGAAATGCATTGGGGGCAAACAGTCCAGGGTCAAATAGTCCTGCTTCCGTAGTAGCGGCTCACCTGAGGCTTCAGGGCATTCAGGTCTTTCCGTACCTGGGCGATTGGCTCTTTAACTCCCCCTCAGAGCATCTACTATGTCAGGCCAGGGACTCCTTCCTTCAGTTAGCCAACAAGTTGGGCATTACATTCAGTATGAACAAGTCTGCTCTTCACCCAGTTCAGATTTTAGATTTCATTGGGGCATGGCTGGACACAATACAATCGAAAATGTTCCTCACCTCAGACAGGATACGCAGCTTGAGGTTACACATCTTACACATTCTTCAAACCCATTTACCAACAGGCAAAGCAGTGTTAAGAGCCGTAGGTTCTATGGCGGCCATGATAAATCTTCTCCCCATGGCATGCCTTCAACTAGCTGTTGAGTGGTCAGTGTTAGACCTCCCTTTGTCTTTCCCAGTGAGAATTCCAAAAGCTTGCAGGGACTCCCTTTGGTGGGGCATTCAGTCCATGGATCTCTTCAAGAAACGTTCTTTTCAACCTCCTTTATCCCAAACCACAGTGACCACGGATGCTTCTGTATTTGGATGGGGGGGGCATTGCTCGGGAAGGACAGTCCAAGGCATGTGGTCCCCTTCTGAGACCAATCTGTACATCAGTGTTTTAGATATGAGAGCGGTTCTTCTTGCGTTGCAGGCCCTCCATGCTCATCTTCCTCTGGGAACGGTTGGAGTTCAGATGGACAACATGTCAGTGGTTTGGTATATCAACAAACAGAGGGGAACCAGATCTTATCCCTTATCTCGAGAGGCCATGAGTGTGTGGGAATGGGCGATCTCCACTGGCAACGCACATCCTGGGATGGTCCAACATCTTAGTGGACAGGCTCAGCAGATCTATCCTGGTGCCTTATGAGTGGTCTCTGACTCCTTCAGTAGTGGAACAGCTCTTCCTAGAGTGGGGTCGTCCTTGCTGCAATCTCTTCGCATCTCCTTCCAACGTGAAATGCAGCAAGTTTTCCGCTCCGAACCCCCCCGCCTGGGAAAGCCCCCAGAGACGCCCTGATTCATGCTTGGCCTCCCGGGCTTCTTTATGCATATCCTCCTCTTCCCCTCATGTCGAAGTTTCTACAGAAAACTCGAAGGCTGAGTAGTACTATGATCCTCATCACCCCATTCTGGCCTCAATAGGTTTGGTTTCCCTTACTCAGGTCTCATCTAGTTGTTCTACCATGGCTTCTTCTAAACTTTGTAAAACCTTTCTCAAAGGTGCCTTTCCTCTCAGATCTCCAGTTAAGCATCCTATTCCTCCGTGGGACCTCACTTTGCTGCAGTCATTGATTTCTCCTCCCTTTGAGGCTGCGGCATCTGTGGATCTACAATTTTTGACCTGGAAAACTGTCTTCTTGGTTGCCATTACATCCGCTAGAAGGTTGTCAGAACTTCAAGCTCTTTCTATCAAAGTCCCTTACATGAGCTTTCTCAAGGATAGAGTGTCGCTATGCACCAACCCATCCTTCCTCCCCAAGGTAGCTTTGGAGGCCAATATTAATCAGATTACTAATTTACCAGTATTTTTTTTCCGAACTGCAAGAACAAAGGGGAATACAAATTACATTTGCTGGATGTACACAGGCAGTTGAGGGTTTTAGCTGCACAGGACTAAACCTTTCTGCAAGTCTGATCAGCTTTTTGTGTCCTATGCCAAGCCCTTCTTCCAGGATGAGTGAAGGCTCATTCGACCTGATCTATGGTTACGTCAGCAGCTTTTTGGTTTAGGGTCTCTTTGGATAAGATTTGTTCAGCTGCTACTTGGGCCTCATCTCACATCTTTATTTCTCATTATAAACTGGATTTGGTCTCTAGGAGTAGAGCATCCTTTGGTTCTGCAGTGCTCCGGAATATCCTTCCATGAGGGCCTCCCAAGAGTTGGGTAGCTGGGGACTCTGTCCTGCAGGTTGAAGAGCAAATGAAGTATACTACTTCAGATAAAGAAGTTATGTACTCACCATAACGTTCCATTTGAGTAGTTCTACTTCATTTGTCTTCAACAGTTTCCCCCCTAACCTTATCCTTTGGGATATGACTTGTACTTTGTACCGGACAGTTATTGCTGGGATCTTTGGTTCTGTCAGGGCTAAAGTTCATTTGTAATGTTTGTGTTGGAGGATAAGGTGGTGTTTGGTTGGGTATTTGTTACCTGTTGGGCAGCAAACTCGATCTGAAGGGAGAAGGGAGACGGGCATTATGGGTAAGGGGAGGAGCATGGAGCTCAGAGCCATAGCTGGAAAATGCGGCCGTGTCAGATCTGAGGACCCCACAAGTTGAAGACAAATGAAGTAGAACTACTCCGATGAAACGTTATGGTGAGTACATAACTTTTTTCCCTACTCACTCTGTCCTCTAATTCTATTATTTTTTGAAACAGCTCTTCCTAAGCAATTTCAGCATGCCTTTTCTTCATTTCACCCTCTGATTTTTGCAGCTTTATCACCTCATGTGAATATCTGTTTAAAGCTTCTTCCATTTTTTCCAGTCTTTCTTTGTTTGTGTTGATATACTCAGTCAGTGTTTCATTTATTTCAACCAGGTTTGGGTGCAGTTTTCTTATATCTTCATGTAGGTTGCTGGAAGTCATGTCTGGAGGTTGCATTGCTTTTTGATGAACAGCTGCAGAACTTCTCCAAGTCAGTGTTTCTTCTGTACTTTTTGTAGCTGATTTTTTTTTCCAGGTGCTCTGTATTTCTTTTTTCCTGGCATCCAGGTAGTACACTTAATAGCCTGTTACTGAAATCTACTTATAAACGCAAAAGTCTACTTGCCTTCTCTATTGAGTTTCTGTTGTCACACTGGAGAGTTAGAGTTATGCTGATGTTCTTCGTGTTTCACTGTTGCAGTCATTACATTTGGGTAATCTGCTGGCAGGTTGCCCTCAGTCGGCCTGATTAACAAAGTCTTGGGTCCTGCGTCAGTTGCTGTCCCTTCTTCCATGACGTCAGGGGCATAGAACATGCAGCCGACGCCATTTTCATCATTCTTTCTTGCCGCGTGGTACCCGAAGCAGAAGCAGTTCGCAAGTGCCGGTCGGCCGACTCCTGAAATTTTAATTTTCGAGTTTCAGAACCGAAGTCTTCAACCTAAAGCTAAGTACCCCGTTGGAGAAACTTTTTCTTGCTCCTTATCGATGTCAGTAAAACTTAATTGTATTACTTGTGGGAAGCAAATACCTCATAAGGATTTTCATTTGTACTGTATTCCTTGCCTAGGCCCTGATCACAACGTGCCTTGCTGTCGGTTTTGTGCTAAATTTAATCAACGCACTATTAAGTGTCGGTTTATTTTTGCATCAAAATATTTTGGCTCAAGATTTAACTATCCAGAAATGTAGTCAGTTAGCAATCCGACTACCGGAATACCTAAAAAATGCAAAGAAAAAGACAGAGACAGACCGTCTAGATCCAAAACCAACCAGGAAGCTTCTCCTAAGCCAGTCACAGGTTCGCTGGTACTCAGTGAGGCGCTTTTGCAGCCCCTGATACCCGCTACTTTTGATTTGCAGGACTCTACTGAGATCCATTTGGAGTTCGGTATACCGCAAGACACTTTAAGTATTGAACCCGCGGATGTCTCTACCTTAGATGGGTCTGGAGCCACTGAGCAGGCACCGGCTTCTGAGGGTGTTTTCAGGCCTAAAGATTTGTATATTAAACCGACGCCATCTTCAAAACTAAGGCCAAAATCAACTCGCTTGGGCCGTGTGCACAGGCCCCTATGCCTAAAAAACAAATTATCAAAATGGCTGAGGATTTAATTGCCTTGATCAAGGGTTCCCATTCCCCCTCCTGCTAAGAGGCCTAGGCAAGGCACTGACTATGAATCATCAGATCAGGTTTCTATTTCTTCTGATTCCTCTTCTGATCAGGAATTATCTATTCCACCTTATGAGGACTCTGATGCAGAAGATTCCATCCCTTCTGCTTCTCCTCCTGAGGATTTTTCTTTTGGAGAAACTTTGCATCCCCTAAGGGCACACTTTCACTGGGAGAGTCAAGATTTCTCAGAATCTAAAAAGAGGCTTAGGAATTACCTTCTTCTTCCTCAGCATAGACATTTTTGATGTTTTCTCAGAATCCAGCATGGCTCCTGATTCCCTGCCTCCGGCTCCTGGTAAGCTAGACAGATATTACAAGGTTCCTGACTCCCACAAATTCCTCTTTAAAAACCCCTACTGCTGACTCTGAGACCATTTCTCAGGGTCCCAAGGGCGTTAAGGCTTCTGTTGCTAAAAATTCTACCCCTTCTGATAGAGACTCCAGGGTGCTGGATAGATGGGGTAAGAACGTTTACACATCTCCAACCTTGGCAATCAGGGCTTTAAATTGTCAATTTCATATGCTTAAATATTAGCAGCATGTCATGGGCTTACTTAAACAGAAAATGATATTGATTTCTGACTGTGTGGAAAATAAAGAGTTGCAGGATTTATTGCATTCAGCTGAACAAGTTGGAAAGCATACTTTGCAATATGGTTTTTATTCCTTGGAGGCCTCTTGCAGGGCCGCTGTAAGTGGATCTGTGATGAGAAGGCATGCTTGGCTCAAGGAGCAAAATCTGCCTGATCATGTTAAAGCGAAATTGTTGGATGCTCCTTTACAACAGGACAATCTATTTGGTAATAAGGCAGAAGAAGTTTTGAAAAAGATGGAAGATAAAATCTAAATCTATGCAAACTGAAAAAGATTTCCTACAAGTGCAGCCACCCAGGTTCAGTAGGCACTGGCCTACTAAGAACTGGTCCTTTCCAGTACCCACCAGAGACGCTCAGGTCAAACCCAGACATTCCAAAGGCTCCAGGTTTCAGTCACAAGGAACTTATAGAACAAAGAGTTGGCTCCACCTCCAAATCTAGAAGTAACAAGGCACCTTCCTACGGTAAACAGTCTCAATGACTTTCCACTACAATCACCAAGCACTTATCTTTTGGCCACCCCTTTGGGGGGAAAACTGGCACTTCATGCACAAAACTGGCAACTAATTACCCAGGACAAGTGGGTTTTAAATGTAGTATCCCAGGGATACAGATTTCATTTCCACATGTTGCCAATCCCAAACGGATGGCTAGATCTGCCTCCAAATCGGTGGGCAGAGGCCCAGAAACAAGTTTTGTCCCTCATGAATATGGGGGCTATTCAACCAGTACCAGAAAAGGAAAAGGGACAAGGTTTTTATTCAAGACTTTTCCTGGTACCCAGAAAAGACAAATCATGGCATCCAATTCTAAATACACTTCTGGACATTCCAAAATTCAAGATGCTGACTCTACAACAGTTACTGCCTATGCTAGGCAAGGATGCCTGGTTGGTAACTCTAGACTTAAAAGAGGCTTACCTGCATATCCCAATCAGGGAATCTTGCAGAAGATACCTCCGCTTCAATGCAGGCTATTTGCATTTCCAGTTCTCTGCACTGCCCTTTGGCTTATCTACTGTGCCCAGGGTCTTCACAAAGTGTATGGCACCAGTAATTGCATTTTGCAGACAAAGAAACATTCAAATTTATCCTTACCTGGACGATTGCCTACTTCAGGCAGAAAACAAGGACACTCTTCTAAAACATCTGGCGTTTGTAAAAAGACTTCTAATTTGTCTAGAGTACACCATAAACGAAAAGAAATCACAACTGGTACCCTCTCAAATAATTACATTCCTGGGTGCACGCTTGAATACAACTGCCCAGATGCCTGCCTTACCCCAGAAAAACAAATTCAGTTGATAACTTACTTCAAACAGGTGGCCACAAAAACCCAGCTATCTGCAAGACAAATTCTGCAGGCCTTGGGATTCATGGCCTCCTGCATCCTAATAATTCCATATGAAAGTGGTACCTAAAAAGCTTATGGAGTCAACATTGTCACAGCCTGGAAACAATGATTCCTATCATTCCTTGCCTGCAGCTAGAGTTCCTGTGGTGGGCCGAGGCCTGCCACCAAAGCAAGGGACTGTCATTCACTCCACCCCCTGCCACCCAAACCCTGACTACAGACGCATCAGATTCTGCTTGGGGGGCGCATCTGGCAGGGAGATGCATTCAGGGCCAATGGAACCCAGATCAAATGCACCTACATATTAACCAGAAAGAAATGCTAGCTGTACAGAATGCTCTGACAGCCTTCAAGGACTATCTTCATCCAGGACAACTACTGATAAAGACAGACAACACCACAGTCATGTGGTACATAAACAAGCAGGGGGGTACACATTCCTACCCCCTTTGCAGACTAGCTATGGCATTGTAGAACATTGCCTTGACTTAACAGATACATCTACAAGCTCAATTCCTGCCAGGAAAGCAAAATACTCTGGCAGACGCACTAAGCAGAAATCTTATGGACCCACACGAATGGAAACTGGATCCACAAATCTTCAGCATGTTGACACACAAATGGGGGAGCCCAGACATAGATCTTTTTGCCTTACCCCAGAATTATCAGTTGGACAAATTCTGCACAAGAATTCATCACAAAAAAGCTTGGAAAGTGGATGCTCTGTCCTTAAGCTGGAAAAACCTATCAGTCTTTGCCTTTCCTCCTCTGCCTCTGCTCTCCAAGGTATTACTAAAAGTCAGACAGGAAAAACCAAAAATGATACTGATTGCTCCAGACTGGCCTCGCAAACACTGGTACCCGCTCCTACACAATATGTCGCACCTTCCTCCGCGGTACCTGCCTCTGGCACCTTACCTACTGTCTCAGCAGAACTATCAAATTCTGCACACACAGCTCCAAACTCTGAATCTTGCAGCATGGCTAATCAACTAATTTCACCAGTTACATCTCTCAGCAAACCTGTGATGGATGTCATTTTGGAGGCTAGAAGGCCTAGTACTAGAAAATCTCATGCGGACAAATGGAAAAGATTCTGTGCCTGGAACCAAGCACAAGGAATAAGGCCCAATATTCCTCAGATTCTGCAATATTTAACTGAGATGCTTCACAAGGGCCTATCTTTTTCTTCTATAAAAATCCATGCCTCAACCATTTCAACTCATTACAACACAGAGCCTCCCCTCTTTTCTTTCTCTGCTAAAGCAGTACCTCAGAGGGGGTCCACAAATTTAAGACCTCCCAGGAGAGCACCAGCTCATGCATGGGACCTCAGTTTTGTTTTGGAAAAACTCACTCTACCTCCTTTTGAGCCAGCTGTTACTGCAGATTTAAAATTTCTCTCCTGGAAAACAGCTGTTCTTTTAGCAGTTACTTCAGCTAGACGGATTTCAGAATTACAGGCTCTTATGGCAGTGGAGCCTTTCATTATTTTTCATCCGGACAGGGTGGCTCTCAGGACCAATCCATCTTTCATGCCTAAGGTGGTATCCAGTGTGGCTCTTAATCAGACCATTCATCTGCCAACTTTCTTTCCTAATCCACAGAACAAGGGTGAGCGGATTCTGCATTCATTGGATGTGCACAGACAACTTAGATTCTACCTAAACAGGACAAAACCTCTAAGAAAATCTGAGCAGCTATTGGTGGCTTTTGCTACAGGGGCAGTGGGAAAACCTATTTCAAAGCAGACTATTTCTAAATGGATAAGCCATTGTATTCGTTTCTGCAATGTGCACCATGATAAACCTATCCCCAAGGGGAACAGATCTCATTCCACCAGGGCTGCATCTACTTCTGCAGCCTTTCTCAGAGGGCTTCCTACCAGAGACATTCTAGAAGCTGCTACTTGGAGCTTAGTTCATACGTTCACCAAATATTACCATTTATCTCTCTTCTCTAAATCCAGAGCTGGCTTTGCCACTGCTGTCCTGCAGGGCCTTATAGCTGCTCCCAATTCTATATAAATCTATCCTCCCAACCATAGCTTTGGGAATCTACCCAAATGTAATGACTGCAGCAGTGAAACACGAAGAACATAGTACAGTTGTGTATACTTACCATAAATGTAGATGTTCGAGTGTATTCACTGTTGCAGTCCTGGTTACCCACCCTCCAGCCCCCTGTGTTTTCTCTTACTATACCTCTTCTTTCTTTTAATATGCTTAAAAGCCTTTGTGGTGTATTTGCTTTTGATTGGAGGTATATTGCTTGTGTTCCAAATTATTTATATGTGTGTATATATATATATATATATATATATATATATATATATATATATATATATATATATATATATATATATATATATATATATATATACACATATATATATATATATATATATATATATATACATATGTATGTATATATATATATATATATATATATATATATATATATATATATATATGTACACACACACACACATGTATATATATATATATATATATATATATATATATATATATATATATATATATATTGCTCCCCATTGGAGGGCACCTGACATCTGGGGCAAGAAAAACTGATGAAAATGGCGTTGGCTGCATGTTTTATACCCCTGACGACCTGACGTCATGGAAGAAGGAACAGCAACCAACGCAAGACCCAAGACTTTGTTAATCAGGCCGACTGAGGGTAACCTGCTAGCAGATTACCCAAATGTAATGACTGCAACAGTGAATACACTCAAACACCTACATTTATGGTAAGTGTACACAACTGTACTTTACTCAATGTGCAGCCAACTTTGAACTTCGTGTGGCGTCCGCTTTCATTAAAAAAGGATGATGCTCATCTAATTCTATAAACACAACCCTACATTTGTTTCAATAAAAATCTTTGTGACTATAATTGGAATAAGTTCAGCTTAATGGGTTATCAATGAAATGTAACAGTCCCATGATTCACTAGTGTCTCATTTGCTTGCTGATAGAAGATTAGAAGTCTGTAAGGTTCTGTTCCACATCAGGTTCTTATATAAATTTTTTCCAGTACTGACCCTGTAGTGCAGCTTAAAAGGTGCTGTACTTATGAGTGTGCCATCCTTTGGATGAGACATTAAACCAAGGTGCCATCTGCCTGAGTTGATGGTCGCTCAAGTTGATGTAGAAGCTTCCATTGCACTTTTTTTGTCTCCAGTACCTGCCACCCATCAGCATCTGTGTTCTTTGTGTCCAGCATTTCCCTCATTGGACAAGGGCTGTCTCTAGACCATTTAGCCCCTCAGGGGAATGCTGATCATGTGGCCATCATCCATCAAGTGTGTGTTTTTTTTTTAATCCACCATGCATGCCTACTGCATCTGACAGGAAGGCATGCAGTCACCTCACGGTGTAATCTTATGCACCTTCATATGCAGCTCAACCAAAGCTCTGCACCTACTTGCAGATAGCATTACCCAGGCCTCCACCTATGGTTCAACCATGGGAGAATGCCTGGGCAAGCACCCTTACCCCAATCCTTCCCCCAAGGATAGGTCAGCTGACAAACAGATTGCTAAGTCACACACTCCCGTGCCTGGCTTCAGCATTATCCAGCTGCTAATTAAGCTCCGATTGTTTGTGTGGCAGTCATGGCTCCATCCCTTTGTGTCTCTGAGTTTGGCAGATTCCATTGTAGTTATTAAAAACAGTAGGAATATTCCTAATGCCCTGGCCAAATTTCCCTTTATTGGTACAAATAACACCTCAGAGTTCCCCATAAAAATGGGCCACAAGTATAGTGGGACTTACCTTGTTCTCAAACCATAAATTAAAGTAAAAGGGTGTTGCATCTCTACCCTCCTTTGAAGATTCCTTTTATTCTGTAGAATTTGGACGTCATGGTTGACAGGCATGCCTTTCCACCATTTGTGGCTTTCCGCCATTTGAGGCTTGCTAGCTTGGCAGCACTGAAATTGGTTTTCTGGAATACTTTTTTTGGTAGCCATCGGAGTCATAGGATCTCAGAGCATCTGCGGGGAATCCATATTTTATCTTTCACAAGGATATGATGCCCCTCAGATTGAACTTTTATTTCCTTCCAGATGTGGTTTCAAAGACGTCCCTAAGCTAGTATGAGATTCGTCTTGTATTTTTTTAATTAATTGATTGGTTTAATAAGTTATTGTAATCACATGGTTTTCTTAGCAGGAATGAAAACCTTGTGAGAGATGGCCAGTCGCACTGTTTGTGCACCTGCAGCATAGATATTACCTGAAATAGGTGCATGACTTAAGGAAATACAGTATAAAGTGAACTCACGCCAATGTAGAAATAATAAAACTTAAATCCAACAAACAACAAAGCTTTCGTGTTTGACCCTTCTCCAGTACAATTCAAAAATTAATTCATCCTTACATTTAAATAATATATGAACCAGCCCACCAATAACATTCAACTACCAATCAATCAATTAAAAACTTAGTAAAAAGCAGAGGATGAATTAATTGTTGAATTAAAGTTTTATTCTTTCTCCCTTCTTGGTGCGAGTTTGCTTTATAGTTTTTTCCATTTACTTTGCACGGAGTTTATCACTATCAGTCTATTTTTTGTTTTTATTGTGCATCTCTTATGGACTGTTAGTGGGCATTGTCGATTGAATCTCTTATGATACAGCCCAGGATGGAAGTTTCTACTGCCTGTACGTGTACATTGCCTATACCCGTGGCCTGTTCTTCACAGGATCTGTTAGTAATTTGCACTAATCCATTACTATCCTGCCCAAGTGAATTTTCTCACTAATATGGGAGCCGTTGCCCAAACTAATGAAAGCTTTTATTCAAGTGTTCAAAAAAAAGGAAGTACCTTGCCAACAAATTGGTACGGCAACAGAATAATGTCCAACAAAGCACAAGAAGCTGTACCAAAACCACGGGATGATTTTCTATTCACTGTTTTCGCTCATGCAAATTAGAAAAAATGGGGGGATATTTAGACAACTTATACTTCAGTATTTCTTGCTTCATATTGAGCTTTATTTCTAGAGTATCCCTTCCTTTGAAAATCATTAGCCATCTGATCTAACTGTTCTTCTAAAACATCGTTCTGTGTATTTAACTTACTGACTTGCCATTTGATTTACATGATGTTATTAAACATATAGTTAGGATGCATACTATCCTTAGCCAAGTAGGTGCATTTTTTTAACTGCAAAAACAGAATAATGATAATTCTACAGGTGGAATAAAAGGCAGAGTGTAGGTACGTTTTAACATATGATCAGAGCACAAACGTAATTAAGGGTGGTGGTAGAAAATATTGGCCACTTTTATCACAAGTTCCAGAACTACAGGATGTTTATTTAGAGAATCCTTCATTTACATATAGGTGGTGTGCCTTTCTTAAAAATAGGCTATGTTATAAAGAACAAAAGAAACCTAGCCAGCAGTGTTTAAAAAAATCAGGAACTTTTAAATGTTATCAGTGCTCATATTATAAATATATTTTTACTGACACGCATTTTATTGATCCAGTGAGGAATACTAGATTTCAAATTCAAGCTTTTGGAGATTTAGTATACATGGCAAGGTGTGTAAAATGTCATTCATTCTGTATTGGTAAAACGAACAAGCAATTCAAGAACCGTATTTGTAGTCATATATCAGGAATAAAGAGAAAAATTACAAAAAATTCTTTGTATAAACATATATTAGAAACTGATGAAACACAGTTTTAAATTTTGTATTTTAGAAAATATTTGCAATTCCCTAAGGGGGGTGATATACTGAATGTCACAGAAAGATGTGAAAATAAATGGATTTTATATTTTAGGGCATTATCCCCACCTGGTTTAAATGAAGTTTATTCTTTAAAACCTGATCTTGGGTTTTTACATACTTGTATTAAGTGAACTTTTATGTGTATATAAAGTTTTTTATACATATATACTCAAAAAAGTTTTTTGTATATGTATATTTAAAGTTTCTTATATCTGTTTAAAGCTTATAGGATGCATAACTTTATGCATGTATTGCTTTAAATTGTTTATTGAAACCTAAATTGATGCTTAAATCAGGGTTATATAAAGCCTTTAATTTTAGTCTTAGATGATGCCCGAAGAAGCAGAATTCTCTGTGAAAGTATTCTGTGTGATATTTGTACTAGCGTCAATAAACTTAATACAGTGAATAGAAAATTGCCTTGTGATTTTGGTACAGCTTCTTGTACTTTGTTGTTCATTCAAGTGTTAGCAGATTAGAGAGAAAAGTTTAAGCATTTAAAAAACTCCAATGGCAACAGCTGAGCTTTAATGCTTATTTGGAGCTTAACATTGTACCTTGTGGGTTAAGGATTCTCAAAATGTCCACTTATGCTAACACGTATCCAGAGTTATTTATAAATGGCAGGAGTTAAATCTTAAGCGTAGTGCAGAGTACGTGATCCTAATGAACCAGTTTTTCAATAAGATAGAAACGAAGCTCCAAGAGGAAATAATTAAACTTGAAAATGAAATCATTGCTTTACTAGCTTTTAAGGACAGTGTATTAATATATCAAGCTATGTTGGATTGTTGGCGCAATCTTGATGTTAGGTTACATCTTACTAAGAAATGTAAGCTATTAAGGGATCTAAAGGATTTCAAATGCAGACACATTTTTTCATGGCCTATAGAGCAGAAGACCAAAAATAAAATAGTTAAGGGGCCTATGTATTCTCTAGATGAAATAACAAGCTAATACACAACTTCCCATTCATACTTAGCAGAGTGAGCAACGAACTGACCAATTAGCCCAACAACAGGAACCCTCTGTATTGCCGCAAACTGAATAGATGCAGTTGGATGAACCTTCTGCCCGTCAAATGACATCAGTGAATGTATATGAGTTTTTTTGGACTCCACCCACCCAGATAAGACCAGTTTTACCAGAGAAAAAGTAGAGATGCATCAAAGGAACATGTCACGAGGATGGTCTCTAGGGCAGAAGGATGGGAATGCATCAGAGAGGAAGCACAACAGCCAGTTACCTACGAACAAGCAAAACTGCCCGGCTGATAAAACAGCTTGATAAAGGCAATATCATTAATATGTCTAATTTTGAACTTAGACCATGGGA
This sequence comes from Protopterus annectens, assembly GCF_019279795.1. Classification (NCBI taxonomy): domain Eukaryota; kingdom Metazoa; phylum Chordata; order Ceratodontiformes; family Protopteridae; genus Protopterus; species Protopterus annectens. The sequence continues at coordinate 1,245,945,956 of NC_056735.1, read as the reverse complement.
CATTTCTGTCTTAAATAAAGGTCTGCAATGCATACCAGCGAATTTGGACAGTGTAGTAGAGGCAATAACGGATTTGAAATTATTCATGAGAGTTATTAACTTGAAAATACTTTTTAATGATTTTGGTGATTCAAATGGTAAAGGCTGTAAGAAGTCTAGTACTTTTATACCCAACAGTCTTCCAATAGTTTCAGTGTTTGAAAAACTTGTGTGAGAGAGAATTGAGATCTGTTTATGCCAAGAAAGTAAAGAATAAGTATTATAATTTGATGATTAATGAACATAAAGCACTTAAGGAATTGCAGGCTAATCCCAATATTGTCATTTTAAAAAGCTGACAAAGGAGGGGCTATTGTAATTATGAATTTAAATGATTATACTGCAAGAATGAATGATTTCCTCTCTGATAACTGTACTTTTCTAAGATTAGATATGTCTGATAGTAAAAAAAAAATGTTACTAGAGTAAACAGTCATTTACGATTTACAGATTAGTGGGGATGTAGCAGTAGATTTGTTTCATTATTTTACAGTACCTTGTCCTATTATTCTTATCTTATACGGGTTACCAAAAATTCATAAAACATTTCCTATACCCTCCAATGAGACCAGTAGTCTCCGGTAGAGGCTGGGTGGCAGAGCCCATTTCTCTATACCTTACCTTCAGTCTATACTAGGGGGTTATATGCATAAAGTGATGAGTTATATCAAATATACTGGAGATTTCTTAGTGAAGTTCTATGAATGGTGTGATGCATATGTTGGAAATTATTTTCTGTTAGTAACCCTGGACATTAATTCACTCTTTACCATCATCCCCAATGGTTATGTGGTAGAGGCGATTAGAGGTTTCCTACTCCAAGATACTGAAATGGACAATAGACAAATTGAAAACCTCTGGCTATTGCTTGATACTGTGCTTAGTAATAATTTATTAATTTTTAATCAGTTGTATTACCAGAAATCAGATGTGGCTATGGGGACGTCTATAGGCAATTGTTATGCTAATCTAGTACTTAAACAATGGGAGAAGGATGTGCTGTTTAATGATGCTAGGGAATACAGAAATAAGGTTCCCTTAATATGTTCTATTTGTTGATGTATTTTTGATTTAGGAAGTTAGTGAACATCATCTAAACTGCTTTATTAATTATTTAAATGAGTCTACCGATTTTTTTGAAGCTTAAATTGACATTTTCACGTGATACAATAGAGGAGTTTTTACATGTAAAAATATGTAAGGATGTTAATGGATTAAGTATGTGTATAAAAAGAAAGTACATACTAATCAGTATACACACAAAACCAGTATGCATGTACCCCGCATCTTTAAGGGAATAGTTAAAAGTCAAATGCTTAGGGTAAGTAGATTGAATACTGGTGATTTAAAATGTAGAGAGTAAATGCTAGAACTTGCCCAGGAATATAAAGACAGGGGTTATCAAGAATAGATGGCTATGGTTAGTGAAATAATGAATACACTAAAGGAAAGAGGATATTTAGTAAAAAGGAATTAGGTTTAAGCGTTATTACGGAAAGTGCTATCTCAAAGAACAAAATAAGATATGTCACTACTTTTAATAGTAGGACTGTAGAAGTTAGAAATGTACTAAGTAAATATTGGCACATCTTAAAGGCTATACCTAGTCATGAGTGTATGATCTGGGATAGACCTAGATTTGCTTATAAGAATTGCAAAGATTTGAAGCTAATGTTATGTTATAAGGAAATCCATGACCATAAACAGGTGTTAAATGTGAGATATGGCACGTTTCCCTGTTACAATTGTAGCTGTTGCAAACATATTTTTATGAATGGAAATACTTTTACACATCCATTAACATTTAAGAAGTATATATTTTGATATCTTGCTACTTGCAGTACTATTAATATAGTGCATTAGGCAATTTGCGTAAATGTACTGCATTTTATTTTGGAAAATGCAGTCGAAAGTTAAAGTACCGTATAATCGAACATCGATCTGAGATTCATAGAAATATCCCCACAAATGCATTAACAAGACATATACTTGAATATGACATGAGTTTAAATTTAGAGTTATTGATGTAGTAAATAGATGTTGTAGAGGAGGTAATATTAATAATATACTTGATGTAAAAGAATATGAATGGATAATAAGGCTACATGCAGATAGTTATGTTATTGGTGGGTTGTGTCATATGTTTAAGTGTAAAGATGAATTCATTGTTGAATTGCACTGAAGAAGGGTCAAAACTGAAAGCTTTGTTTATTGGATTAAAGTTTTATTCTTTCTACGTTCTTGCCGTGAGTTCACTTTATAGTTTTTTTGGTTTTCTTTGCACTGTGTTTATCACTGTCAGTCTATTTTTTTGTTTTTAAGGAAAAACAGATAAGTATTAGTCTAATTAGCACACAGAAGAGATTGACTTGATATTGCCAAGCAGGTTCTTTCAAAATGGATTGTTGGCTACATTATTTTTTCAATCAGGACATGAATCACCCATTGACAAATGCCATAATAAGATGAGTGCCTGGCTTCCTTTCTTAAATTGCAGACATTTTGTTTTGCTGCAGTCACTTGGTCTGGCACCCTAATCGAGTATTATTGTCTGGGCCATAACATTTTTGAAGTACTACTCTAAGGCTAAGCTGTTTGAGATCTGTGCTTGTGCAGTTTTCCAACCTCTTCCTTTGAGGTGGGTAAAGCTTTGCATCCAACTCAACCAAGGACTTTTCAAAGAGGGTGTTCTAATTTAGATGAAACACATGGATGGACTTACCAGATGACCAGCAAGTGGATCTTTCCTAATTGTTCTGTTTAATCTCTCTCCAACCCCCTGTAGAGGAGTATTTATTTTGCAGACCCTCTACTTTTGGAGTTCCCTGTACCTCCAGCAAGTGTTTGCTGTTACAGTACATGTTTAATAATGTACTATCAGATCTGCATTATTTCTTTATTTTCATGAAAGTGCAAACTACTGGGCTCCATTACTGTGCACACTTAATTAACTGGCGTGTTGTATTGTGATGTGTATTGGTGTGTAACAGTATACCAGAGTAATGGGATTTTACAGAAAAAAATGTTTTCAGTGCTGGAGAAGTCTTAACTCAGCCATAAAGGAAAGTTGGTCTTGTACAACAACCTAAAAAAATATTAAGCATTTTCCTCCCTTAAGATGATGCTGGAGTTGTGGTCTGTCCTTCATCTGTGTTTTTCCTGAGGTAGAAACCAGAGAGAAGTGTATCCTTTATTTTTTTAATTTACTCTGAATTATGCTGTTATCTCCACAGAGTGCATGGTATGACAAAGAAGTAGGATAGTTGTTCATCCCATTTGCTCCTGGTAAGGATAGTGCACTTGCCAACATATTGCCATCCATCTGGCTTTTAGGCTGTATTTTCTTTTTATCTTCAGTCTTCTAAGCTTCATTTTGAAAATGTTATCAAGTGTTATTCTGGTAGGGTTTGGCTGGTTCTAATGCTTGTTGTAAAGTGTCCTTGACAGGCATTACAGTATGGGTTACTTGACTTTTAGTTTATACCTTCCTTTCTCTAAGCAGGATAGATCCTAACTCAAGGTATATTGCTTCATTTAGCACATCTGTGGTTGAAAATTTCATCCTCCTGGTTTTCTTCAACTGACTCATCTGCTTTCTTGGGATATGTTGATGCCTCTTTCACCCAGCTGTTGTTCCACTGCAGGATCCTATCAAACAAAATATGCAGCATGCAGTATTCAACTTTGAAAGGGCTTCCTCCAGTGGATGTCTTTTACTAGCCCTTTCTCTCTCCCTTGTGGTGGGAGCATCATTCAGCTTTGTGTGTGTGTGTGTGTGTGTGTGTGTGTGTGTGTGTGTGTGTGTGTGTGTGTGTGTGTGTCAGAAGTTCCAGGTGAGAATATTGCATTTTTTCAAGTTTTTTGTTTGTTAGTTTGCCATATGATTTTCACATTTTTGATGAGGGTTGAGAAATGGTCATTTTTAAGATGAGCTTGAGTACTAGGACACCCTTTTCTGTAACAAAGGTAGTGTGTGAACCTTTTAGTTTTCTTCTTGATCTCAAGCTTCCTCTAGAAAGAGAACCCAAGAGTGATACCACTGCAGAAAGTCATCTCAGAGATCGTCTGACATTGTGAGTACTCCAGTATATTTTATGTTTGTGTAGACTGACCGATGTGATAGTCCACCTGTATTTCATATTTGGTACATTTATTATATGTATTCCTTTTTCTTAAAGCCATAGTTACACACGACACAAATTGTGAGCATGTGCAGAGATACAGCATCAGTTTATCTTCTGGCATCATAGATCCCGTGCAGTCATTCACACAAGAGCCCTTAGTTGGCAGTCAGAAGAGAAAAGCACGGAAGACTAAGATCACACATCTGGTACGAACAGCAGATGGCCGGGTGTCTCCAGCAGAAGGTACGATCTATTTTAAAAGTTGTATGCCATGCATCGCAACATCTTGTGGCGTTTGTCATATCATTTTTAAGAAAATATTTTTAGATTTCTCTTTCAGAAGTCTTTTGTCAGACTGTCCCTTAGAGTAAGAACTTGGGGAGTATTTAGCAGAAGGTATGTAGTTTCTTGTTCTTGCAGTTCAGCTACACATGGGTCCCACTTTTTCAGAAACTGGTAATGAATATTTGTATTATTTCATAGTACATTTACACTGCCTTCCTTTTTGTCTACTCTGGAAGTTTAAATGCTAACAAAAAAAGCAAATTACTGAAGGTAATTTACATTTGTGGTGCTCTAATGTTCACACAACATTGAGGCCTGCATCCTTTGTCAGTCTTTCACTCTAGTGTCATAAGGTCATGACTGGAAGGCATAATAAACAAAAGTACAAAGTCTTGTAGTCCTTTGTCCCTAGGTAAGACTGCTGCAGCTTCTAAGTCAAACTACAATGAAAAGAGGCATGGCATAATTTCAGGCCCTGCTTGGAGTCATTGCAGTTTTTCTTTTTCGGGTGATCATTATTGCAGAAATTCATTATTTACTTGGAGGTTAACTATAAGTGAACATCAGTGTCTCTCACCCCACCTTTTTAGCAAATTCCTAGGAGTATGAAAATGCATGGCTGTTAGGGAGAGCTGTTCGCAATATATGCATATATTTTTGTGTGTGTACGTGTATGTATGTGTTTGTGGATGTTACTAAGATCGTTTCAGAATGTCAGCTTTCAAAAGATTGAGACCAATTTGTCAACAGATAGAGAAGTTATATATACCAAGTCAGAATCGCACTACAGTGGGGAAAAGGGCAAAGTCCCCTATCCCCACTGTGTATGATCACAGTAAAAAATAGTCTTGCTGCACTACTCTGCAGTCGATGTTTCAGACCGTCAGCAATTTTGTCTCGATATTTTGATAGTCACCATCTGTCCTGTAAAGTAGATCCATATATTTATGTGTATAGATACACGTGTGTGTGTGTGTGTGTGTGTGTGTGTGTGTGTGTGTGTGTATATGGGTTTACTTTACATGGCCTAACAGCCATAACAGTGACACTCAAATATCTGAAATCCACAACACCGACTCCCATTTAACTGACACATGGTTAAAGCACAAGAGGAATAGCTTTATGTACTGTAAACATAAATCTTGCCACTCCCAATTTCCACATTCAGGGCACCGCAGAAATAATAATTTATAACCGTCAACCTGGACTGCAAAATTATGACGTGCAAACAACAAAATTAAAGCAAACTTCTTAGGTTTCTCACTCCATTGTTAACTATGTAGATGCAAAATCACCAATATGCTGAAACTGCTAATTGAAGATCTGAAGTAGTTTACTTCATTTGTCTTCAACCTGTGGGAATTCGGATCCGTATCGGATCCGAGCTAACAAATATTACTAGCATCAGCTTCGAGCTCCAGACTCCTCCCCTTACCCATAATACACCTCCACTGCCTTCCATCCCCAGATTGCATTTGCTGCGATTTGTTATACTTCGTGTCTTCAGAGCTCCAGCTAGCAGTGGGTAATTTCAAAACTTTCTTTTTTTTTCGCCGCTCTAGGTTAGTTTAGGTACCCCTTCTCCCATCCCATCGCTTTGGCATCGAGTGTTGGTTTATTTAGTTAGATAGAGTAGTTTGTTCTGTGGTGCCCCATCCCCCCTTTAGTGGTTGTCTATAGACTAGAGTGGGTGCGTGTGTGTGTGTGTTATAGAGTTGAGAAAGTGTTTGCCTGTTTTTTTCTTAAGGCTTCTTTCTTTCTCACATGATGGCTGAAAAGCTTGTGTTCAAGCACTGCACAGAGTGTGGCCATAAGCTCTCCCCAGTGGATGGCCACACTCTGTGTGTGTTGTGCCTAGGTGTGGCCCACCTTAGTGTGGATTGCTCCATTTGTGCAGTGTTCAACCCCCGAGCTTTAAAAGATAGGAAGGCAAAGTTGGCCCTCAAAGGTCTTCTTCCTTCTATTGATCCTCCTTCCTCGTCTTCGGCTTCAGCAGAGGAGAGGTAGAGAACGGGAGAGAGAGTCGATGAAGGAAGAAGTCCCTGGACCTCGCTTCTCTGAGCAAGTCAGCACAGGTCTATGACTCCCCTCGGCTCCAGTCTCTGAGGTTTTCCCTGGAGCTGGAGGAGGCATGTTCAGTCTCCCGGGCCTCGGTTCCCCGACCCGCCAGGTTGGAGTCCGTGGCCTCATCACGATCAACCCGCTCCTTAATGGATATGGATAAAATGATGAGGCACTTTATCCGTACACAGATCCAGATGGGGGTCTTGCCTGCCCTCCCTCACTCTGGAGGGGGGAGTTCTCTTCCTTTTTTTTCAACCCATTTCTCCTTCCCCGATCTGACCTTTGGCTTCGGAGTACTCTGATCCGAGGTTGGCCTCGGTTAGGGGGTCGGCACCGATGGTACTTGTTTCCTCGATGCCAACAGCTGCCTGGAGCGTCTCTGATCCAACAGGTTTGGATCCGAGCCACTCTCGGAGCCGGAGCTTGGGTGTTGGATCCAACGGAGTGGAGTCGTTTCCATTGGCTCCAGTGTTGTCAGGCCAGGTCCCCTCCCTCGGAGCTCCGTCCACTTCAGGACCGGCTCCAATTCTCGCTTCGGACCTGAGGAAACCAGCCTCCTTACTAACTTCCCAGGAGGTCCACTCTCCTTCGGCATTCGATGTGATAGAAAGGGTCCTCTCCATCGGATTGAGACCCCTGACCGCCCGCTCGGACTCTGCCCAGACCCCCTTGGCTCTGTCTACGGTCCCCATTGTCTTACAAGAGGGACAGCCTCTGCTCAAAGAGCCCCAGACAGTTCCCCCCGAGGAACAGATGGCTTGCGAGCACTCCCCTGAGAGCCTCACTGGAGATGTGCCTCGCAAGCATACGTGCAAGAGGAGGCACTTGGACTCCCCCGAGTCGCTAACCGAGGAGACAGATTTAGATGATGGAGAAGGCTCCCCAAGATCACCTCCTGAGGATGTCTTCTTTGGAGACATTATGGAGATCCTGTCCCAGAGGGGAGGTTGGTCTGGCCCCAAGCCTTCTTCTGATGAGTCTGTGTTCCTGGAGGCTTTCGGCACAGACCCGTCTACTTCCTGGGTGTCCCCTCCCACTGATCCTTCAGTAGATTTGATTACCTCGCGGGCATGGAAGGAACCAGACACTGTGGAGCCTATCCCCAAATGACCTGATATAATTTTAAGCCCCCACCCCACACTGACAGGCCATCCTGGAATAAGGGCTCCCCTGTGGATGCCATGGTGGTAGCGGCAGCCACTATCTCAGGAGAGTTCCTCGGTCCACCCTCTTGTCCGGGAGTCACGGATGATGGACTGCCTAGGGAAGCAGGTATATGCTTCAACTACCTTTTCCACCCAAGTCCATGTCACAGGAGGGCAAGGCTTTGTTCTCCACAAAAATGGCCACTTTAAGAGCGATATCAAATACATCCATGCGACTCCTCTCCCATGCTACGAAAGGAGCAGCTAGGGTGGCTGGGTCTGGCGTGTCCATGAGGCGTAACGCCTGGCTCTGGTTGTGTCAATTTACCGAACCCTTTAAGGTGTCTTTTGCCAATGCCCCTTATGACAGCTCGACACTTTTCAATAAGACCGTCAAGGAGAGACAAGTCCAGAGTGAGAAGGACGGGAAGACACTGTCTGCCGTTGAAATCTGCTTCTCTAACTCTTAAAGGTCTTTTTCTCTGAACCAGAGAGGGCAAAAGAAGATGTGGTTCTGGAAGTCTGTGTTTCCGGGGCACTCAGGGCTCTTCTTCCCCTAGAGGCAGAGGGAGACAGAATGGATGCCGGCCCAGAGGCAAAGGGAGTCCGTGAAACATCTGGTCTCGAGAACCGTTCTCGGACAGACCCGGGCAGCAACCCTGAGGAATTGCCTGGCTGCTCTGCTCTGGAGGCAGTCGGAGGATGATTGTCCTTGCACCCAGCGGCATGGGAGTCCATAACAGTGGACCACTGGGTGCTTCAAATCATATCCAGAGGATATTCTACCCCCTTCGTGGGTTACCCCATATCTCCCAGACATTCCACCCATGCAAAGGGAGGCAGCAGCACAGGAAATTTCTAAGCTGCTAGAAAAACGAGCCATCGAGACCGTCCCCCCAGGTCAGTCCGGATTGGGCTTCTACTTCAGGTTCTTTTTGGTGCTAAAGAAAATGGGTGACTTAAGGCCCATTCTAGACCTCTCTACCCTGAACCTGTCAGTTGCCAAAGAGAAGTTCCGGATGGTCACAGTACAGTCTTATCATGCCGTACCTGCAAGAGAGCGACTGGATGTGCTCGTTAGACCTCCAGGATGCTTACTATCACATAAAAATGCACAGAAGCTCCAGGAGGTTCCTCCACTTCTGGCTAGGGGCCACATCATCAGTTTCGAGCCCTACCCTTTGGTCTCACCACAGCTCCCAGGGTGTTTACCAAAGTGATTGCGGTTGTAGTGGCTCACCTGAGGCTTCAGGGGATTCAGGTCTGTCCATACCTGGACGATTGACTCCTCACTGCTCCCACCAGGCAATTACTTTCCCAAACCAGGGATTACTTTCTGACATTTGCCCTGAGTTTGGGTATCACAATCAAAACATCCAAATCGCTCCTAGATCCTGTACAGGTATTAGACTACATTGGTGCCAGGATAGATGCACTCCAGTGCAAAGCATTCCTGACTTTGGAGAGAGTTCAAAACCTCAGGATGCATGTCTCCCTGATCTACCATTGTCACCTCCCGATGGCGAAATCAGTGTTGAGGGGTCTAGGCTCGATTGTGGCGACCATAACTCTTCTTCCATGTGCTCGGCTACATATGCGGATTCTTCAGTGGACTCCAGCGGTTCAGTGGTCCCTGTTGGAACTAACACTAACTTACCCTATCCACCTAAGTTGAGTGTGTCAGTCGTCCCTCATATGGTGGATGAGCTCACTGGACATTTTGTAGGGACAACCCTTTGTTCCAGCCCAAACCACAGTGACCACGGATGCCTCCCAACTCGAGTGGGGGGTGGGGGCATTGTTTGCGCAGGTCAGTCCGAGGCCTGTGGTCCCCCATAGAAACCAGCTTGCATATCAGTGTCTTGGAGATGAGGGTGGACCTTCTAGCGTTGCAGGCCCTTCATGCCTTTCTTCCTCTGGGGACGATTGCCATTCAGTCAGTCATGTCAGTAGTCTTGTATATCAACAAACAGGGAGGGACCAGATCTTACCCCCTTTGTTGCGAGGCCATGAGTGTGTGGGAATGGGCGATCTCCATCGGTCGCTTTATTATTGCAACGCATATTCCAGGAAGGTCTAGCATTCTAGCGGACAGTCTAAGTCTGACCATTCTGATGCCTTACGAGTGATCTCTGAATCTGTCAGTAGCAGAACTAGATCTTCAGCGTGTGGGGTCAACCTTGCTGCGATCTGTTCGCATCTCCTTCCAACGTGAAGTGCAGCAGGTTTTTCGCTCTGAACGGGTAGTCCCCCAGAGATGCTCTAGTTCATGCTTGGTCTCCCAGTCTTCTGTATGCTTACCCGCCAGTACCACTCATTCCGAAGTTTCTACAGAAAGCTTGTTGACTGGGGAGCAAGGTGATCCTCATTGCCCCATTCTGACCTCGCCAGGTATGGTTTTCCTTCCTTTGGTCTCACCTTCTGGCTCCACCTTGGATCCTAGATCCCATTCAGGATCTGATTTCACACCCCTCGGGGGTGCCTCATCCGTGTCTGGACAGCCTAAAGCTCACGGCTTGACTGCTCCAGTTCCCGTAATTGCTAGGACTCCCGGACTATCCTCCTCTGTTAGATCTATTTTGGTAGCTGCTCATAAGTCTTCAACCAGAAAGGTTTATTGCAGCAAGTGGAAATGTTTTTCTTTCTGGGCCTCTCAGTGGAGTTTAGACCCTTTCACGGTTCCTATTTCCACTATTCTTAATTTTCTAGCTGATATTTTGCAGCATGGAGCTAGTTCTTCTACTGTCAAAGTTCAGTTGGCGGCCATTTCCCATTTTCATGTGGGTGAGAATTTTGCATCCTTAGCATCTTCCAGACTGTGTAAAGCATTTATCAAAGGCACCTTTTTGCTATGCCCCCCCCCCCCCCGGGTCAAAGATCCTGATCCCCCATGGGAACCTTACTATGGTTCTTCAAGCTCTGGTTGCTCCGCCTTTCGAGCCTGCCACTACTGCAAATCTAAAATTTCTATCGTGGAAAACAGCTTTTCTAGTAGCTATTACCTCTGCTAGAAGGGTTTCGGAATTACAGGCCTTGTCCATCAAACTTACATACATGATTTTTCATAAAGACAGAGTTTCCCTTCGAACCAATCCATCCTTTCTTCCTAAGGTGGCATCACCAGTCAGTATCAATCAGACTATAAATTTGCCAGTGTTCTTTCTCAATTTTATGAACACGATGGAATACAAGCTACACATGTTGGATGTTCATAGACTGTTTATGATTCTATTTACACAGGACAAAAAATTTTCGTAAATCTTATCAATTGTTTGTTTCCTTGTATAGACCCTAGACCCTTTTTGGGGAAACCTATTTCCAAGGTCACTATAGCTAGATAGATTTCTTCATGAATCCTTCAGGTCTATAAGGACAAAGGCATGTCTCCAGGTCAGGTAAAAGCTCATTCCACTAGTTCCATGGCTATGTCTGCAACTTTCTGGTCTAGATGGTGTGTCTTTGGATGACCTTTGCTCTGCAGCTACTTGGTCCTCATCGCATACATTTATTTCTCATTACAAATTGGATTTGACTTCCAGAAGGAGAACATCTTTTGGCTCTACGGTGCTCCAGAATTTCCTTCCATGATGGCCTCCCAGGAGTTTAGTAGCTGGGGACTCAGTCTCACAGGTTGAAGACAAAATGAAGTAAACTACTTCAGATAAAGAAGTTATGTACTCACCAGAACATTCCATCTGAGTAGTTGTACTTCATTTTTATTTTTTTTATTTATTTTACATTTGTTAACCGGGAGAGTCCGACTGGATACATGTCCATTTTCAGTGGAGGCCCGGGGAGAAAAGCTCCAGGTACATAACAGACATATGAACATTGTTAATGCAAAAAAGGAAGATAGTGGAGTTCTAAATACAATATAAAGATACATCACATCTTGGGAAAAAAACAACAGCAGCATATAAAAAAAAACATAGGTCAGTTACAAAGGTGAAGTGGTTAAGGATAGTGAGGTAAGAGAAGGGTAAATGATAGTGGTTAATCAGGTTTGGAACAGGGACATTGCCAGAGAGTATTGAGATGGGGTTTAAGCTTTTTTTTTGAATTGTAGGAGTGAAGGTTCTGAGGTGAGCATGGTCGGTAGTGAGTTCCACATTTTACCTACAAAGTTTGAGAATAGAGAATCCCCAGAATGGCTTTGGTAGTTTGAGCTAAGATCTTATTGGAGGAGCGTAAAGATTGCAGGTTAATATAGGGGTGAATGATGTTTTTCAGAGCTGGTGTTTTCTCTGGGTGATACAGTATCTGGTGAGCCGTTTTGAGTTGGTTAAAATGGAGTTGGCTGGAAAACTCTAACCACCCTAGTTGCTTCAAGTTAGTGCAGTGGTGCATTCTAAAGGTGGAATTTGTGGCAAATCTAGCTATGTGATTGTAACAAGAAGCAAGTTTGTTAAGGGTTGTCTTGTTTAGGTTTGTAAAGAGGGGAGGCATAGAAAAGAGTTGATAGTAGGTGTGTGCTGGCACATGTAATTTTAGCGTGAGGAGTGAGAAAGTGTGTTACTTTAAAGAGAGAGCCAAAGAATTTATTGACGGTTTTGATGGTAAGATTGAAATGGGTGTCAAATTTAAGGGAGTTATCAATGGTAACACCTAATAGCTTTGTGTGAGCTTCTGGTGATATAGTGATTCCATTGGAGGATGTAATAGAGAAGGTGGGGAAGAGTCTTGTTAGTGGGTGAGAAAGTAAGTAGTTTTGTTTTGTTGGGGTTGAGAACTAGTTGACGACTTGAGAACCATTTTTCTATTAGGTTGAAGGTGTCTTGGGTTGAAGCAGTGAGGTCTGCCACGTTGGAGGCAGTGCTGATGATAGTCGAATCATCTGCATATTGAATGCATGTGGCATGGGGGTGATTGTGGGCAGGTCATTAACAAAGATGGTGAAGAGAAGAGGGCCAAGAATAGATCCTTGGGGAACTCCAAGTGTAACAGGTAGGCATGTGGATAATTTGTCCTGCCATAGAACAGCCTGTTGCCTATTGGACAGGTAGGATTGGAACCATTTCAGCGTGGAATTGCTGAGTGATAGTTTTTAATGTATGGAGGAGTTGAATGTGGTTCACCATATCAAAGGCCTTGGAGAGGTCTAAGAAAAGAGCAGATGATAGTTTATTATTGTTCTGAAGTTATTGATGGTATTAGAAAAGGATAGTAGGGCTGATGTGGTACTGTGATTTGGCCTGAAGCCATGTTGGGAGTTGGCTAGAATTTTATTTTTGGTGAGGTGTTCCATCAGTTGTTTGTGGACACACTTTTCCATAATTTTGGCCAGGGGTGAGAGTATAGCTATAGGTCTGTAGTTGGTTAGCTCTAGTGAGCTACCACCTTTATGGAGAGGAATAATGTGGGACATTTTCCATATGGAGGGGATGAAGGCTTCTGACAAGGTACGGTTTATGATTATGGAGACGGGATAGGAAATGGCCTCAGCTGCTTTTTGCAGAAACTCAGCTGGGAGAAGGTCAGCTGCTAGCTTAGTAGGTTTTAGTTTTTTAAGAAGAGATGTTATAGAGGATATGGGTACTGGATCGAAGGTAAATAGATGATCTGATGTAGTTGTAGTATTCTGCTGGCATGGGTAGTGGAGTGGGCTGGTTGTTTGTCTTCAACCATTCCTTCCCCCGGACCTTGGCGCATGTTCAGCCTACGGGCTGCAGTATAGGTCACAAGTATGTTATCAGGTCGGGGTCTAAGTATAAGTTCAGCAAACTCGATCTGGGCAGTGGAGGTGTATTATGGGTAAGGGGAGGAGTCTGGAGCTCGGAGATGATGCTAATAATATTTGCTGGCTCAGATCCGATACGGATCCGTATTCCCACAGGTTGAAGACAAATGAAGTACAACTACTCAGATGGAACGTTATGGTGAGTACATAACTTTTTTTTTCCAGTATTATCAGAATTGAGCTCCACCTTCATGCAAAACATAAATATGCTCACTTGCAAACATCCGTGTATAACTTCATACAGCAAACAGTGCATGCACACATATCCTCACATAACACCTTCACAATGCAGCTGCATATTCTCAATAACAAAACTTGCTTGCAAACCAAATAAATCTTTAGCAATAGCATTTACAAATTCTAGTGAGAGTATGCCTCGTTCTGTAACAGTTTCAAACTGTGCATGTCTAACAGTTTCCTTTTCTTTGGAGAAGGAGAGAATCCGATGACCATCCAAACACGCAATTCATCAACTCTATCTAGTTCTGTAACCAAAGCTACCGTAAGCACAGACAAGTCAGCTGCTCTACTCCCCAGTAAACATTTTAATCATGTGCCACGCCTCTACAGAATTTTGTGTGCAAGGCAGGAACTGATCATTTAATTCACAAATATTCCAAAATGATATTAGAAATAGGGGTGGGAATTGAAGGAAGCTATACGAGTGTTGAATTTTCTCAACTTTCTTTGAACATACCAATCAGAAAAGTACTTAAGCAGTTCTCTTCCTTCTATAGGAAAGTTTTCCTTAATTAATTGAAACATACTAACAACTTCAAACTCCTTAATGAACACAAGTGCAGCTAATGATTTCACAGACAGCTGGAATGATATACTAGAATTATAAAGAAAAGCCAGCCGAAGTGCCTGCACTTTACACCATACGTTTTGTCCAAAGTGGAAAAAACAACCCTTCGATACTGCTCCTGTTACATTTAGTCTGACACTTTTAAGTGCTGCAATCTCAAAACAACATTGTACATAACAAACTATAGTGTCAAAACCATGTTCGGTAAAAAAGAAAAAAAAAACACTGTGCCACAAAAAGTTATAAGACTTTAGTGACTTTTTTGACATGAGTGCAAACAGCAGCGGTGCAGCCTTACTATATGAACCATACTTCACTAAGCTGTGCTCACTGTATAGTTGACGGCATGTAACAACTTTATGGAAATATGTGCTGTCCATCATCCATGTGCTAGTGCTGCTCATATCATAAAGGTTATGAATTGTAGTGAACACCACCACGGTGTTATCTGTTTCTTGGTCACACGTACATTTATGAACAAGCATACCCGTTTTTAGAGGGTAATGGTCAAAATTAATGCTTTGTAGTGTCACTTTAGTAGACCCTTCTTTCACATTACCTCTTTGTCTAATCCGCCCTATTTGTTGCAAAAGTGCCTTTCTAGAAGGCAAACTGTATATATTCTTCAAAGAAGTAGATGCCATAGCGTCTTCAACCTGCAAGCATGGGATATCTGTACTGTACTGCTCTCTAACCTTTACATCATGACAAAAAATGTACTCTTCTGTTTTCCTAGGATCACCTGAGTGAAGATGAGCTAATGACTTCCAGTTTCTCACCCTCTGACACAATAGTTGTCACAGATCTCACTTTACATTTTAGTGATGTCTTAGATTTACATCCCCAGTACTTCCTATAGCCTTGCACTTCTCCATGTGATACAAATAACCATCCAACACAAGCATTTGCTTACTTTCCTGTGAAACAACTGTGTTATAAATGTTTCCTGTTCTACTAGGAGCTGTCTCGGATACTTCCGCCATGTTTAAGCTGGTACAAAGTACATCCATTTAAAACTACAAGACACCATTTATAGCATATGCTTCTATTTACATCCAGTAAAAGCAGTCGTTCTCCTAAATGGTTGGTATTATGCAAGTCAGTTAAGTGAAATGGTTTAATGAAAAGTCGCTGTCATGGTCTCAGTGTTTCGATTGTCGGTATTATGGCCATTCAGCCATATAAAGTAGACCCATGTATGTGTATATATTTATATATATATATATATATATATATATATATATATATATATATATATATATTTGTAGTACACACACAAATATATATATTTATACATGTATGCTTTACTTGTAGTTATTCTGTTGTCTCTCTCTGGGGATTCTTCCACCTCTAAAAAAAACATGATGGTAGTTCCTCCTCAAAAGAATGGATTTGTGGGCAGCAGCACAGACTCCATATGGTGGGTATTAAAGGAAGAGTTGTATAGACCAGCAGCTTTGGGCATTAACTGTGGTATGCAGTATATTCAAGATAGGAGAACACTGATCGCAGACTGTGCACCATGTCAGGGATAGCCACAAGATGATGGAAAAAAATTGGCTTCAGTAGATTTTGTTACATTGACTAATGTCACCAAAAATGGGCATGAGTATTTCCCAGTGCGCGAGTTGTGCTCCGGCGTACTTCGAAGTGTGCCAGGGACCCTGCCAGTGGCAGGAGGAGTTAATTGCCCTTGTTGGCCAGTATGTTCCTGCCATGAAACCCAGCAACCCTGATGGCCAAGTTGCCCAGCTTGGGTTACTTGAGATATCACTGCTGAACGAAAGCTGAATGTATAACCAATCAACCAGCCTGCCAAACATGAACTAAAGATTGTTCTACTCGCTGTAAGTTCATTGACAGAACTCGGCTTTGAAGTGGATGACATGATGGTAAGGAGGAGGCTGGGCATCCTGTGTATCCAGGAAACGAGATGGAAGGGCAATGCAGGAAAGTCACTTGACTTGGGATACAGAGTCTACTACTCAGAGGGTAGAACAGACTGGAAATGATGTGAGAATTGTGAAGGAGAGGCTTCAGACAGTAAGGAATGTTATTAGAATTTGTGACAAGACTCATGGTAATCAGACTCCAGTGTAAGGATACAGCAGTATTCATAATCATGGCTTATGCCGTACAACAGGGTTTTAATAGCGAGGAAGACAGTGCCTTCAAGTAGCAGTTGCAAGACCTACTAGATAATGCAGAACAACATCAGCTGGTGTTGATAGTGGAGACTCCGAATGTACATATATGAACAGACAGAATGGGATATGAGGACTGCCTGGGTCCACATGGATGTGGCAACAATACCAAAGGAGGAGGGGCCATTTTATACTGCTGTCCTGCAAAGTGGCTTGCTGGTGACCAACACATGGTACATCAAAATAGACCGTCACAAGTTCACATACAAGAATGGCCAACATGCTGCTCAAGTAGGCAGCTTCTAGTAACGAATGGGGATTGGAGTAGACTCAGCAATTGCAAAGATATGATCAACATGTTGGGTGACTTAGGAGAGAAATGGTTCCTGATGGTACTCTTAGCAGTATTGAGAAAAAGGCAAATCCCAGATGACTGAAGAATAAGCATTCTAGTGGGAGATGAGCAGTTTTGAATCGGATCAGGATACAGTACAACTGACCCAATGTTTGCAGTTTGGATTCAGATTGAGATGCAGTGCAATTTGACCCAATGTTTGCAATAAAACAGATTGGTGAGAAGATGATAGAGATGAGAAAAGACTACACTAGATTTGGAGAAAGCACATGACAAGGTGCCAAGAAGGCTGATTTGGATAGTCCTGTCATGGTTCAAAGTTCTGGAAATATTGCCAGAATTAGTACAGGCTATGTAAAAGGACCTGGTGATACAAACAATGTTCAGACTCACAGAGGGGTTCACAGAGAAAGGTGCTGTGCATTAGGGTTCAGCTGTGAGCCCACTTCTGTTCTTACTGGTGAAAAGACTACATTAGCAAACAGGTTAGAAGGGACAGATCAAAAAGCTGCTGTAGGTATACAATTTGCCAACACAGGCAGACACTGGACAGAACCTCAGCAGATGATAAAGGAATGGAATGCAAAACTGAAAGCAAATGGGATGAAACAGAGTACAGATAAGACAGTTGTAATGGCAGAAAGTGGAGGAAATCTGAGGAAGCTGAAAGTTGAGCTAGAAGGGAAATTACTGGAACAGAATAACAGTTTCAGGTATCTGAGAGGGGTGATGGAGGAGAAGCGAAGTCTGAATGAGGAGGTCAAAGCTAGAATCAGAGGGGCTACAGCCAACTGGCACAGTGTGTCAGGTTTAGTGTGTGACAGAATTCCAAAGAATCTGAAAGGTGAGGTGTACAAAACAGAGATGCAACCAATACAGACACCTGGGCAGTGAAGATAGAGCAGTTGAGTAAAATAGAGGTGATGGAGGTGAAATGCCCGGGAAATGTAGTAGGTTGCACATAGTGGGACAGATGAAGGAATGGGGATATCAGAGCAGAAGTCCACATAGCTCTAATTGCAGAGAAGATCAAAGATTCCTATGGTTCTGGCACATGTGCAGGAAAGCAGAAGACAATCTGGTGAAGATATGTGACATACAGGAAAAAAGCAAGAGGAAAGACATCTAGCAAAGAAATGAAAAAGTTGCATGATAGAAGACCTGCAACAGTCAGGAATGATGAGGAAGTGGAGATCAATGAGAAGAAAGTAGCACAGTGAAGAAAATCCTGCAGGCATTATGCGTTTTGGTTGAAAGGTTACTAAGAAACTATAAGCTGTTTAGACATCATTACAAAGTTAATATTCAAGGCCTGTATTTTGGCTTATAAAATACAATTTAAAGCATCAAACTGAATGACTGCCACTAATGTAAATATTAATTTATTCTGAATAGTTTGCCATTTACAGTTTTCTAGTAGCACTTATGGTTCCAGAGAAATTAAATTTGGTTTGTATTTCAGGGATCACAATCATGGTGTATGTATTCCCATTCCCTGTAAGTGGCAACCAAGGACCTTTAATCCTCCACTACATTCCCTTGTTAATGCGTTTGACAAAATGTGTGAGAATAATAATAGGAAATTTCTCTTCCTTGACACGGGAGGTTCTTTAAATCTTAGTCCTGATCAAATGGGGTTGCTGAAGGAAATCACCAGTATGACACAAGTTAGAATTATGAAACCTGATAAAGGTGGGGGCCTGGTGGTTATGGATACCAATGATTGACAGTAGAGAGGTTAACCCAGTTTTTCCAATATTTAAGTTCTAGTACCTATTTCTTGAAATTCACAATGGAGGTACAGGAGGAGAGGGTACATTATTTGGATGTTGCTATAACTAAAGACAAAATTCAAAAGAAATTTGAGTCATCCTTGTACAGAAAACCTACCTACTTGAACTCTTTACTCCATTTTGATAGCTGTCAGCCCCTCCACCAAAAGAGATCTTTAGAAGGGACCATGTGTGAGGCTGACCCATGTGGTGAGTAATGACAGCACGTTTCAGCATTTCAGGATGAATGCCTTGTACTGAGGGAGATTTTGGAAAGAAGAGACCACCTAGGATCTTTTTTAAAGAATAGATTCAATGAAGTAATAAGAAAAAGACAAGAGGGACATTTTTGTCCCCTGTTGGGGAGCATGGACAGTGGATTTGGGAGCAAATAGTGAACATGAGTTGTCCGCCCTGGTTGACAGAAGTGATTTTCAGAGAGTTGTAATTTTACCTTATAATTTACATTTGTAGGGTATTAGGGACATCATTAACCACAACTGGAATATTTTTAAGATAGACACAGAGTATTTAAGAAAGGTGGGTACCAAACCTGTTATTATTTATAAGAAAGATCTGTTTTAAAACTTTTGTAGCGAGATCATTAGTAGTCAGTTGAGATGGAGGAATAATTTAATGTGGGCAGTGTACCCAGTGTAGGTTCATTTTAGATGGAACTGAAGTGACAGTTCAGAATTGGGGGGTCATTAAACCATTAAACATATGTACAGGTACTACTGCTATAGTAGGGGAAGTGTTTACATCGCTAAATGTCAAGATTGTAAATGTTTTTATATTGGAAAGACTAAAGGG
The DNA here is from genome assembly GCF_019279795.1 of Protopterus annectens. Lineage (NCBI taxonomy): Eukaryota > Metazoa > Chordata > Ceratodontiformes > Protopteridae > Protopterus > Protopterus annectens. Next base: position 1,245,926,670 of record NC_056735.1, on the reverse strand, counting down.
AAATTTAGGAAAAGGATACATCAACAATCAGTATGATGTACAAAGGGGTAATGACACAAATTCCCTAGATAAACATGTAAAAAATTTCACTATTCACAAATTTAAATTTACAGGCATTGACAAGTTTGATCTTGGACCTAAGGATGGGACATTTGGTCTTTATCTGGAATACAAGGAATTAAAGTGGCAATTGAGGTGCAATGCCACAGTTCCCCCAGGTCTTAATAAAACTGTTTCTATCAGTAGTGTTTTGAAACTAAAGGCTGGGTTGACTTTGTAGTATCTGGAGTGAATTGTATACAACTACATATTGTCAAGGACTCCTTTGTAGGTTTTTGTTTTGAATTTTGAAAGCTATATATATATGTATATATATGTATATATATATGTATATATGTATATGTGTGTGTGTGTGTGTGTGTGTGTGTATATATATATATATATATATATATATATATATATATATATATGTATATAAATAATATAATATAGTGTGTTGTTGATATGTAATGGTAATGAAAAAGTTTATTTTTACCCTGGGGATTTGAGTTCGGGTCTGTATTACAAGATCGACGTTTGAAAACATCGATCAACATATGGTCGATGTCTTCAAACAGTAACCTTATAAAAATACAAGAAAAAAAAAAGAAAAAAGTACCCTAATGGGTTTAAGCGGGGGGGTGGGCAATCCCCGTGGACCCCCCCCTGCATCTCCCACTACTTAAATATACCAACTCCGAGACTGCACTACATTTCAGTAAACGGAAATCTCCCCTTACAGCGATTTCCGTTTACACGCTCGAGGTTCTGAGCATTCGATATTCTCGTGTCGACGATGTCAGATTCGGCATTGTCGGCTTTTGAGAATATAATACAGACCCGTGAATTCATGTGTTTTTAAATGTTTAGTTTGTAATTAATTTGCTCATATGATTTTAACTAGGTCATATGTTAAGGTTGTGAATGTGTTTTTACTTATTCTGAAGAAGTTGTAGCTGACCACTAATGAAAGCCCTTAATTTTGTAATACAATAGACACTACCGTGAATAGGTCTGTCCATTTCTTTCCTAGGTTTGTGGTATTTTAAGTTTTTAATTGTAGAATCTCTGACAGTGAAGTAGAAAATTCCAAAAAGTTGGGACCTCAGTAGAAAATTAGGTTGACAGATTTTGAGTGAGCCACAGATTATCTCCATTAGTCCTGCAGTGGAAGACTTGAGGGACCTAGAAGGGTTCTTTCAAGTAGGTATAGCTTAGATCACATACAGTGACCCTAGTTTTGCCAAAAGATGATGGAGTCTAACCAGTAGCTAGTTCCAAATTTGCAAAGCAAGAATTATAGTAGAAAAATGGTAACTCCTTATCAGAAGTTTAACTGGTACATTCTGATCTAGATGCAACTGAATGCAGATCACTCAGAGGCTGCCCCTTGTAAATAATATTGAAGTAGTCGACACATGAGGTAAAAAGTACAGGAACAGCAAAACTGAGGTCATCTTCGGTTGGCAGGTGTCTGATTTTATTAATGCTGCTGAAATAACTAACTATGGCTGACACTTAGTCCTTAAGAAAGTTCATAGTTCAATACAACTCCAAAGATATTCAGCATGTCCACACATGGCAGCATCTGTATAATTAGTGAAATACAGGGCTAGATGTGTGAAATGTAGTCCCCTGTAAACGACTGAACAGTCTATCTTGTCTTTGGTTTCAGTCATAACCAGTTGTGAATAGTTCATGTAAAGATGTCATTGAGAAAGGCCTCCACAACACCAGCAACAGTCCCCCCAGAGATGGTCAGACAAAAGAAAGGCACTGTTATCAGCCTAGCTGTAATAGCTCATGCAGTGTGCCTTTATGATGACTTCTAAAGGCAGATATACACAGTGTATAATAGTGGGTCCATGTACAGAACCCAGAGAGACACAACAGGACAAGAGCAGATTTTCTGAAGAAATGATACCAGGAATCCCTTCTGGTATTTACTTGCTAGACAAGAAAAAAAAACAGGATAATTTGACTATTTTGTCCACACTAGGTCTGGATATAATGTAGCAGGATATGATGTTAAAATACCAGGTCAGTAATGAAGTCTGAATTCCTGTAAAAAAAAATTTCTTCTGGTTTCCTAGTGGACAGTAAACCAGGAAGATTCTACACATCAGCTCCAACACTCATGACATGCTCAAAATATCGATCCTTTCAGTGTTTATCGGGGTTCAATTTGAACAAATACATAGGGTCTTTGTGTCTAGCCTTTGAAACCATATGAGAGACCCAACCTTTTTTGACCTCCTGTTCCTTCACAGAATAAATAGCCCCTCAAAAACCCAGTTAAAGGACTTGACCTTCATCAACAAGTAACTAAGGCATGTCAGGATGGTAGGTTAATAGCCCAGTGCACCCATCACCTCGCCACCCACTGTGTGTAGCACAGTAGCACCCTTGCCACCTTCAAGGTAAACCTAGATGACTGGATGGGCCGCCAGTCTATCTTGTGTTGTCCTCTTTGAAGATGGAGGAAACTTTTGAATATAGGTTATTGGCTAGGTTTGTAATTTTCTGAAGACTGAGTGCCTGGTATTTACCTATGAGCAATTCTAAAACAGATGGCTGCATACATCCATTCTTCCATCCCCACAATATGACCCAGTGTGGGGCAGGAAAGCATCTCATTGGAGACCACAGTTGTAATCCACCCAGCTGTGTGCAGAAAAAATATATATATTTGTGCAAAAGGTGAAAATTCAGACCAGCTTCAGTTTCAGATGAACCAAGTGTTGCTGCTCCTTCAGAGTTTTCCATGTTGGTGTGCCCATCGTACTGCATCAGATACCTGGCAGCCATGGGTACCTCTGGTAGGCTTGAAGGATTTCTGTCCAAGCAAAGATGTTAAGTTGTCTATCTCGCCTTCATTCTTGCTGGATGGGGCGACGACCGACCTCTCCCCACGGCCACTCTCTAAGCTCGAGAGTTGGTTCCACCAGCTCGAGGTATATCCCACAATGCTAGGCGATAGTTACCTCAGATCTCGGCTGCGCACAGCTCGAGGTTGGTTATTCTACCGGTTCCTGGTGAGTTTTAGCTTTTTCTATAAAAAGTTACTCTTTTACCCCTTTAGTTTAATTATTCTTAAATTAGTGTAGTTCATTGAACTTTATCCCGAACCTAATTTTTCCCGTTTCTTGTTAAAAGAACTTTTAGTTCTTCCCTTGGGCCTTAGGCCTTCCAGTGTTTGTGTAGTGTACTACTGTTTATTGTACTTTATTTTTAGTATTTTTACTAAAGTTTGTAATTTTGACAGGGTATAACTGGTGTGTTTGAGTGTGAGTTTGTGTTCACCAGTTAGTGTGATGCGTGCTGTCAGAAAATGTCTCTGACAGACGCCACACTTGTGTCTGTCTGGGGCCTTTGGACCTGCAGGACTCCTGTGCTGTCTGCCATGGCTTCAGCCCCAGGGTCCTGCAGGAAAGAAAAACAAGCTTATATTGAGAGGCTTGTTGAAGCCTGAGGATTCCCTGTCTGTCTCAACAGGGAAGCCCTTCTGAGCCGAGACCTCAGGTTGTTCAACCTCTGGAGCCGATAAGACTCAGTCCACAGTTTCTGTAGGTTATCGACAAGATCTTGAGCCGACAACCAGAAAGAGGTCTAGGTCACCTTCTCTTGGCTCCGTTCATTCGCCAGGATCTCCCCTGCTGTCTGGCCAAAGGTCTCATTCCTCTAGGTCATCGAGGCTGTCCGATCATGACCTTCAGAGGGTGGTGAGTCGACTACTCAAGTCTGAGGCACTAGCCCAGATGCTTCAGAGCCCGACTCATCAGTCGGTGCCTGCCCCGTCCATCAACTCTTTCCTCCTTCGACTCTCTTGAGTTCGGAGCCGAGACAATTGTCTCGGCTCCGTCGTCGGCTCCGTTTTCTTCCATGGAGGAATGAGGGGTGAGTGGCATCGGACCCTTGTCCGACCCGAGTTCGGCTCCGACATCGGCCTCGGAGCCATCACTGTCGGTGCCGAGGCGGGTCCTTCGCTCCTCGGAGCCGGCCCCTCTGCCTCTGCCTGACCGGGGTGCTTTCGACCTCATGCGGAGTGTGTTAGACCCTGGCTCTACTCCACAGTCGGCTCCGCCAGCCCCTCCTCTATGCTGCCTCAGGGTAAGTCGACTCACTCCCTCATCCCGGACCGCAGAGAGCCAACTCCTCAGGAGCTCCCTTTGGGATTTCATCCTCTTCCGAGGCCTCTCCTGATTTGGCAGAAGAGCCCCTCGGAAGAGGAAGTGCAAGAGGAAGCACATTGACTCACCTGAGTCTATCACGCCGGACACAGATCTGGATGATTCTGAGGGTTCCCCGTTCCCCTTCTGAAGATGTCTCATTTGCAGACATTCTGGAGATCCTTAAACAGAGGGAAATTGGCCAGCCCTCAACCGGAGGACGAATCTGTGTATCTTGAGGCGTTTGGCTCGTCCTTCCACCTCCTCGGTGTCCCGGCCCCTCATGCAGGTGGTTGCTAAAAGGCATGGACGGCTCCTGATTCAGTGGACCCCACTCCCAGGAGACCCTCCAAATTCATCACAGCTCCATCAGACAAGGAATTTTTATCAAAAGGAGTCTCTGTGGATGCTATGGTGGTAGCTGCCGCCACAAAGAAGGAACTGGCTGATCCTTCAGTGCCTGTCCATCCACCTAACAAGGAATCTAGGTCCATGGATAGGCGGATGTTCTCCTCAGCGACATTTACTATTGAATTACCTGTGCCATTTCACTGTCTTCAAAGGGACTTGATCAAAGAAGCGAGTGAAATGCTGAAGGACCCTACAGCTACGGGTTTCAAGAGAAAATGAACACGCAGCTAGCTATCCTTAATTCTATTTCCAACTCCTCCATGCGCCTCCTCTCTTATGCGGCCGATGGAGCGAGCAGAGCCGAGGAACAGGGAGGCACGCCTGGATGCGGCTATGCAATTTTGGAACCTTTCAAGACGTCTTTCACGAACTCCCCTTTGATGGATCATCTCTGTTTGGTCCACAAGTGAAAGAAACCCTGACTAGGTGCGAGACTGATGGCAAGACCCTTTCTGCCGCCGGAGTCCGTTTCTCCTTCTAGGCCTTACCCCAAAGGCCAGAAGGGGAAAGATGTGGTTCCGTAAACAATCTCAAGGGACACAGAGTCGGTTCCGCCAGAGGCAGAGGGGAACAACAATGGTAGGCCCTAGAGGCAGAGGGGTCCAGAACCAGGGCAATCGATAAGCCCTTTCAGCATCCCTGACTGCCCATCTTCGGAGGCAGTCGGGGAAGATTGTCACTGTACCCAGAAGCCTGGCTATCCTTGACACAAGACAAATGGGTACAGTCCATCATTTCGAAGGTTATTCTATTCCCTTTCTTCGCTTTCCAAATCAGTCAAAATCCCTTCCAGATGTTCCACCGGCCAAAGGGATATATCAGCTTTGAAATTTCAAAACTGCTTGCAAAAGAGCTATTCAGCCAGTGCCAGCAGACCAACTAGGATCCGGAATCTACTCAAGGTTCTTTTAGTTCCAAAGAAAACAGGGGACTGGAGACCAATTTTGGATCTCAGTATCTTGAACAGATCGGTCAAGAAAACAAGATTTCGGATGGTCACGCTGCAATCCATTCTTCCCCTATTGGGAAAAGGAAACTGGATGTGCTCTATAGACCTACTATCACATAAAATGAACACCAGAAGATTCCTCCGCTTCAGGCTGGGAACCAGTCATTTTCAATTCAGGGCCCTGCCCTTTGGTCTCACCACTGCCCCGGTGTTTACCAAATGCATGGCAGTGGTAGCTTCTCACCTGAGACGACAAGGATTCCAGGTGTTTCCACCTCACAGCTCCCACCAAGCATCTCCTTCTGATGGCCAGAGATTACACTTTTCGCTGTCAAAAACTGGGTATCTCAATAAGAAATTTAGATACTGTAAACATGTCTGCAACACTAACGAACCAAAGGATATCAGACATTCAAAAATTGGTATCACTACTTCTCAACAACAACAGAGCCAAAGCCAGGTTAGTTCTAAAGGTGTTGGGAATCATGGCAGCGCCATACCTCTCCTTCCATTGGCCAGATACCACATGCGGATCCTTCAGTGGATGCTTTTTCTCAATGGTCATACCAGGAACTTCCAATGTCTCACACCATTATGATCCATAAGCATGCAAAAGCATCTCATGTGGTGGATGTCTTCCCCAGCTCCTGTTGGGGAGACCATTTGTTCCACCTCCTCCGGTTGCTACTCTGACAACGGATGCCTCCCTGATCGGGTGGGGCATTATCAGGGCAGGACAGTCCAGGGCACATGGCAATGCCACTTGCACATAAATGTTCTGGAGATGAGAGCAGTGCTTTTAGCGTTGCAAGCCCTTCAAGACTCTCTTCCCTTGGAGACAGACAATATGTCTGTAGTGTGGTACATCAACAAACAAGGCGGAACCAGATCATACCCCTGTAGCACTCAGACTGTGGCAATGGGGAAGTCCAATCACATGGACAAGTTGAGCAGAGCTATTCTCATGCCTCACGAGTGGTCTCTGAAAGACTCTGTAGTGAGAGAGATTTTTCTCAAGTGGGGTCAGCCTATCTTTTGCTACTCCCCAAAACAGCAAGTGCAGAGAATACTTCACTCTATTCCCTTTACCAGGCCAACCCAGCAGGGACGCTAGTCCAAGTTTGGGGGACTTCTGTATGCATTTCCTCCTTTCCCACTGATCTCTCAAGTAATACAGAAAGCTATCGCTCAGAAGGCCTCATTGATCCTCATTGCTCCTTACTGGCTTTCTGCATCGATTTCTTTGGAATCTGGACCTAGTTCCAGATCTTTTGATCCATCCTCTGAACCTCACTGCTTGGTTCCTCCAAGGCTTCCTCAATTATCTCACTCTGTTAGAGATATTTTGATAGCTTCCCATAAATCTTCCACTCGAAATTATTTTTGAGTAAAGAAAAACGCTTTTCATATTGGGCACAAGGAAAGGACATAGATCCATCCAACTAGTCCTTGATTTTCTTGCTGAACTCTTCTATGCAGGTTCATCTCCATCTACTCTTAAGGTTCAATTGGCAGCTATTTCTAATTTCCATGTGGGTATTTCTGAATCTGCCCTAATGTCCCACAAACTCTGCAAAGCCTTTTTGAAAGGAGTTTTTCTTCTCAGACCTCCTGTAAGAAATCCTCCTTCTCCTTGGGACCTAAATTTAGTTCTTGCTTCTTTGATTCTTAACCTGCAGCTTCATGTTCCTTAAAGTTATTATCATGGAAAACTCTCTTTCTGGTGGCTATCACATCAGCTAGAAGAATTTCAGAACTTCAAGCACTCAGTTGTCGCTCTCCTTACCTTGTGTTCCATAAGGACAGAGTTTTCCTTTTGCCTAAGGTGGTTTCAGCATCAAATCTAAACCAATGCATTGACCTCCCTGTCTTTTCCGGAGTATTCAAATAGGTCTGAACAAAAATTACACTGTCTGGATGTTTACTACTTGGACAGGACAAACAATTCAGAAAATCTGATCAGCTGTTTGTCTCGCAGAAAGGGACTTCCAGTTTCAAAGGTATCTTTATCCAGATGGCTAACATCTCTGATTACCCTTGTTTATGAGATTAGACACCAAAACTGCCTAATAAGCCTAAAGCCCATTCCACCAGAGCTTTGGCTACTTCTAAGACAGACTGCCTATTGACACCATTTGTGCAGCGGCTACTTGGGCTACTCCTCACACTTTTGTTTCCCATTATAAGTTGGATTTAGCTTCTAGGCATAGAGCTAATTTTGGTTCCACTGTTCTCAGGAGTCTGTTCCGTTAGGCCACCCGGGACAAGGTGCTAGGGACGGTCCCATCCAGCAAGAATGAAGGCGAGATAGACAACTCCTCCTTCCCCCTGGCCTGGACGGACCTAGAGGAGTTGTGATCGTGACCTCTCTTTCTACCACCTCTTTCTTAGCTATATGCTATTATGCATATTTCTTGTTTCAGGATGTAGGTCACCCTTCTTCTTCCTGTTGTTAGAGGTGGATTCTGTTTTTTACAGTTATACTGTTTCTGTTATAAGCTGGGGTTAGCTTACAAACGAGATCTGAGGTAACTATCGCCTAGCATTGTGGGATGTAAGGGGAGCCTCGAGCCGGTGGAACCAACTCTCGAGCTTTAGAGTTTGGCGTCGGGAGGAGGTCGGCTCCGAACCCATCCAGCAAGAAGAAGGCGAGAAGAAGACAACTAACATGGAACGTTATGGTAAGAACATAACTTCTATTTTTGTCCCATTCTACCTGGTACATGTATGCACTGAGTAAGATAACTTCTGTGATTCCATCAACCCATGAGAAGTGCGATCAAGAAAGACCATCCTAGCATATCTTGAGTACACAACCTGTCGCATAAACTAGCAACTTCATAAAAAGTAGAAGGGCATAAAAATGATCAGGCCCCATGTTCAAGTCCTGTCATAGCCAACAGCAACAAACTCAGAATTTGCTGAAATAGCAGAACGATCAGTTTGGGAAAAAAAAAAAACGGCAGCAAAACATGTTAACTGGTGAAATTTATTACATGACTTCTTGGAGAGTTAGCAGTTCGTAGGCCTATTCTTGAATCTAAGAACTTGGCTGTTTCCCTTGATTCTTTGCCATTAGTTAATCAAATGAAAATCTGTGTGTGAAAAAAGACAGCCCAGCAGGAATAGAGGAAAAACAGAATTTTAGAGTTACAGAGCCTGTGTCCGTGCTGTACAGGAGATGTCAGTGACCAAGATACTCAGGCTTGTATTCCTAGATAAGGCCATCAGTCTTCCAGCTGCTGCTTTTGCGTGATTCATTGACTGCAACACATGCAGGTTTGCCTGTTACATCTTGATGTTCATTATAGTCAATGTCGCAGTATTAATTTGTGGGTCTTTCTGCTGTATAGAAGCCCAATGCTGTCCGGAATAACAGAGTGTTTTCACTATTCCCCAGCCAGCAGACATCTTGTGTATGCTTTAGTTTCCACCTGTTCCCTAGCTGTCAACTCCAAAAACATAAGGATAAGTGTCCAAAGGAGAGGGGTGGGAACACTGAGGCTGTTTTTTTGTACAGACCCTTGAATGTAAATTGTTGCTTATGCAGGTGAGGCACTTTTGCCGCCTCCTAGTCTGACAGCTAATAGGCTAGAGCCCTCTGGCTGACCCCTACAGAGGCTGCCATGACTTGGGCCCCTACCTCACAGTCCAGCATCAGACTAACATCATTGAGCAGGCCACGACTTCTGACACCCAAGTACTGGTGACTGAAGGTAAGTGCAATATATCCTTGGTTGTTATAGAGATGATATCCCTGGAAACCCGACTGAAGTCATGGCTGCCCACCTATGGCCTGAGGCCTTTACCTCCCCTAGGTCCATGGCACCCTAACCCTAGAGGCTATCTGGTTTGTCTCAGCCTTTGTTGTTCAGCCCAGTACATTTTCATCTTGGGTCTGTTCATAGGACTTAGGCTGGCCCTGAATTTCATGAGGAGTAGGCAGCCTACCATGCAAAAGGATCCTGTGCCAAGAATGTCCCCGGGAAAAGAAAATGCACCCCCCCCAAAGATTCTGATGCCAGAGAGTCACAGGATGAGGATGAATTAGCCTGTATAGAATACCTTCCCCCTCAGAGTTGTGACGTTTCTGATTCTAACAACACCCTATCCTCGTCTTCACCTCCTGATGATTTATCTTTTTAGAGCCACCTTTCATAGGCTGTAGGAAGCCTTCAAGACTAACACGGTCAACAAAGGTAAAATAAATAAATAAATAAAACTGGGAGTCTAGTGAATTATCTAAGGTTTTAAACTCAATGTCAAAAAACTTCTCAACCTTCCCACCCCTAGACCTTTGATAGTGCCTCCAGTTCATGTATAATGTATTTGAGGGTATAATATTGCTCCCTGACTCATTGCCTCTTAGAAAGTCTGACCAATTCTACAGGGTGCTTGAATCCCTTAAGCACATTTATAAAAAAAACAAATGACTGATACAGCAGTGTTGTCTGCAGAGCATGTCACAGGAGGTTCTGGGAGTACATTCCAAGAATCCCTTACCAAATGTTAAGGAAAGAATGCTAGACAGATTTGAAAAGAAAACTTTTACTTCAGCTGCCCTAGCTATAAGGACTCACCTGCCAGTTCTACATGGTCAGTACCGTCAGTCATTACAGAAACAAATGAAATCCAAGTTGGCGAGGTTCCAAGGCAAGAGCCTTAATAGGGATATCCATGACCTGTATAGTGCCACTGTCTGGGTGTCCAGACATTCACTTAAATGTGGCTAGGATGCTTTAGCTGCATCATGCAGGGTGGCTGTGCATTAAAACGATGAAACAAGTCATGGGAATTCAGAATTGCCAATTAGCTGAAACATCTGATGTTCATGAGGATCATTTGCATATATCCCATGTGCTTTTGATACAAGAGGTTTGGGAGGTCACTTATTGGAAGTTCTAGCTTTGCTGGAGTTTTTCAGTGACCTTCTCACTCATTGTTTTAGTTTGTTGTTTGGGATATTTTTGCAGTGACCCTAATGATAATGGACATCAGCTGGGTATAACAGCCCTGTGTTTCTAATGCTTAGTCAAACACTCTGCTTCTACTGTGACGATGAGGTCATAACAAGGCCGAAATATGCATCTTCATAGCTAGTCTGGTTTGGCTTTACTGGCCTGAAATTGTCCATTAAAACGACAAAACAAATCATGGGCATTCTGAATTGCCAGTTAGCTGAAACACCTGATGTTCATAAGGATCATTTGCATATATCCCATGTGCCTCTGATACAAGAGGTTTGGGAGGACACTTATTGGAAGTTCTAGCTTTGCTGGAGTTTTAATTTTGTTTTTACATTTTAGAAAGGATGGAAAACCAAAATCTATAAAGTCAAATCCAAAAGATGAAAAGGAGAGAGAGAGAGAAAAAATTCAGAAAAGAAAAGCCAGCCAAGTTAGAGTTTTTACTGTATGTTACCTTAAAACTCCTGTACTGGAGGTCCGTCTGATATATGCAAATGACAGCTTAAGGGCATCAAGTGCTGAAGATGCTTAGCTTCTAAATACCCATGGCTTTTTAATTTTTACTTCTTTTATGGTACATTCAGGCCAGTAAAGTAAAACTCCACTAGCTGTGGACATGCATGCTCATATTTAGCAAAATGGAAAAGGTTTTCTGTTTCTTGCCAGTCCCAAGGTATTCTTTTTTTCTTAAGCAAAACATAAAAGAGATACTTGAATACCTGTTTTCCCTCTTCAGACAGGTCTTATCTTACACCACTGTCAAGGTTCATGCTTCTGCCATCTCATCCTCTCCTCCAGTCTCCCATTCTATTTGTTCCCACTCCCACATAAAGCAAATTTCTTAAGGGATTAAATGCATTAGCCACCCAGAAGGGATCCTGTCCCTCCCACCTTGGGTACCCATGCAAGCCATTGTAGAGGCTACCATATGGTCATCTGTTCACACTTTCAGTAAACATGATCTCCTTGGGTCCACCTTGAGGGCGAAAGCTGGGTTCACTTCTGCCATCCCAAGATACTGTTCCTGTCCATCCACACAGAATCTCTGTGAGTCTTCCCAAGAATTAGTCCTGCAACATCGATATACCTTGACAAAAAGACTTCATTATACACAGACATCCACCTCACTTGTCTGTACAGGGTGTTTTAAGAGAGGGTAGCAATGGTGAGATGAGCTGTTTCATTGCCAGTTGCATCAGCAAAATTAGTGTGTGATTGTGGAGCTCTTCAGATGGTTAAGAGAAAAAATGTACTATTCTAGATGTTGGCTTCCTGCTTTAGCTCTGATCCTCTTCTGTTTATGACTCTGGAAACTCCCCTTATTTCTGCTGTTTTTGTGGATAATTTCCCAGTTGTGGCTTAAATGTTTAGGAATCAGTTATCAGTAGACATGTAAGGGTATTACTGCTGGCTTTATTGCAGTTGGAGTGGACCTCTGATACTCAAATACCATTTCTGGAATCAGATTTTAGTCGCCAGATGTCCAAGACATTTCCTATTCCCATTGTTAACTATAGAGTCTTTACACAAAAATACTTCACCTTACTGCATTTGGGGACCCTTTCAGAAAAAAAGAGGAAACTATCTCCAACTCCCATTAAATAATTTTTTAAACATCTTTATTGCACTACTGGCTATCTCTTAAGACATAGTTAAACATACATTTATATAAAAGACAACAAATATTAGCATGTTCACAGTGTTAAAACATTATACTTCACATATATTCTTCTGTGCAGTCATAAATAGCTCAATTCCTGCCGTACCTTAAACCTCACTCCTCCATCAAAACATTATTGTTCCCACAATTTCCATATTTCCTATGTAATTTACTCCTACCCACTACTATTTTGTCAGCCACCAGAATTGAACTCTCAAGGCCTTTATTTGTAGGCAATTCAGATCCTGTATTCCAGATTAAAAAAAAAAAATTCCTTAGTTACACCCATTTGCTCACCCAATATTTTTGACAGAGGACTCGTGGAAATTTACACTCAATATACTCCCAAAACATATGATCCAGTGTTGTCTTTTTTTTTTTTTTTTGTCTGATCTGACCTAAGCACCTACTTTGAAGCTCTTTAATTCCTGGGCTGTGACTCCATTTATAACGTCTAACTCTATGGACAAGCACACACACACACACACACACACACACACACACACACACACACACACACACACACACACACACACACACACACCATCTCTGTAAGCAACTGTAAAAGCTATACAAATTTAGATTAAGAAAAAAACAGACACAGTCTCTAAAAACTACCTACCTCCCTAGTCCTAAGAATAAGAAATCCTAAACGTATCCAAAAACTACATAGAGAGAAAAAAAATATCTCTTTGTAGAGGGAGAAGTGAATACTATAAGGGAAAATGGCTAGCAGAACACCACAAGGGATACAGCAACTGTAAGCCTTCATCAACACGATCAGATTCTTCAGGTGGTAAATGAGATATCAGGTACTGAGGTGGAGTTCAGGGAATTATGAGTAGGAGAGGAGTCACAGCCCTGGCAGTGGAAGAATTGGAATGTATGTCAGACCCTGTCTGAGGGGGAAGAAGACCCTTTGCAATTAATTTCTCTCTCCTGGTTTGTAGAGCCCAGGAGATGAATGAAGCACAGGCCCGATATTGTTTGTTGAGATGGGCAGCACTCTGACAGTAAACACGTAGGGAGTGTGGATCATGGGCAATGGTTGGTGGGGGAGCTTGTGTCCACACACAACGTAGTTCTTAAATCCTTAGCCAAGGATTTAAGAAATACGCAGTGTGTGGACACAAGCTCCACTTCTTCCACTGCCTCCTCTCCAGCAAACGAGTCAAAAGGGCCAAGAATAAGCAGAAATATAAGGAAAGAGAGAGAAGAGAAGAGAAAGAGATTGAGAAAGCGAAGCGAAAAAGACAAAGAGAGGGAAAAGGAGAAATCAGACTCGGGAGAAGTCTTGAAAGTGCTCTCTAATTCTGACTTTGGTATCCCCCACCTATATATATATATATATATATATATATATATATATATATATATATATATATAATATTTTTCTGTATCTATATCTGTCTCTCTCTCTATCTATCTATCTATATATATATATATATATATACACACACACACACACACACACACATATATATATATATATATATATATATATATATATATATATATATATATATATATATAGTATATACCCCAAGGTACCTTGACTTTCAGAGCCAACAGTTACTCAGATCCATCCGTCGTCATCTTGGTCCTGGTTCTCCCTAGAACTGGTGAGTCCCAGACCACACTCACCTGTCCTCCAAGAATGAAGATATTCAAGACCACCTTTGATGGCGTCAACTCGGTCATCCAGAAGCCTGACCAAGCAGGATAGTGAGGAAGTTCCTTGGAGCACAGATCCAGCTTGGGATTCTGTATTGGTACTGTCTTTAGGGAATGTACTGAGTGTTGAGCCAACTACCCCTCCTCCTCTTCCTTATTCTGCCCTTTGGATCTGGTTATTTTGGATCCTGTGTGTCCCAAAGCACCTTTGCCAGAGCCAACAATCCGAGTTACTTTGATTCTGATGGACTCCATTCCACTTTCGGCTTTGACAAGTTCTGATTAAGAGACTCTGACCTGAAGCTTTGGGGGCCCTGGCTCGAGGGGATGGCTCAGTGTTGTAGTTGTTGGAGCTTCTCTTCCCATCAGCACCAGAATCAGCCTCTGAGTTGAGACCCCATGCTTCCAAGGCTTCTTTTCTTGCCGAGGATGGAAGAGCTTCTGTAGAGCTGATGGTGTCTTCAGCCCTTTTGATGCTAAAGTAGAAGGTGCATCCATCTACTTTGTTTCCATCTAAACTCTGGCAGGAATAGGCTTCTACTTCTTGTCTCCCTGTCAGAAAGGGGCAGTCTGTTCCACAAGCTTTCCAGGCTACATGGTATATTAGCTGCCAGCCTGATTCAAACTCTTCTGACCCCCCTCCCCCAAAACCAGTTTATAGGAAAGAGACATGCGAACAGAAGCAATATGGGTCTTCTCCAGAGTTGTTCACAGAAGACACAAAGTTGGATGAAGACAAAGGCTGTCCTAGAGCCTCCTCTGAAGACAACACCTTTGGTAAGATTCTCAAGTAGCTGAAGCAGAGAGCAGGATGATCTACAGAAAACCCTTTTCTAGATGTGTCTGTGTTCCTGAAAGCATTTGATTCTGGCTCAACTTTGTCCTGGGTGGTACCACCTGTTGACACACACACTGATTTGATGGCTCAACAGGAGTAGAAAGACCCTGATGTGGTGGAAACCATCTTCAAGAAACCCGATATGATTTTAGCAGCACCTAAAGACTGAAAACACTGGAGCAAAGGTCCACTGGTGGATGTGAAGGTGGTAGTGGCAGCCACAAAAAAGGAACCTCCTGGGTCCAGCCCCCTAACAGGGAGTCTAGGGCTGTGGACCAGTTTGGATAAAGAACATATGCTTTAGTGACTTTTGCACTCAGAACACTGAATTACCTAGCCCATAATACCAGATTTCAGAGAGACCTGACCAAGCAAATTTCCAAGTATCTCTTGTGTAACCTGCCTGTGGATGTTCAGAAAACAGTGGACTCCCAGCTGTCTACTTCCAGCCATGTGACTGCTTTCTAACACAGCTGATACCATGGCCAGAGTAGCAGGTATTACTGCCCGTTGGCATGTCTGGATGTGTCTGTGTGATTTTGCCAAACGCTTTAAGACTTGTTTTGTGTCTGCCCCATTTGAAGACTCCCAACTTATTTGGACCAAAAGGAGTCAACAAAATGGTAAGACTTACTCTTTCTCTCTCTCACTCACTGTAGTGGGAATCTGCTTTTCCAACCATCAGAGAACATATCTTAGGAATAACTGGGCCGGAAAGGTGATGTGGTTCTGAAAGTCACTGAACTATCAAGACACTGTTGGGGATAGACCTTCTCATAGCAGTGGAGAGGGTAAAAACAATGGGTGTATTCTTAGTGGCAGAGGTGAATCACATAACAAGAGCTTTCACGGTCCATTTACCAACAAGCCCTTCCTGCCACCATAAAGGGTTGCTTGACTGCTGCAGTCTTGAGGCAGTTGCATGGTGCTTATCTCTATAGCAACATGCCTGGCAAAGCATGACTACAGATTCTTGGGTGCTAAACATAATTTCCTGAGGCTACTCCATACCATTTTGCCTTCCTGCTATCAATTAAAAGTTCCCAATGTTCCATCCAGTCAGTGGGAACTCACAGCAGCAGAAATTTCCAATTTGCTAGAAAAACTCATCCAGCTGGTCCTCAAAGACCAGTTAGAGTCAGGATTCTACTCAAGGTTCTTTTTAGTACCCAAGAAAACTGGAGACCTCAGACCCATCTTGGACCCAAGTCATTTAAATCACTTTGTCAAACAGACAGACTTGCAGATGGTCACGTTTCAGTCCATGTTTGCCTGTACTGAAGAAGTATGATTGGATGTTCTCCATAGACTAAGGACACCTACTATCATGTGATGATAAAGAAGCGTTCAAGAAGATTTCTCCATTTATGGTTGGGAACCAGTC